>NW_028318761.1:659794-989691 GCF_062004578.1 Staurois parvus | reverse complement strand
TACCTTACATTCCTCTAAAAGCAGAGGTGTAGCCATTTTTGTAGCATAATTCATTCCCTTTTGAGGTTCAACATAAGTACCGTGATCCGGACAGTAGGTTTATCATTCTTAAAGGCATCCTTTCGGGTCGTGAACTTACTATCGCTAATATCTATGCGCCTAATTCGGCACAAGCTTCCTTTTTTCCTCAATTTTTTAGCATTCTTGATAGGTTTTTATCCCCCCATCTATTGGTGGGTGGTGATTTTAACCTGGTAGCAAACTCACTTTTGGACCATAGCTCTCCCTCGCAATCTTCCCAAACTTTCCCAAAATCCCTCACTAAAAAACTGGATGCCCTCCAGTTGGTTGATACCTGGAGGGCACATAATGTGGGAGCCAGGGATTACTCATTTTATTCTCACCCACATGACTCTTATGTCAGATTATATTATATCTACTGTACCCCCATTTTACTATCTAATTCTAGGACAGTTTGTATTCACTTGAGTCCCTGGTCAGATCACAATATAATGGCCTTATCTATCACATTTATAGGATTGGCACCTACCCCCTTCTCTTGGAGACTTAATGACTCTATGCTCACTGATATTAACTCTCGCCAAGAGGTGGTTACATCTATTCTGGAATATTTTCAGTCTAATTCTACTCCTGATATATCTCCAGCCACACTATGGGTAGCCCATAAGGTGGTCCTACGTGGCCGCCTTATCTCCATGGCTTCTTCCAGAAATAGAAAACGATGGCAGCAAATTCTGCAACTTACCCGAGAATTAGAAACACATATTGCTAATCCATCTCTTCTTAATAAACGGTTACTATCTCAAAAGCGTTTAGAATTGAATACTCTGCCTTCTCAAAAGACTGAAAAAGCTCTCCGCTGGTCGAAGGCCTCGTTCTTGCCGCATAGCAACTCCGCATCCATTATGTTTGCAAGGAAATTGAATCACTCTCTGCGCCCCCCACATGTCTATAAGTTACGCACTAACTCGGCGCTATCTCATCTCTACCTCAAGAAGTTTTGGGTGTTTTTGAAAAATGTTATTCTAACCTACTAGCTCCTCCACAGTCGTTTACTAGGTGGTATGATCGATCTTTTATTAGATTATCTGATTTTCAAAGAGGAGGATCTTCTATTACTTTTGATATGCTGCGCGTGTTTTTTGATGTTCCTCTTCGTGAGTACCATCGTTACCGACAGATTAGACATTTGTTTAATTCATATTTTGGCCTTATACCCTCTTCTCCGATTTCATTTTTTGAACGTATCAGCCGTGTCTCTCCTAGGGGAAGGGGTCTTATTTCTGATCTTTATCACCAATCTTTGATCTGTTTTTCTCCTACACCCCCTTTGTATAGACGAAGATGGGAGGAGGATGGTGGTATCACTTTTTCGGATGAGGATTGGGATTCCATGGTGGATAACCTATGTAAGTGTTCTAGATCTCTTTCTGTCTGTGAGACGGCCCTCAAGGTTCTAACCAGATGGTATTATACTCCATCAAGACTACATGTATTGTTCCCTCAGGTGTCCCCTTTATGTTTTGGGGCTGTGGTCTCACAGGTACTTTGGTTCATATATTCTGGGATTGCCCAACCATATCTTTGATTTGGCGTAAGATATCTGAGGTGGCTACCTCACTGTCGGGTATCCCGGTACGATTGTCTATACAGACCTGTCTATTGGGGGCTCATAACCCGGGGGTCTCTGATGCCACTATGAGACTGATACATACTATTTGTATTGCCACTTTATGGGTCATTGCCTTACATTGGAGGTCCAATGCCGTACCCCTGGCCTCTGTTTTACACAGGGTTGATGCTGTGATGCTCATGGAACGTATTCATTATACCTTACTGGATGGGATGCACTTATTTGATATAAAATGAGAATCATGGAGGGATTGTAGACATTTATTGCATGATTAACAGCATTCCAAGTGAAGGTTGACTGGCATATACTGTTGACAGATGTATCATTCAACCTACTTTATTGTCTACATATTTCATGTACTTGCAATCTATTCTTTTCTATTTCTTCTCTTTCTTATGTTAATATACTTTTCTGTATTGTATTTTTCAAAAGTGCCTTGTTTTTGCTGTAAGTATCATTTGAAAATGTACTGTTTTACAGTCTACTTTTGCAAAATAAAACCGTTTGTAAACAACAAAATAAATAAATTTAGGCCAACATATATTTTGCTCCATGTTTTTGGTGAAAAAATCCCAATAAGTGTATATTGATTGCTTTGTGTGATAGTTATAGCGTCTACAAACTATGGGATAGATAATGGAATTTACGCCATTTTTTTGCTATACAGCGCTGCGCTAGTTTAACGGACAATTGTGCGGTCATGCAATATGGTACATAATGAAATTTATGTCCTTTTTTTTTTCACACAAATAGAGCTTTCTTTTGGTGATATTTGATCACCTTTGCGCTTTTTATTTTTGGCTCTATAAACAAAAAAAATTTTGAGAAAAAAATGTTTTTTTGAAAAAAACAATATTTTCTTGTTTCTGTCATAAACAATATCTAAAAAAACTAAAATTGCTTCATAAATTTAGGCCAAAATGTATTCTGCTCCATGTTTTTGGTTAAAAAAAATCCCAATATGCGTATATTGATTGGTTTGTGTGATAGTTATAGCGTCTACAAACTATGGGAGAGATAATGGAATTTACAGCTTTTACTTTCTGACTGCCCATCACATTTCTTGAGGTGCTAAAATACCAGGATAGTACAAACACCCCCAAATGACCCCTTTTCGGAAAGTAGACACCCTAAGATATCTGCTGAGAGGCATATTGAGTCCATGGAAGATTTATTTTATTGCCACAAGTTTCTGGAAAATGACAAAAACATTTTTTACACAAAGTTGTAATTTAAATGATTTATTTCTTGCACAAGCCATGGGTATATGTGGAATTACAGCTCAAAATACATTCTGCTTCTGCCACATATGTGAGACTTTTTGGGAGCCTAGCCACATACAGGAGCCTGAAATCCAATGACCACTTTGAAAGCCTGATCTAATTTTTTCTCACAAGGTTTTGAAATATAAAAAAAGAAAAGAAAAAATATTTTGTTTTTTTCTTAAATTTTCAAAAACTTGAGGCAACAAATGAGATCTACACTACCAGATGCTTCTCGGGGCTGCAGTTCCTCTGAGCTCCACAAGGTGTTGATCTCATTTCTACCCAGTCAGGAAGTCTCTATGGAAGACAGATAGGAAGTGATGTCAGGTACAGACAGGAAGTGATGTCAGGTACAGACAGGAAGTGACCTGGAATAAAGACAAAGTTCCATGTGGCACAAAGAAAAAGAGACATCGGTGGAAGTAGCAGAAGAGCAGGTAATAAGATGTTATTTCCTATTTACACCCAGTAACCCCCCGTCATGTCCATCCTCTTCCTTCATAGTCATGCCCATCCTCTTCCTTCATAGTCACGCCCGTCCTCTTCCTGCATATCACGTCCGTCCTCTTCCTCCATAGTCACGTCCGTCCTCTTCCTCCGTAGTCACGTCCGTCCTCTTCCTCCGTAGTGATGTCCGTCCTCTTCCTCCATAGTCACTGTGATGTCTTTTATGTCCAGCAGATGATGATACACACATATATAGTGTGGGAACCCAGATTAATCCCTTCAGGGGGAGGAGTTGATGATAATATATTTGCTCCCAAAGCTGGCCTACATGGTTCAGTTTTATCGTTCAGCCAGCGGGATGACCATAAAAACTGAAGTGATTCCCCCATCCACACATTGGAGGTGGAGGGGGGAATCCTCCCCGCTGCACTCTTGTATTCTGACAATGGGGGGACTCCTCCGCTCTCAGAATACACGGATCAGCACTGAAGCTATTGGCTGCAGCCGCTGGGGGAGTGGCTTTTATCCGGCAGTGGCCACACATGGATGGAAATGTGAGCGATCCCTGCTGAACCAGCTGAATATCCATGGATCTATGGTCACCTTCAGTGTCTTCCTCCCCTCCCCCTCATCTCCTTCATGATGGAAGTCATGCTGAGATCATCTCCCATTGGCTGAGCAATATTCTCATTTGTCTCTCAGCTCCTTCTTGCTATTCCTCGTCCTGCCTGTTGTTTCCTTGGATTGATTTTCTGTGTAGTGACCCCGGCTTGGTCTCTTGGATGCGCTCGTCTGTTGCTTGCCCTGACCTTTCTCCTGATTCCTGGATCTCCTCCTCATCTCTCCTCCATATCCTCTTACACAGCTTTTCTCCACACCTGCAGTGACCCTGGGGGGAGGAAACTTGGCACCAGCACGCCGCCAAATCCATCCCCACCATTAGGGGCTCTGGAGACAATTGTCTGCTATTTACACTCCGTTCCTCCGCACGTCACCTGATCACATGACAGCTTACTTCCACAGATTCCGGACAGATTTCTGGATGGTAAAGGTCAAAGTTCACTCTTCAGTTTAGGAGAGGTAGGACACACCCAGGAACTAGGATTTGGTTTATACGGGAGCCTCATTATAGAGGACACCTCAAATCTCCCCATCCAAATGTCCCTCCATCCAGAGTCTATATGTCCTATGACATCACACTGACCTCACAGCTCCTCCTCCCAATGTCCCTCCATCCAGAGTCGGAGAATCCTATGACATCACACTGACCTCACAGCTCCTCCTCCCAATGTCCCTCCATCCGGAGTCAGAGAATCCTATGACATCACACTGACCTCACAGCTCCTCCTCCCAATGTCCCTCCATCCAGAGTCAGAGAATCCTATGACATCACACTGACCTCACAGCACCTCCTCCCAATGTCCCTCCATCCAGAGTCAGAGAATCCTATGACATCACACTGACCTCATAGCTCCTCCCCCAATGTCCCTCCATCTGACTTTTCTGATGCTCTTAGGATGTGGGGCCCCTTGGTATCCTCACATGTAAAGTGGGACTGTTGGTCCTGCGTTGTATGTAATGACATCAGAATGCTGCAACAAGCCTATACCCTGCGTAGTGTGGGGGTCCTGTGGGGGGGAATTATACCTCAGCCTGAAGTGGGGCTTTAATAAAATGGAGACCTGAATGGAGAGGTGAGGAGGATTCTGGGAATATCATTTGATTTGACTATTTGTGTTCAGATGTAGAGTTTTCCTCCTGTGAAGTCTGGAGATCATATGACATCACATTGCCTCCACCTCCCTCCCTGATAGAAGAGAGAAAGAAGAAGAAGATTCTAGAAGTCACCAGAGAGATCACTGAGCTGCTGACAGGAGAGGTGAGCGGTGCCGGGAATTCTGGGACATTCTCCAGTAACAGACAAGGGATGTGTCTGGATGGTGACTGTATCATTGTGTGTGTCAGGTTCCTATAAGGTGTCAGGGTGTCACTGTCTATTTCTCCATGGAGGAGTGGGAGTATTTAGAAGGACACAAGGATCTCTACAAGGACGTCATGATGGACAATCAGCCGCCCCTCACATCACCGGGTAAGAGGAGACTTTATTGTAAAGGAGAGAGCAGTATGGAGGATCCACCTAGATCCCCCATCATCTGATAAACACATAGAAACAATGGATTCAGTCAGTGTGTGTGTTTCCTACAGATGGATCCAGTCATGGGAACCCACCAGAGAGATGTCCCCGTCCTCTGTATTCCCGGGATTCCACACAGGAAGGTCACACCATCCCTCACCATCATCAGGTAGATGATGACAATTATTGGTAGTTGTGATTTATACACAGCATGTTTGTTACAATGAATGTTTTATTATATCTTTCAGAGTGGAATCCTCGGGGATGATAATATTGATGTTAAAGAAGAGTATAAAGAGGAGGATGAGGAGTATGGAGTGATGGAGGAGTTTTCAGAAGGACACAAGGAGATGATGGAGCCACCTAATACCAGGAACACACCAGAGAGATGTCCCCGTCCTCTGTATTCCCGGGATTCCACACAGGAAGGTCACACCATCCCTCACCATTACAAGGTTGGTGGGATGGAGAATCTAGAACATGGACTCATTTAGACAATGTGTGGATGTTTTATGTGACCTTACATTTTACAGATGATATTTTCTCTCATTTCCTTGATTTAGAGTGGAGATCCAATCGATATAGAATTTGAGGTGAAAGCAGAAGAAGAAGAGGCGTATGTGAGGGATGATCAGCAGTCTATGGAGGAGGATGGAATAACGGGGACATTTATAGAGGAGGACACTCCTACAGAGATCAGCACAGGTGGGTCATGAACACTAAATCCATTCCTCCACCCATACTGCTCACTGATTGGTCCAGAGTAGGGCGGGGACTGGGTGATATCAGCCTGTAATCCCCTGGTCACTTTCCTGAGCTGTGTTCCCCGTCCTGTATTCCTGGATTTCTCTCGGATAATCTTCCTTCTCTGTGCTGCAGACACAATTTATGTCTCTAGACTGGATTTATGGAGGTTCTGGGGTTCAGCTGGCAGGAAAATGTTCATGTCACCATAAGTGTTACTAGACCTAGGCACCTGGGGTGTGAGTCTTGTATCTTTGTCCACATGCCCGGGTCTTGTAAGATCTCTGACAGATCAATTCTCCCAGGGTTCTTTGCTTTATTTCCTGGCTGTGCCGGGTGGAGGGATATGTCTGTAGTGTCTCAGACCCAAGTCACTGAGTGCAGTCTCAGGAGATGGGAGGCAGCAGTGTGGGATCTCTGCAACTTGTCTCGTGTAGACATTTAATCTTCCACTGATTACTGAATACCAATATTATGAGTCCTGATCCTTATACTATAACATTTATATTGTATATTACATACTGCTGACCCCCACACTATGTACTTCTTGTGTTGGGAAGATGGCGATGAGTGATAGAGGGGGTGGGGACCCTCGTCCTATAATCCCCTCATCACTGTCCCTCCTATAAAAGACAGTTCTGGTTGTTTCCTCACTCTCTGACTAAGGTCCATGAATAAAGAAATGACCTGGTAGGAGATCAGAGGAGCCATTTCCTAGTTCCCTTGAGGGTGGAATTGTAAGCTCCTCAGAGACCAAGCTGCCTGATGTGGGCGGAGTCCTGATTTGGGGGAACCAATCAGCTCCTGTCTAGTAATCCTCTTTGTCTTTGTATTTTAGTCCATGGCCGGGAGATGAGGAAAACTTCCGAGGATTGTCTCACTTTGTCTCCAGACTGGAAAGTAGAAGATGAGGACATCACACAGTATAGTCCAGGAGAAAACCCGGCTCCCTCCAATGTCCATCCGGCACCACCCAGTGTAGATGGACCATCGGATTCCTCGTATCCTGAGGAACCTCAGACTGTGCGGGACCGGGCCGGCCTTCCAACAGGGAAGAGCTTCTCCTGCACTGAGTGCGAGAAGGGTTTCCATTATAAATCCCATCTAAATATTCATAAAAGATCTCACACGGGGGAAAAACCATATTCTTGTCCTGAGTGCGGGAAATGTTTTTCACATAAGGGCAATCTTAACACATCAGCGATCTCACACAGGGGAGAAGCCATATTCCTGTCCTGAGTGTGGGAAATGTTTTTCACATAAGTCACATCTTGACACACATTACAGATCTCACACGGGAGAGAAGTTGTATTCCTGTCCTGAGTGCGGGAAATGTTTTTCACATAAGCGCAACCTTGACACACATCAGAGATCTCACACCGGGAATAAGCCATATTCCTGCCCTGAGTGCAGGAGATGTTTTTCACAGAAGTCCAGTCTTTACAAACATCAGAGATCTCACACGGGGGAGAAGCCGTATTCCTGTCCTGAGTGTGGGAAATGTTTTCCACATATTTCCGGCCTTTACAGACATCAAAGAATTCACACAGGGGAGAAGCCACATTCCTGTCCTGAGTGTGGGAAACGTTTCTCAGACAAGTCCCATCTTTACACACACCAGAGATCTCACACAGGAGAAAAGCCATATTCCTGTCCAGAGTGTGGGAAATGTTTCTCAGACATGTCCTATCTTTACACACATCAGAGATCTCACACCGGGGAGAAGCCATATTCCTGTCCTGAGTGCGGGAGATGTTTTTCACAGACGTCCAGTCTTTACAAACATCAGAGATCTCACACAGGGGAGAAGCCATATTCTTGTCCTGAGTGTGGGAAACGTTTTGCACAGAAGTCCCATCTTTACACACATCAGAGTTTGCACACAGGGGAGAAGCCGTATTCCTGTCCTGAGTGTGGGAAATGTTTTTCATTGAAGTTCAGTCTTTCCAGGCATCAGAAATCTCACATGGGGGAGAAGCCATATTCCTGTCCTGAGTGCGGGAAATTTTTTGCACAAAAAACAGATCTTGTCAAACATGAAAGGTCTCACACAGGCGAGAAGCCGTATTCCTGTCCTGAGTGTGGGAAATGTTTTTCAGAGACGTCCAGTCTTTACACACATCAGAGGTCTCACACAGGGGAGAAGCCGTATTCCTGTCCTGAGTGTGGGAAATGTTTTTCAGTTAAGTCCCATCTTTATAAACATCAGAGATCTCACACGGGGAAGAAGCCGTATTCCTGTCCTGAGTGTGGGAAATGTTTTTTAGACAAGTCCAATCTTAACAAGCATCAGAGATCTCACACGGGGGAGAAGCCGTATTCCTGTCCTGAGTGCGGGAAATGTTTTTCAGACAAGTCCAATCTTTCCACACATCAGAGATCCCACATGGGGGAGAAGCTGTATTCCTGTCATGAGTGCGGGAAATGTTTTTCACAGAAGTCCCATCTTTCCACACATCAGAGATCTCACACGGGAGAAACCATATTTTTGTCTTCAGTGCGGGAAATGTTTTTCACAGACATCCCATCTTTATAAACATCAGAGATCTCACATGGGGGAGAAGCCACTTTCCTGTCCTGAGTGAGGGAAATGTTCCTCACTGAAGTCCTGTCTTCCTGTACATCAGGGGTCCCACACAACCCTGGAGGTATATTAGTGCCTTGAGTGTGGGAAATGTCTTCTAGATGAATGTTGCTGGACATCCCAGCTCTCATGTGGGGAAGAAGCACACCCTGATATACACCTCAGATATACTCCATGGCTGATCTTCATCATGGAAGAAACAGTTCATAAGGAGATCAGAGGTCCCCAAAGACATGGATGAAGTGTGGGACCGTGTCGGCCATTGATGGCAGGAGAAGAATAAAAATGGAGTCCTGCCCTGTGATTCAGGCATCACCAGCAAGGCTCCCACTTTCCATTCATTACACATCTGCATCAGAGGCTGGTCATCAGCTCTGAGGAAAGGGATTCATCCCCGAAACGCGTCAGCCATTTGACCGCACTGACAGTGAGGACACCTTACCTGCCGTTGTGGCCATCAATGCTTTTTAGATTCATGCTTCGTCTGGAAGTGTTTTTATTTTGTAGTCCTTACAATAAACCTTGGATAATGCGCTAGGTGTTGCGCCTCCTGTTTTCTCTTTATCCTGCCCTGTGATTGGCTGAGTACATTTGTGGTGGGAGATTTCACAAACACTTGGAGGTCTATTATTGATACTTTGTGGACAAATGTTCCAAGCACTCATTAGGCTCACAGTTGGAGGTGAGGACAATACTTGCATGGTGGGGGATCACTGAAGAGGTGGGTGGTAATAAAATGTCCCAATTCTAGAAGAGTGACTGATGGTGTACACATGGAAGCAATGGAATTGTGTGTATACCGGGAATGAAGGAGTGATTGGTGAATGCACATATTGGGACTTTCCCGTGTCTTTCTCCATACATGTTTCTTCTTGTATGTTTCCCATGATACAAATGTCTGTGTATATGATCGGCACATGATGGTCTGTCTATGACAAACGTTTCATTGATCTGATCATTTCCATGGTGATTGTGGACACATTGTGATTGGTTGATGGGGGATGGAAAGCACAGAGAGCAGGAAGTAGAGCACCAACCTTTCTCCCTTTCTCTATTCCTAGTTCAGATTTGTAGCAGAAATCCCCAACATGTAGCAATACACGGGCAATTGATATCAGACAATGAGGCAGAGGAAGGCCAATCATGAAGCTGGGGGTGGTGCAGCATAGACTGGAACAGGGTCCTCCAGGAGTGCAGCTCACACTGCGGGCAGAACTCCTCCTACTGGGACATTCAGGCTTCACACAGCTACAGCTGCACTCCCGGGACTGCCACGCCTGGACTGTATATGGGGCGGGTGTGGAGGGATGAGGAGCAGGGATTGGCTAATGGAAAGTGGGAGCATCTCTGAGTTACCGATGGATATTCAGTATATGGAGATCAAGGAGAGTTCATCTTCTGCCGGCTATAGATGGGGCCCTTCAACAGTTGGAGTATAGGGGATGATAATGACTGGGTCAAATCTGCAGAGAAGATGGAGTAATGGGATCTCCTTGGATGAAGTGGGGTAGAGGTGTCTGCTAGCAGTGTCCACGTGTGAGAAGTAGAGCGGAAGTGGGGGAGGGTAGAGGTGTCTGCTAGTGGTGTCCACATGTGAGAAGTAGAGGGAAAGTGGGGGAGGGTAAAGGTGTCTGCTAGCAGTGTCCACAAGTGAGAAGTAGAGGGGAAGTGGGGGAGGGTAAAGGTGTCTGCTAGCGGTGTCCACGTGTGAGAAGTAGAGCGGAAGTGGGGGAGGGTAAAGGTGTCTCTAGCAGTGTCCACGTGTGAGAAGTAGAGGGGAAGTGGGGGAGGGTAGAGGTGTCTGCTAGTAGTGTCCACGTGTGAGAAGTAGAGCGGAAGTGGGGGAGTGTAGAGGTGTCTGCTAGCGGTGTCCACGTGTGAGAAGTAGAGCAGAAGTGGGGGAGGGTAAAGGTGTCTCTAGTAGTGTCCACGTGTGAGAAGTAGAGCAGAAGTGGGGGAGGGTAAAGGTGTCTGCTAGCGGTGTCCACGTGTGAGAAGTAGATGGGAAGTGGGGGAGGGTAAAGGTGTCTGCTAGCGGTGTCCACGTGTGAGAAGTAGAGGGGAAGTGGGGGAGGGTAAAGGTGTCTGCTAGTAGTGTCTATGTGTGAGAAGTAGAGCAGAAGTGGGGGAGGGTAAAGGTGTCTCTAGTAGTGTCCATGTGTGAGAAGTAGAGCAGAAGTTTGGGAGGGTAAAGGTGTCTGCTAGCTGCTAGCGGTGTCCACGTGTGAGAAGTAGATGGGAAGTGGGGGAGGGTAAAGGTGTCTGCTAGCAGTGTCCACGTGTGAGAAGTAGAGCAGAAGTGGGGGAGGGTAAAGGTGTCTGCTAGCGGTGTCCACGTGTGAGAAGTAAAGCGGAAGTGGGGGAGGGTAGAGGTGTCTACTAGCTGTGTCCACGTGTGAGAAGTAGAGTGGAAGTGGGGGAGGGTAAAGGTGTCTCCTAGCAGTGTCCATATGTAAGGCACAGAGTGAAGGTTGGACAATCTCCCTCCACCAATCATGACTGAAGATAAAACTGTGGTGCAGGAAAGGGGGGTGAACAGGCTCTGGAGCAGATAGGATGATGTGAAGAATGTACATCGGGCTGCAGTGGAAACCACTGATTATGGTCAGTATGGATGTCCCTGTGTCTCTGGCTGCTGGTGATGAATGTGGTTCTAGGTACCTGCCACTGGAAGGTGCGGTGTCACTGAACTGCTGGCTGCTTATGTAGGATGGTCACTGGAAGGTGCGGTGTCACTGAACTGCTGGCTGCTAACATAGGATGGTCACTGGAAGATGCGGTGTCACTGAACTGCTGGCTACTTACGTAGGATGGTCACTAGTAGGTGTGGTGTCACTGAACTGCTGGCTGCTTACATAGGATGGTAACTGGAAGATGCGGTGTCACTGAACTGCTTGCTACTTACGTCGGATGGTCACTGGAAGGTGCGGTGTCACTGAACTGCTGGCTGCTTACATAGGATGGTCACTGGAAGGTGCGGTGTCACTGAACTGCTTGCTACTTACATAGGATGGTCACTGGAAGATGCGGTGTCACTGAACTGCTTGCTACTTACATAGGATGGTCACTGGAAGATGTGGTGTCACTGAACTGGTTGCTGCTTACATAGGACGGTCACTGGAAGGTGCGGTGTCACTGAACTGCTGGCTGCTCACATAGGACGGTCACTGGAAGGCTGGATGTAGAACTCCTGTGTTGCTGTTTCTCTCCACAGAAACTAGCAGAAGGGCAGCAAACAACTGAACTCTCCAGAGCCCCCAGCACAAGACCCCGAGACCACCAATTACAGTAAGTTTATAAACTCTCCAAGGATCCCCTGTTGGTTTGGCTCTCAAGCCAGTTGTAGTCTCTGGGCTAATTCATTCTTCAGTAAGAGTTGGTTGAGGGACTACATGTCCCAGGATCCTCTGCTTTCAGGGTCAGTAAGAGTGGTCTCCCTCTAGAGCAAGGGTGTCAAACTGGTGGCCCTCCAGCTATTGCAAAACTACAAGTTCCATCACGCCTCTGCCTTTGGGAGTCATGCTTGTAACTGCCAATCTTGAAATGCCTCATGGGACTTGTAGTTTGGCAACAGTAGGAGGGCCATCAGTTTGACACCCGTGCTCTAGAGGCAGAAATGTGATGCAATGATCTATCCATGAACATAAGGGGAAATGAAACAACCTGTTGTGTACTCTGTAATGTCTCCTCCATCCCTTAGTACCCTGCACCTGACTACACACTCCCCCCACTAAGAATCTTTGGTCCCCAAAGATGGGACAGGGTCTTTTCTCTTTTCCATCCAAACAAGTGAGGTGGATGGGGGAATCCCCCCTTCCAGGACATTGTATTCTGAATATTCATCTGCCTGTTAGCACTGGGGAGGTCGGGGGGATTGAAGGATGGAAGACTTCAACTAAAGAGGAAGTCATCAGTACAAGGGGCATTCCATATTGACAGTAAGTACTGTCTGTTATGCTGTTTTTTGAAGAAATGTGTGACTAACCTTAGGCTTTAACAGCTTCAATGCCGCACTATATCAGAGATACAGCTACAGGGCGGTGCGGCTGTGCAAAATCATGTATATATATGTGTGTGGATTTGCAGTTCCGGGTAGGGGGTGTGCACGTGTGCCCTACCTACACTGCCATTCTTCTCAACCACTGGGTCCCAGCCGGTGATTCTTTGTTAGCACCCAGTGATTGCTGAGTATTACTGATGGGGGAGAGACCTGTGTATAAACAACACAGATCTCTCCCCTGTCAACTCCTGCACACTGCTTAGTATGGCTCTGCATAGGAGACCAATACAAAGCAGTGTACTTACAGTGACGCACACACACAGTTAACCCTTTTGATGGTTCCTCATGTTACCCCTTCCTGCCCAGTGCCATTAGTACAGTGTCAGTGCTTTTTATTAGCACTGATCACTGTATTGGTGTCACTGGAGATGTCAGTGACACCAAGTCAGCTCCCCCCCAGAGTCAGAATGCCAGCAGCAGTCCCACTATAGTACTCTGATCACCGCCATTACCTCACTTATTCCCTTGATGGTAAATATAATAAGTGATCACAACCTTTTGTCTATACATGAATTGAGCCAATCCTCATGCGGCTATTGCCAATATAATTTATACCAAATGATAACAACTGTGCAACAAATAAAGATCTGATTGGTTTACACAGAAAAGAAGCTTGCTATGAATGGAATATAACAAAATATAAAGGATATGATACACACAAACAATGATGTCACAGTCTAACATGACAGTCGTTGATCATACCTCCTCTGAATTCAGTTCCCGCAGGAAGATGGATGACAATCGCTGATCATTACTCCTCTGAATTCAGTTCCCGCAGGAAGATGGATGACAGTCGCTGATCATACCTCCTCTGAATTCAGTTCCCGCAGGAAGATGGATGACTGTCGCTGATCGTACCTCCTCTGAATTCAGTTCCCGCAGGAAGATAGGTGATAATCGTTGATCGTACCTCCTCTGAATTCAGTTCCTGCAGGAAGATGGATGACAATCGCTGATCGTACCTCCTCTGAATTCAGTTCCTGCAGGAAGATGGATGACTGTCGCTGATCATTACTCCTCTGAATTCAGTTCCCGCAGGAAGATGGATGACTGTCGCTGATCATTACTCCTCTGAATTCAGTTCCCGCAGGAAGATGGATGACAGTCGCTGATCATTACTCCTCTGAATTCAGTTCCCGCAGGAAGATGGATGACTGTCGCTGATCATTACTCCTCTGAATTCAGTTCCCGCAGGAAGATGGATGACAATCGCTGATCATTACTCCTCTGAATTCAGTTCCCGCAGGAAGATGGATGACAGTCGCTGATCATACCTCCTCTGAATTCAGTTCCCTCAGGAAGATGGATGACAATACTCCCTAGGAGGTGTTAGGAATGACGGGTCCGGGGCCTATTCCTTACATCAGCCAGGTGTCCATACTGCCATAAACCTCTACAGGAAATCTTCATGGGGGGGTGTTGGGTGATAAAACACATGGGAAATCTTATATACAGTCAATGTCCACTTAGAAAGTGCAGTTCTGGGAAGTTGCAGGAACTGAGACTGAGACTTCTATCAAAAGTTCACAATGATGGTAAAAATTATTGTAGGCCCAAAATATCTATCACACTAGTAACAAAAATACAATTCCAGTATCTATCCCGCCATTTGTAGATGGTGTAACTTTCACATAAACAGATTCATTCACACGGATTGGGATTTTATTTTTAGCAAAGACGAGGAGAATACACTTTGGCCAAAATTTATGACAAATTTTTTTTTTTCGCTGGACATGTTTAACCCCTTGCCCTCCAAAGGATTTACCCCCCTTCCTCACCACGCCTCTTTTTGATATTCGGCACTGCGCTAATTCAACTGAAAATTGCGCGGTCATGCAATGCTGCTCCCAAAAGAAATGTACGTCCTTTTTTCAAACAAATAGAGCTTTCTTTTGGTGGTATTTGATCACCTGTGCACTTTTTATTTTTCGCACTACAATCAAAAAAGGATTGAAAATTTTGAAGAAAAAATTTTTTTACTTTCGGTTATAAAAAATATATAGTAAACTCAAAGTTTATAAATTTAGCCCAAAATGTGTTGGTGAAAAACCGAATAAGTGTATATTGATTGCTTTGTGTGATAGTTATAGAGTCTACAAACTATGGGAGAGATAATGGAATTTACGCCATTTTTTTGCTGTACAGCGCTGCACTAGTTTAACAGACAATTGCGCGGTCATGAAATATGGTAAATAAATGAAATTTACGTCCTTTTTTCACACAAATAGAGCTTTCTTTCAGTGGTATTTGATCACCTCTGCGCTTTTTATTTTCGGTGCTATAAACAAAAAAAATTTTGAAATTTTTTTTTTTTAAAAAAACATTTTCTCATTTCTGTCATAAAAAAATATAAAAACAAAAACAAAATTTCATCATAAATTTGGGCCAAAATGTATTCTGCTACATGTTTTTGGTTAAAAATAATCCCAATAATTGTATATTGATTGCTTTGTGTGATAGTTATAGCGTCTACAAACTATGGGATAGATACTGGAATTTACACAGCTTAAACTTTCTGACTGCCATCACATTTCTTGAGGTGCTAAAATAATAGGATAGTACAAACACCCCCAAAGGAGCCCTTTTCGGAAAGTAGACACCCTAAGGTATCTGCTGAGAAGCATATTGAGTCCATGGAAGATTTTGTTTTCCACAAGTTTTTGGAAAAACTTTTTTTTTAACCCAAAGTTGTCATTTAAATGGTATATTGCTCACACAAGCCATGGGTATATGTGGAATTTCACCCCAAAATACATTCTGCTACTTCTACTGAGTAGCCACATACAGGAGCCTGAAATCCAATGATCACTTTGAAAGCCTGAAGGTACGTAACTTCCTCATTTCACTTCTTCACTACCTATCACAGTTTTGAAGGCCCTGAAATGCCAGGATAGCACCAAACCCCCCAAATGACCCCTTTTTGGAAAGTAGACACCCCAAGGAATTTAAAAAGAGGCATGGTGAGTATTTTGCAGATCTAATTTTTTTCTTACAAGGTTTTGAAATATTAAAAAAGAAAACAAAAAATATGGTTTTGTTTTTTTTTCTTCAATTTTCAAAAACTTGTAGCAACAAACGAGATCTGCAAATACTCACCATGCTTGTTATCAAATTCCTTGGGGTGTCTACTTTCCAAAAAGGGGTCATTTGGGGGGGGGTTGGTGCTATCCTGACATTTCAGGGCCTCCAAAACTGTGATAGGTAGCCAGGAAGTGTAATGAGGAAATAAAGCCCTTTAAAAGCCTGAAGGTGCTTATTGTATTTTAGGGTCCTGTACTTAGCTAGACTGCCAAAATGTCTCTCATATGTGGTGCCCCCATACTCGGGAGAAGTAGCAGAATGTATTTTGGGTAGTAATTCCACATATACCCATGGCTTGTGTGAGCAATAAATCATGTAAATGACAATTTTATCTAAAAAAAAAAAAATTTTTGTCAAACACCCTAGTGAATAAAATGGTGTGTGCTGCAATATTTTATGTCACATAGTGCTGAATTTTTTTATGTCACATTGTACTCGCGCAGCGATTTTTCAAACACAATTTTTTAAAAAAATACACTTTTTTTACTTTTAATGCACAAAAACACAATATATTGTCCAATTATTTGGTAAAATATAAAATATGATGGTATGCCAAGTAGATACCAAACATGACATGCTTTAAAACTGTGCATGCCCTGTGCAATGGTGACAAATTTAGATTTACAGAGGAGGTCTAATGTTAGAATTACTGCCCTTGATCTGATGTTCGTGGCGATACCTCCCATGCATGGTGCAATTGCTGTTTCCATACTGGCACAGGGTCAATGCTCACAAACGCAAGTGCGCGTGTGTGCTGGGGGGCGAGAGTACTTTTTTTGTAACTTATTTTGATTTTTTAAATTATTTTTACACTGTCCCTTTCATTTTTTTTTTATCATTTTTAATGCTATAACAGGGAATGTAAATATCCCCTATAACCTCAATGGGCATTGTCATATATTCTTTTTTGAGAAATCTGGGGTCTATCAGACTCTAGATATCTCCTCTGCCCTTACATTATCTAATCAAACCAAGATCGGTGATCAGATGCTTTCCCAATTTACAAATGGCGCTGTTTATATCCTGCAAAACTGAAGTGATGAAATGCTCGTATCTTCCGATTTCTTAGACTATAGAGATGATTGGCACCACTCTGGTCTCCAATCAGCTTTATGGTCAGCTGGCAGAAACACCGGCTGCATTCTCAGGTTCCCCCGATGGCACGGGACTGCCAAAGAAGGCCGTGGAAGGCAGCAGGGGAGAGGGGCATCATCTCCTGATGTTTGTTAAAGAAAACATGCAGCTAATTAGCCACTAGGATTGCTTTTACATGAAAACCAATCACTGGCTAAAAAAATTGATACCAGGATGAGGCCTGCAGCTGTAGGCATTATCCTGGTATAACCAAAGTCCAGTGATATACCAGTACATCGCTGGTCCTTGTTGGGTATATATACTATGTTCTTTTATTTTTGTATGCAACCTGTGGACTGAATGAAAAAAAGAGAAGAAATTTCTGCCAGAAAAAGTGTGTGGTATGCCCACCATTAGAATATACCGCCCTGCATCCACCCACTTCTAATGGCGGGCACACATTAGGTCACATGGTGCCACATGCCTCAATTCCAAGATTGTACAAATGTCTAAATAGTGGCATGCTTGAATAAAAATTATCCACGTATAAGTGGTACCCCATATGGAAAAAGGATGACACCAAGTCCCAAACTATCTTGCCACTGCTCCCCATGTAGTCTGGGCATCCAAGGGGCTCCACGTGACTATCTTTTCCTTCGTACATCTGAAACTTATAAGTATAGCCTGTTGTCCTCTCACAGGTCTTCTACATCTTGACCCCATATCTGGCACGCTTGCTGGGGAGAAATTGTTTAAATGCAAGGCGGCCAGAAAAATGAATGAGGGACTCATCAACGCAGATGTTTTGCTGGGGAGTATAGACATCTGCAAATTTTTGGTTATGGTGATTTGCGAGGGGCTGAATTTTGTGGAGCCGGTCAAATTCAGGGTCACTTCAAGGGCAACTCAGTGTATTATCATTGAAATGCATAAAACACATTATACTCTCATATCTATGCCTGGCCATGGCAGCAGAGAACACGGCATATGATGAATCGGGTCTGCGGAACAATACAACCGCAAATCATTTTTTTTTAGTAATGCCCATGTTCAGGGTTAGGCCCAAAAAAGTTTTAATCCGGAAACCGTATTGAGTTTCCATGCGACTAGTCTGGCAAGGTTTGAATTTGGGTTGGTGGCAATAAATAGTTCTGCATATAAATTGTTTTGATCCACAATCAATGCATACAGATCTTCTGAGAAAAACAGCTAAAAAAATCAAGGGGAGTTGTCAGGGTCCTGTCCGCGGCAGGAGTTCTGGAAGATCTGGAATTTCAGCCAATACTCTGCATGGCCACAGAAGTACACATCAGCCTCAGTCTGGTGCCAGATGGCCTTTATAAGGAGGCTCATCACTTCCTCTGGTTGCTGGATGATCTCTAGCTCCCCGTGCCCTGTTCCTGTATTTCTGATTTGTGATCTCCTGTTACCGACTCGGTTTGCTCCTGGACCTGTCTACTCTGATTTACCCCTGACCTGACCTCGGCTTGGCTTACGGATACTCTCTCTCTCACTCCTCTGTGAATGACCTTGGCTTTCCCATCTGTCTACGTCCGCTCTGATTCCCACTTCGTACCTGACCTTGGCTTGAACCGACTACTCCGTAAACATCCAAATCCCAGAAGGGCTTGCATACCACGCACAGGCACCTCCTGTCTGCAGACCTATCTCTGTGCACCAGCTGTGCTTCTGAGTGGACCACCAACCAGCACTCCTACAGGCGACCTGTGCCACTTTGGGCCTGACTCCCGCTGTCCCACTTTCAGGGGAGTCCGGAACTTATCCACAAGATAAGCCCTCTCTCCATTGGCCTCCATCACCAGGTACATGATAGGAGTAGTTACATTTGCTGTTTCCACCTGAATTCTGAGTTGGGCAGTGAATGGGAGAAGTACGGGTGCTGCAGAATTTGTGGGCTGCTAATCGGGATTTGCAAGCACATCTGGAAGGACACCATGGGTTCTACAGGCCTGTGTGCAACTTTGGTTGTGCTCGCCACTGCACCAGCTTGTACTGTACTTATGGGACTTGCCACATCACCAAGTGATACTGCAGTGCTGGTATGTGAAAGACCAGGATGTACTAGGCCGCTGGTGCTTGCCAGTTCACCAAAAGGTAGCGTGGCACTAGTACTGGCACTCTGCTGCACATGAGAGTCATCAAAATTTACCGGCAAGTGCTAGCAGAGATCAGGCCTGATTCTGCCAACACTGCGGTTTTGTGTGCAATGCATCAAGTCACAGCGACCTACTGACACTGCACTTGCTGGGGGAGAAGGGGGGTAAGTGTAGGGGCTAAATGCAGGTGCCGGGGCTGATCCCGCTAACGCTGCATTTTTGGGGACACTATACTAATGTGAACGCTGGTATAGTGCAGATCTGATCAAAAATATTGATCCGTTCAGACACTATACTAGCAATGGAGGTTTATTGTGCATGAGCGTCTTCCTGGCAATCAAGGGGTTAAATCTGATGACTGGTGTACTGACAGGCAATCTGATGCCATCTTGGAGGGGCATGAAAACCACGGGAGCACGAATCATGTATATATATATGTGATTTTGCGCACTTGTGCTGCCCTGTAGCAGTATTTCTGGCTAGGGTGGTTACAGAAGTGGTTTGTGTTACGGCGCTTCATTACTTTAAATGACAATTGCACGGTCATGCAACGCTGCACCAAAATAAAATTTACGTCATTTTTTCCCCATGAATTGGGCTTTCTTTTGGTGGTATTTGATCACCTGTAAAGTTTTTATTTTTTGCACTATAAAAAAAAAGTCTGACAATTTTGAGGAAAAAAAACTATATTTTGGACTATTTGCTATAAAACATGTCCAGTAAAAAAAATGTAAAATTTAATTTTGTCAAATTTGGGCCAAAATGTATTCTGCTCTGTGTCTTTGCTAAAAAAAATCCCAATATGTGTAAATTAATTGGTTTACGTGAAAGCTATAGCATTTACAAATGGCGGTATAGATACTGGATTTTTTTTTTATTTTTATACTAATAGCTGCGATCAGCGACTTATGGCGGGACTGCGGCAGACATTCTGACACTGGGGGGGGAACTGACTTGGGATCACTGACATCCTCAGTGACACCAATACAGTGATCAGTGCAAAAAAAAAAGCACTGACACTGTACTAATGGCACTGGGGAGGAAGGGGTTAACATTTTTAGGCAATCAAAGCGTTAACTGTGTGAGGGGAGTGTTTTACTAGTGGGTGGGGGGAGGTGTGCTTCACAGGAACACACTGATCCGGAAAACTGAAAGCTGCTTTCCAGAACAGTGTGCTGGAAATCGACAGGGAGGAGAGCTGCATTGAAAACAATGCATCCTTCCTCCCTGTCAATGTTTGCCGGCAATCACCAGGCTCTTGCGAGTAATCACTGGCCAGGACCCGCTGATTGACACCCGTGGCCATGATCGGTGCCGCAGGTAGGACGGTTGCATGCTGCGTGCCCCCTAGCAAGTAAACAGGATGACGGTTATAAACGTGATCCTGCGCACAGGGGCCGCTTTGTGGCAGTATATGTACTGTGGGCCGTCCCCTAGTGGAGTGATCACTGATAATCCCATACACTGTCACTGGACTAATGACACTGGCTGGGAAGGGGTTAACATGTAGGACCATGAAGAGGATCCATGTGTGTCATTATGTGTCACGTGTGTACAGTGTGCTGCCTTTACTAACTCATCTCTCATTATACATTGTGCTGATCCAACAATATTATCCCCATGAACCCCAATGCAGCATTCCCAATATGTCATTATTTATTATATGGGGATATATATATATACACAGACTATATGACCTCCTCATGTATATATTACACTGCCCTGCGTTTCTTACAGCTTTAATGCCGGTGAATGTTTCTAATGTCTCTTACTATACCTCTTGATGTGTAATGTATTGTTGTTGTGTGAGCATGTTGTGATGTCACCTTTGTCCCGCCTCCTTTCCTAGGACTGCCCAACCCAAGTGGGAGGGTCCAACCTCTGTCCCAGGGTATATATAGAAGAGGATTGTCATTGCCAAGTCAGGTCTGATGAAGAAGGGACTCCCTTCGAAACGCGCCAGCCTGACTCGGAGAACCTTCCCTCATGTTTAGACTCGGCTGGTCTCTGATTGGTCAGGTCTCACTAAGGACTTTACACGCTTGTTATACTTCTCTGTTTGTGAGGATATTTTCACATCCAATAAAATCACATTTTACTGAGGTAATGCACAAGGTTGGTGCACTTTTTGTTTCACTTTCCAGTATTGGTGGGGCTTCCCCAGCCTTGTTTAGAGCCGCACAACCTTTGATGCCTTGGTGGGGAAGTTCTTCAAGTTCCGGGTCCATCTATCCACCCTTGTTCTGGACCATAGAGGGCAGGAGGGGTTGTTTTGTGTTTACACCCCCAGTACCATTACTCCAGTCACTTTCCGGGTTGTTACCATCCCCCATTATTATCACTGTCCCAGCCCTTGCAGCCCTTTCCATCTGTGGGAGGAGCTGAGTCTCCACCCCCTCATTAACACTGGGAGGCCTATAACAAACTCCAATGATGACCTTTGTAGTACCGCCCCCCATGTGCAGTTCCACCCATAATACTTCAGCCTCATCACACTCTCCATCAACTAGGTCCTCTTTCACACTCGCTCTGAGATCACTTCTCACATAGAGACAGACACCACCACCTTTCCTATTTCCCCCGTCTCTCTGAAAGAGAACCTAGCCAGGAATATGAATGGCCCAGTCATGTGAGGAATGAAGCCAAGATTCAGCAATACCAATTCAATCCTAGTTCTCTTCATGCACCAAACCTTCCAACTCACCTATTGTGCTGGGCACACTTCTGGTATTGGGGAACAAACACTTTCATTCACTGACACCTCCTTCATTCACCGACACCTTGTCCATTCACTGACACCATGTCCATTCACTGACACCTTGTTCATTCACCGCCACCTTGTTCATTCACCGACACCTTGTCCATTCACCGACACCTTGTCCATTCACCGACACCTTGTTCATTCACCGACACCTTGATCACATGGATTTTGTGTATTTTTTATTTTCAAACAAATGGTACCAATTCCACTGGTTGTTTGTAACATGGGAACATTCTTATCATCTGCCATAGCCCTCCCCCCATCTTTCCCCATTCCACCCCCCAATAAGTACTGACCCCTGTCTGATCTGTCTACCCCGTTATAATCAAATTTTCCCTCCCCCTCCATCCTAGTTTATATACTCCTCCAGCCTTCCCGTAAACCTTTCCCCCAGCACAGCAGACCCCCTTCCATTTAGGTGCAAACCATCTCTAGCATATAGGCAGCACCCCAATGAGAAGTCAGCCCAGTGCTCTAGGTCAGGACTCCATTTTTATTCTTCTCCTGCCATCAATGGCCGACCAGGTCCCACACTTCATTCATGTCTTTGGGGGCCTCTCATCACCTTATCAACTGTTTCTTCCATGATGAAGATCAGCCATGGAGTATATCTGAGGTGTATATCAGGGTGTGCTTCTTCCCCACATGAGAGCTGGGATGTCCAGCAACATTCATCTAGAAGACATTTCCCGCACTCAAGGCACTAATACACCTCCAGGGTTGTGTGGGACCCCTGATGTACAGGAAAACAGGACTTCAGTGAGGAACATTTCCCTCACTCAGGACAGAAAAGTGGCTTCTCCCCTGCATGAGATCTCTGATGTTTGGAAAGATGGGGCTTCTGTGAAAAACATTTCCCGCACTCAGGACAAACATAAGGCTTCTCCCCCGTGTGAGATCTCTGATGTGTGTGAAGATTGGACTTGTCTGAAAAACATTTCCCACACTCAGGACAGGAATACGGCTTCTCACCTGTGTGAGATCGCTGATGTGTGTGAAGACTGGAAATGTATGAAAAACATTTCCCACACTCTGGACAGCAATATGGCTTCTCACCTGTGTGAGATCTTTGATGTGTGTAAAGAATTGACTTATTTGAAAAACATTTTCTGCACTCAGGACAGGAATACGGCTTCTCTCCTGCGTGAGATCTCTGATGTCTGTAAAGACTGAACTTATCTAAATAACATTTCCCGCACTCAGGGCAAGAATATGGCTTCTCTCCCGTATGACATCTCTTATGACTATGAAGTTTGGACTTCACCAAAAAACATTTCCCGCACTCAGGACAGGAATATGGCTTTTCCCCCGTGTGAGACCTCTGATGTCTGTGAAGATTGTACTTCTGTGAAAAATATTTCCCGCACTCAGGACAAGAATACGACTTCTCCCCCGTGTGAGATCTCTGATGTCTGCAAAGATCGTAGTTCTGAGAAAAATATTTCCCGCAGTCAAGACAGGAATATGGTTTCTCCCCCGTGTGAGATCTCTGATGCATGTAAAGATTGGACTTCTGTGGAAAATATTTCCCGCACTCAGGACAAGAATATGGCTTTTCCCCCGTGTGAGATCTCTGATGTTTGTAAAGACTGGACTTCTGTGAAAAACATTTCCCACACTCAGTACAAGAATATGGCTTTTCCCCCGTGTGAGATCTCTGATGTACGTAAAGATTGGACTTCAGTGCAAAACATTTCCCACACTCAGGACAGGAATACGGCTTCTCCCCTCTGTGAGATCTTTTATGCGTATATAGATTGGATATACAATGGAAACATTTCCCGCACTCAGGACAGGAATACGGCTTCTCCCCCGTGTGATATCTTTTATGCTCATTAAGTTTGGATTTATAATGGAAACCCTTCCCGCACTCAGTACAGGAGAACCTCTTCCCTGTTTTAAGGGCGGCCCGGTCCTGCACAGTCTGAGGTTCCTCAGGATACGAGGAATCCGATGGTCCATCTACACTGGGTGGTGCCGGATGGACATTGGAGGGAGCCGGGTTTTCTCCTGGACTATACTGTGTGATGTCCTCATCTTCTACTTTCCAGTCTGGAGACAAAGTGAGACAATCCTCGGAGGTTTTCCTCATCTCCCGGCCATGGACTAAAATACAAAGACAAAGAGGATTACTAGACAGGAGCTGATTGGTTCCCCCAAACCAGGACTGGCTGAGCCCCAACAGAGGTCAGAGAGTGAGGATGGGGGGAGAACAACCAAGATGAAGACTGGACTGATCCTGAAGACCACCATCATAGGGGTATTGACTCCTCCCTCATTATCACTTTCTGTTTAAGGGTCCAAAGTTGGAGGATGTTATCACATTATTATCACCATGTAAAAGTCTGTGCTCCAATCACATCATCCGATATAAAATGTCCAGCTGGTAGGAAATGTGTGTAACAAAAGAGAATCCATATTATGTGTATATATAACAGTGGGGGGAGAGCAGGGGTCAGGAGTATGTAATGTACAACATAGAGTATATAGTGCAGGGGTCAGGAGTATGTAATGTACAACATAGAGTATATAGTGCAGGGGTCAGGAGTATGTAATGTACAACATAGAGTATATAGTGCAGGGGTCAGGAGGATGTAATGTACAACATAGAGTATATAGTGCAGGGGTCAGGAGTATGTAATGTACAACATAGAGTATATAGTGCAGGGCTCAGGAGTATGTAATGTACAGCAAAGAGTATATAGTGCAGGGGTCAGGAGGATGTAATGTACAGCAAAGAGTATATAGTGCAGGGGTCAGGAGGATGTAATGTACAGCATAGAGTATATAGTGCAGGGGTCAGGACTATGGAATGTACAACAGAGTATATAGTGCCTGGGTCAGAAGTATGTAATGTACAATGTGGAGTATATAGTGCAGGGGTCATGAGTATGTAATGTACAACGTGGAGTATATAGTGCAGGGGTCAGGAGTATGTAATGTACAACATAGAGTATATAGTGCAGGGGTCAGGAGTATGTAATGTACAGCAAAGAGTATATAGTGCAGGGGTCAGGAGGATGTAATGTACAGCAAAGAGTATATAGTGCAGGGGTCAGGAGGATGTAATGTACAGCATAGAGTATATAGTGCAGGGGTCAGGAGTATGTAATGTACAACATAGAGTATATAGTGCAGGGGTCAGGACTATGGAATGTACAACAGAGTATATAGTGCCTGGGTCAGAAGTATGTAATGTACAATGTGGAGTATATAGTGCAGGGGTCATGAGTATGTAATGTACAACGTGGAGTATATAGTGCAGGGGTCAGGAGTATGTAATGTACAACATAGACTATATAGTGCAGGGGTCAGGAGTATGTAATGTACAACATAGAGTATATAGTGCAGGGGTCAGGAGTATGTAATGCACAACAGAATATAAAGTGTAGGGGTAAAGAGAATGTAATGCACAACATAAAATATATAGTGCCAGGGTCAGGAGTATGTAAAGTACAACATAGAGAATATAGTGCAGGTGTCAGAAGTATGGAATGTTGAACACAGTATATAGTGCATGTGCCAGGAGGATATAATGTACAACAAAGTATATAGTGCAGGGGTCAGGAGTATGTAATGTACAACAAAGTATATAGTGCAGGGGTCAGGAGTATGTAATGTACAACATAGAGTATATAGTGCAGGGGTCAGGGGTATGTAATGTACAACATAGAGTATATAGTGCAGGGGTCAGGAGTATGTAATGTACAACATAGAGTATATAGTGCAGGGGTCAGGAGTATGTATTGTACAACATAGAGTATATAGTGCAGGGGTCAGGAGGAAGTAATGTACAACATAGAGTATATAGTGCAGGGGTCAGGAGTATGTAATGTACAACAAAGTATATAGTGCAGGGGTCAGGAGTATGTAATGTACAACATAGAGTATATAGTGCAGGGGTCAGGGGTATGTAATGTACAACATAGAATATATAGTGCAGGGGTCAGGAGTATGTAATGTACAACATAGAGTATATAGTGCAGGGGTCAGGAGTATGTAATGTACAACACAGAGTATATAGTGCAGGGGTCAGGAGTATGTAATGTACAACATAGAGTATATAGTGCAGGGGTCAGGAGTATGTATTGTACAACATAGAGTATATAGTGCAGGGGTCAGGAGGAAGTAATGTACAACATAGAGTATATAGTGCAGGGGTCAGGAGTATGTAATGTACAAGTTATATAGTATAAGGGTCAGGACTCTCAGTATTAGTATTATGTAATCAGTGGAAGCTTAACTGTAGACAACATGTAGAGGTGAGCTGGGATTAAACCATCATGAAACAGGTTAGATTGGAAGTGAGCAAATACTTGGACAGAGGGGTGGCGGTGGATGTGGTACACTGGGACAGAGGGGTGACGGTGGACGTGGTATACTGGGACAGAGGGGTGACGGTGGACGCGGTATACTTGGACAGAGGGGTGGCGGTGGACGTGGTATACTTGGACAGAAGTTTAGTGTGATTAGTGGGGTACCCCGAGGTTCAGGGTTATTAGTGGGGGACCCCAAGGGTCAGTGTTATTAGTGGGGGACTCCAGGGTTCAGTGTTATTAGTGGGGTACCCCAAGGTTCAGTGTTATTAGTGGGGTACCCCAGGGTTCAGTGTTGGGACCCTTACTTATTAATATATATATAAACAATATGGGGTGTGAGATTATAAATCCCATTCCAGTCTTTGCAGATGACACCAAGCTGTGCCGGGGAATAACGTCCTTACAGGATGTCTCCAACTTACAAGCCGACCTCAATGCTCTGTGTAATTGGGGGACTATGGGGCCAATGAGGGCTAATGGTGATAAATGTAAGGTTCTGCACTGGAGGGGCTAAGAATATGAATGCATCATACATACTAGGGGGGTACAACTGGTGGGGGTCAATGGTGGAGAAGAATCTGGGGAGTCAATGGTGGAGAAGGATCTGGGGGGTCAATGGTGGAGAAGAATCTGGGGGGTCAATGGTGGAGAAGAATCTGGGGGGGTCAATGGTGGAGAAGGATCTGGGGGGGTCAATGGTGGAGAAGGATCTGGGAGGGTGAATGTTGGAGAAGGATCTGGGGGGCAATTGTGTAGAAGGATCTGGAGGGGTCAATGGTGGAGAAGGATCTGGAGGGGTCAATGGTGGAGAAGGATCTGGAGGGGTCAATGGTGGAGAAGGATCTGGAGGGGTCAATGGTGGAGAAGGATCTGGAGGGGTCAGTGGTGGAGAAGGATCTGGAGGGGTAGGGGTCAATGGTGGAGAAGGATCTGGGGGGTCAATGGTGGAGAAGGATCTGGAGGGGTCAGTGGTGGAGAAGGATCTGGAGAGGTCAGTGGTGGAGAAGAATCTGGGGGGTCAATGGTGGAGAAGGATCTGGGGGGGTCAATGGTGGAGAAGGATCTGGGGGGGTCAATGGTGGAGAAGGATCTGGGGGGTTTAGTAGATCACAAGCTTAATAATGGCATGCAATGCAAAGTTGTGGGTTCTAAAGCGAGCAAAATCCTCTCTTGTATTAGGAGAGGTATAGACTCCGGAGAGAGAGATATCACCCCCCCCCCCCCGGTACAAATCATTAGTAAGACCTCATCTGGAATATGCAGTTCAGTTTTGGGCTCCAATTCACAAAAGAACATTGGGGAACTGGAGGAAGTACAGAGAAGGGCAACCAAACTAGTCTCCATGTATAATACATAAGGGGGGATATGATCACCATGTATAATACATAAGGGGGGGATATGATCTCCATGTATAATACATAAGGGGGGGATATGATCTCCATGTATAATACATAAGGGGGGATATGGTCTCCATGTATAATACATAAGGGGGGGATATGATCTCCATGTATAATACATAAGGGGGATATGATCTCCATGTATAATACATAAGGGAGGGGGGGTATGATCTCCATGTATAATATATAAGGGGGGGGGATATGATCTCCATGTATAATACATAAGGGGGGATATGATCTCCATGTATAATACATAAGGGGGGATATGATCTCCATGTATAATACATAAGGGGGGATATGATTTCCATGTATAATACATAAGGGGGGGGATATGATCTCCATGTATAATACATAAGGGGGGATATGATCTCCATGTATAATACATAAGGGGGGATATGATCTCCATGTATAATACATAAGGGGGGATATGATCTCCATGTATAATACATAAGGGGGGATATGATCTCCATGTATAATACATAAGGGGGATATGATCTCCATGTATAATACATAAGGGGGGATATGATCTCCATGTATAATACATAAGGGGGGATATGATCTCCATGTATAATACATAAGGGGGGATATGATCTCCATGTATAATACATAAGGGGGATATGATCTCCATGTATAATACATAAGGGGGGATATGATCTCCATGTATAATACATAAGGGGGATATGATCTCCATGTATAATACATAAGGGAGGGGGGGTATGATCTCCATGTATAATATATAAGGGGGGGGGATATGATCTCCATGTATAATACATAAGGGGGGATATGATCTCCATGTATAATACATAAGGGGGGATATGATCTCCATGTATAATACATAAGGGGGGATATGATCTCCATGTATAATACATAAGGGGGGATATGATCTCCATGTATAATACATAAGGGGGGATATGATCTCCATGTATAATACATAAGGGGGGATATGATCTCCATGTATAATACATAAGGGGGGTATGATCTCCATGTATAATACATAAGGGGGGGGATATGATCTCCATGTATAATACATAAGGGGGGGATATGATCTCCATGTATAATACATAAGGGGGGATATGATCTCCATGTATAATACATAAGGGGGGATATGATCTCCATGTATAATACATAAGGGGGGGATATGATCTCCATGTATAATACATAAGGGGGGATATGATCTCCATGTATAATACATAAGGGGGGATATGATCTCCATGTATAATACATAAGGGGGGGTTGCTGTAGGAAAGTCCTGGATTCTTTCTTGGATACACAGAATATAACTGGATATAACATTTATAGGGAAAGTTGATCCAGGGAATATCCAATTGCCTCTCGGGGGGTCAGGAAGGAATGTTTTCCCCTGCAGGAGGAGAATGGATCGCGCTTTGCTGGGTTTTTGCTTTCTGGTGGATCAGCTGTGGGTGTCGGATTATAACTTTTATTTTTATTGGTACAACTAGATGGATGTCTTTTTTCAGCCAGACTAACTATGTAACTATGTAGGTCCCACACCGCTGCCTCCCATCTCCTGAGACTGAACTCAGTGACTTGGGTCTGAGACACTACAGACATATCCCTCCACCCGGCACAGCCAGCAGATAACAGAGAAGGTCCCCTGGAAGAGTCAGGCACAAGGCAGGAGACCCCAGTCACATGTCCTGGGTGCCTACATTATGCAATGCTTAGAGTAAAAATCCACATTTTGCTGCCAGCTGAACCCCAGAACCTCCATAAATCCAGTCTAGAGACATAAATTGTGTCTGCAGCACAGAGAAGGAAGATTATCCGAGAGAAATCCAGGAATACAGGACGGGGAACACAGCTCAGGAAAGTGACCAGGGGATTACAGGCTGATATCACCCAGTCCCCGCCCTACTCTGGACCAATCAGTGAGCAGTATGGGTGGAGGAATGGATTTAGTGTTCATGACCCACCTGTGCTGATCTCTGTAGGAGTGTCCTCCTCTATAAATGTCCCCGTTATTCCATCCTCCTCCATAGACTGCTGATCATCCCTCACATACGCCTCTTCTTCTTCTGCTTTCACCTCAAATTCTATATCGATTGGATCTCCACTCTAAATCAAGGAAATGAGAGAAAATATCATCTGTAAAATGTAAGGTCACATAAAATACCCCACACATTGTCTCTATGAGTCCATGTTCTAGATGCTCCATCCCACCAACCTTGCAATACTGAGGGATGGTGTGACCTTCCTGTGTGGAATCCCGGGAATATAGAGGATGGGGACATCTCTCTGGTGGGTTCCTGGTATTAGGTGGCTCCATCATATCCTTGTGTCCTTCTGAAAACTCCTCCATCACTCCATACTCCTCATCCTCCTCTTTATACTCTTCTTTAACATCAATATTATCATCCCCGAGGATTCCACTCTGAAAGATATAATAAAACATTCATTGTAACAAACATGCTGTGTATAAATCACAACTACCAATAATTGTTAATCATCTACCTGATGATGGTGAGGGATGGTGTGACCTTCCTGTGTGGAATCCTGGGAATACAGAGGACGGGGACATCTCTCTGGTGGGTTCCCATGACTGGATCCATCTGTAGGAAATACACACACTGACTGAATCCATTGTTTCTATGTGTTTATCAGATGATGGGGGATCTAGGTGGATCCTCCGTACTGCTCTCTCCTTTACAATAAAGTCTCCTCTTACCCGGTGATGTGAGGGGCGGCTGATTGTCCATCATGACGTCCTTGTAGAGATCCTTGTGTCCTTCTAAATATTGATGTGTATCATCTGCTGGAGATAAAAGACATCACAGTGACTACGGAGGAATAGAACAGACATGACTATGGAGGAAGAGGACGGACATGACTATGGAGGAAGAGGATGGACATGACTATGGAGGAAGAGGACAGGCATGACTATGGAGGAAGAGGATGGACATGACTATGGAGGAAGAGGATGGACATGACTATGGAGGAAGAGGACAGTCATGACTATGGAGGAAGAGGACAGACATGACTATGGAGGAAGAGGACGGACATGACAGGGGGTTACTGGGTATAAATAGAACATAACATCTTATTACCGTTTAATGACTATGGCCTGTGTCTGGTCTGTTTGAGAATCATCCCCCCCATTCATGTGATCCTTATCAGTTCCTAATTGGGGCGGAGATGAGTGCTCATTGGGCCATCTCCCTATAAATTTAGATCAGCTTATGGGGGGAGATCACTGATGGGGGGCACAGTCACTGATGGGGTGCTGCTTTTGAGTGAGTGCTGCGTTGATGGAGCGCTAAGAAGATGTTGAACTAAAGCAGAAGAGCTCGAGCAGCAGGAAGATACAACAACAAGAAACTCTCCTGCATGCTGGACAGACTGCAAGCAAACACCTCGGGAAACATCTCCTACAAGTCTGAGTCCCACTCCGTGTACATTTAATATGTCCCCTCTATGCCTCCTTTTCATATTACTTTCCTGCTTTCACAAAATCTCACTTCTTTACCCCTCTGCTCCACCCCAAAACTTATACATCTCCCCCTCACTGCTACCATCTCCCTACTACTGCTCTCATCACCTCCTGCTGATACTTCACTCCCCTGCTGACCCAAACACCAGGACTGGAAGGCATGTGCGCTCGTGTACATCCCGCCCCCATCTTACTTTCTGCACCCTCCTTCTCCTAACCTCTGGGGATATCTCCCCAAACCCTGTTCCTCCAGTATCTCACCCCCACACCAGGCACCCTCTTTCTCCTAACCTCTGGGGATATCTCCCCAAACCCTGGTCCTCCACTATCTCACCCCCACACCAGGCACCCTCCTTCTTCTAACCTCTGCAGATATCTCCCCAAACCCTGGTCCTCCATTATCTCACCCCCACACCAGGCACCCTCCTTCTTCTAACCTCTGGGGATATCTCCCCAAACCCTGGTCCTCCACTATCTCACCCCCACACCAGGCACCCTTCTTCTTCTAACCTCTGCGGATATCTCCCCAAACCCTGGTCCTCCATTATCTCACCCCCACACCAGGCACAGTCTTTCTTCCAGGAATAGTTGCAATCCCCTCAATTTAATATCAGTCCCCGTGCTCACAAAAACCACCCTCCCTTTTTCATGTGTGCTCTGGAATGCCCGCTCTGTCTGTAATAAGCTCACCTCTGTCCATGACCTTTTTGTCTCCGGCTCCCTTAACCTACTAGCAATTACAGAAACCTGACTCCAAGCAGCAGATCCTACTTCCCCCGCAGCACTTTCCTATGGAGGCCTCCTCTGGACCCACTCACCCAGACCCAGTGGTCAGAAAGGTGGTGGGGTTGGTTTGCTTCTATCCCCACTGAGCACCTTTCAAGTCCCCCCTAACCCTCCCTCTCTATCCTTCTCTTCTTTCCAGACTCACTGCATCTGGCTGTTTTCTCCCATTTCTCTGAGGATTGCAGTGATCTATCGGCCTCCTGGACCCGTGTCCTGCTTTCTTGATGATTTCTCTGCCTGGCTGCCCTACTTTCTCTCCTCTGAGCTACCCGCTATCATTCTCGGAGATTTTACTATCCCTATTAATGTCAACGACCCGGCTACATCCCAACTCTTCAACATAACCTCATCTTTTGCATTAGCACAATGCATACAGTCCTCCACTCACTCTGACGGACGCCGTCCTCCACTCACTCTGATGGGAATACATTAGACCTTGTTTTCTCCCATCTTTGCACTCCCTACAACCTCACAAACACCCCCTTTCCTCTCTCTGATCACAATCTCATCACCTTCACAGTCTCCTCATCTTCAAACACCTATCCCTCCAAGCAGCAAACAATTACCAGCAGAAACCTTCACAACTTGAACCCGGCTCCTTTCCACTCTGCAACTGACCAACTCTATGACAGAATCTCTCCCCTGTCCTGCCCTGACCTGGCCACTGCTGTCTACAACAGTTCACTGTCACCCACACTGGACTCACTTGGTCCTCTAACAACACGAAGCATCAGGCCCCGACCATTACAACCTTGGCAGACTGACCACACCAGACATCTTAAGTGACATAGTCGTGCGCTGGAGCGATTGTGGGGTAAAACCAAATCTCAGCAAGCATTCACCCGATATAACTCTGCTTTCTTCACATACAATTCCTCCCTCCATGCTGCCAAACAAGACGACTTTGTCACTCTCATCAATACCTTGTCATCCAGTCCTCGTCGTCTCTTCTCTGCTTTTAACTCTCTACTTTCTCCACCTCCACCCAGCACCTCACTCACTGTTCACGAGATTGCAAATCATTTCAAAAACAAGATTGATGCAATTCATAGGGGCCTCTCCTCTGCACAGACATCCATCTCACTTAGCATACCTTATACTAAACCTCCCTCAACATTTTCCTCTTCTGACCTCGCTATTACTGAAGAGGTCACTAAGGTTTCTCAGAAGCCCGTATCACCACCTGCCCCTTGGATCCTGTCCCCTCACAACTACTATGGTCACCCTCTTCCATCCTATGCTCCCTCACTCACATCTTCAATCTTTCCCTCTCTACTGGTGCCTTCCTCTCCCCTCTAAAGCATGTGCATATAACTCCCATACTTAACAAGCCCTCCCTGGACCCCACCGACTTGAACAACTTAAGACCCATCTCCCTGCTGCCATTTACCTCTAAACTCATAGAACACTTAGTCTACAATCACCTGAGCTCCCACCTCACCGACAACAACCTTCTTCACCCTTTACAGTCTGGCTTTCACTCACTACACACCACTGAAACTGCCCTACTAAACCTCACTAATGATCTACTAACTGGTAAAACCAATGGCCACTACTCCATACTCATCCCAACCAATGGCCGCTACTCTGTACAAACCCAACCAATGGCCGCTACTCTGTACAAATCCCAACCAATGGCCGCTACTCTGTACAAATCCCAACCAATGGCCACTACTCTGTACAAATCCCAACCAATGGCCACTACTCTGTACAAATCCCAACCAATGGCCACTACTCTGTAAAAATCCCAACCAATGGCCACTACTCAGTACTCATCCCAACCAACGGCCACTACTCAGTACTCATCCCAACCAACGGCCACTACTCCGTACTCATCCCAACCAAAGGCCACTACTCCGTACTCATCCCAACCAAAGGCCACTACTCCGTACTCATCCCAACCAAAGGCCACTACTCCGTACTCAGCCCAACCAACGGCCACTACTCCGTACTCAGCCCAACCAACGGCCACTACTCCGTACTCAGCCCAACCAACGGCCACTACTCCGTACTCAGCCCAACCAACGGCCACTACTCCGTACTCAGCCCAACCAACGGCCACTACTCCGTACTCAGCCCAACCAACGGCCACTACTCCGTACTCAGCCCAACCAACGGCCACTACTCCGTACTCAGCCCAACCAACGGCCACTACTCCGTACTCAGCCCAACCAACGGCCACTACTCCGTACTCAGCCCAACCAACGGCCACTACTCCGTACTCAGCCCAACCAACGGCCACTACTCCGTACTCAGCCCAACCAACGGCCACTTCTCCGTACTCAGCCCAACCAACGGCCACTACTCCGTACTCAGCCCAACCAACGGCCACTACTCCGTACTCATCCCAACCAACGGCCACTACTCCGTACTCATCCCAACCAACGGCCACTACTCCGTACTCATCCCAACCAACGGCCACTACTCCGTACTCAGCCCAACCAACGGCCACTACTCCGTACTCAGCCCAACCAACGGCCACTACTCCGTACTCATCCCAACCAACGGCCACTACTCCGTACTCATCCCAACCAACGGCCACTACTCCGTACTCATCCCAACCAACGGCCACTACTCCGTACTCATCCCAACCAACGGCCACTACTCCGTACTCATCCCAACCAACGGCCACTACTCCGTACTCATCCCAACCAACGGCCACTACTCCGTACTCATCCCAACCAACGGCCACTACTCCGTACTCATCCCAACCAACGGCCACTACTCCGTACTCATCCCAACCAACGGCCACTACTCCGTACTCATCCCAACCAATGGCCACTACTCCATACTCTTACTACTTGACCTCTCCGCAGCTTTTGATACGGTTGACCATCCTCTCCTCCTCAAAAAACTCCACTCTCTGAGTCTCAGAGACTCTGCTCTCTCCTGGTTCTCCTCCTACCTATCACAGCACTCCTTCAGTGTTATCTATAATGCTGCCTCCTCCTCTTCACTCCCTCTTTCTATAGGGGTGCCTCAAGGATCTGTCCTTGGACCCCTTCTCTTCTCCATCTACACCTCCTCCCTTGGTCACTTGGTAAACTCCCACGGCTTTAAGTACCATCTCTATGATGATGACACACAAATCTATCTTTCTACCCCTCACCTCACCCCTTCAGTCACCTCTTCACCTCACCCCTTCAGTCTCCTCCCGCATTACTAACCTACTAAGCGACATATCGGCATGGATGTCACTCCACTTCCTCAAACTCAATCTTTCCAAAACTGAGCTCTTAGTATTCCCCCCAGCCTGTGCCCCCTCCCCTGACTTCTCCATCAAGATCAATAATACAATCATCAGTCCCTCCCCTCATTCCAGGGTACTAGGTGTAATCCTAGACTCCCATCTGTCCTTTCAACTCAAAATCCAATCGCTGTCCAAATCTTGTAGACTTCACCAAGACAACATCTCCAAGATACGCCCGTTCCTAACCCCGGAAACCACTAAGCAACTTATTCACTCCCTTGTTATATCTTGCCTTGACTATTGTGACTCCCTCCTCATTGGACGACCTCATCGCAGGCTATCCCCTCTTCAGTCTATTATGAATGCTGCTGCCAGACTCATCCACCTTACTATACATTCTGTATCTACCACCCCTCTCTGCCAATCCCTCCATTGGCCTCCACTCAGTATCCTCCACCCCTCTCTGCCAATCCCTCTACTGGCCTCCATTCAGTATCCTCCACCCCTCTCTTCCAATCCCTCCACTGGCCTCCATTCAGTGTGCTCCACCCCTCTCTGCCAATCCCTCCACTGGCCTCCATTCAGTATCCTCCAGCCCCCTCTGTAAATCCCTCCACTGGCCTCCACTCAGTGTCCTCCACCCCTCTCTGCCAATCCCTCCACTGGCCTCCATTCAGTATCCTCCACCCCTCTCTGCCAATCCCTCCACTGGCCTCCCATTGCCCAACGGATATAATTCAAAACATTAACAATAACATATAAAGCCATTTATAACTCTGCCCCAAATAACCTCACCAATCTTGTCTCTAAATATCACCCAAACCGTCCTCTCCGCTCCTCGCAAGACCTCCTGCTCTCTAGCTCCCTTGTCTCCACCTCCCATGCTCATCTCCAGAGCCTCACCCATCCTCTGGAACTCTCTACCACAACTTATCAGATTATCACCTACTCTGTTTACTTTTAGGTGATCTCTAAAAACCGATCTCTTCAGGGAAGCCTATCCTGCCCTCAGCTAATAATGTAATCTTCTACTCTTCCAACCAGTCCATCCCCCAAAGTTACTACCTCTTGTACCACTAGCCCCTCCCTTTTAGATTGTAAGCTCCCAGGATCAGGCCCTTCTATCCCTCTTGTATTGAACTGTATTGTTGCTGTATTGCCTCCGTTATATTGTAAAGCAATGAGCAAACTGTTGGCGCCATAAATCCTATATAATAATAATAATTACCTCCTCTACTGCCACATCCACAAACCTCTCTGATCTCCTTCGGACCACATAGAACTTTGTGTCTTTATTTCAGATCACTTCCTGTCTGTTCCTGACATCACTTCCTGTCTGTATTCCATAGAGAAGTCCTGTCTTAATAGTAGAAATGAGATCACCATCTTGTGGAATTCAGAGGAACTGCAGCCCCGAGAAATGTCCCCTGATAACCATTCCTGCATTGTATCTACCTTACAGGGATACCAGTAAAGTGACAAAATACCTAAAAAAAAAAGTAAGAAACAATAAACCTAACTCTTATGCAACCAACTGTTTAAAAAATATATTTAATTACAGATAGAAAAGTCTTAAAGATACAGAACACAAGATAAAAACAAAGGTATACATAATAAAACAGAGAACTCCAAAATCAGACACACTACCCAGAATGTCCAATCCTCCATATCAGAGACCAAGACAGACTACCCAGAATGTCCCATCCTTCATATCAGAGAGAGACAGACTACCCAGAATGTCCCATCCTTCATATCAAAGACTGAGACAGACTACCCAGAATGTTCCATCCTTCATATCAGAGAGAGACAGACTACCCAGAATGTCCCGTCCTTCATATCAGAGAGAGACAGACTACCCAGAATGTCCCGTCCTTCATATCAGAGAGAGAGACAAACTACCCAGAATGTCCCATCCTTCATATCAGATAGAGAAAGACTACCCAGAATGTCCGGTCCTTCATATCAGAGAGACAGACTACCCAGAATGTCCCATCCTTCATATCAGAGAGAGACAGACTACCCAGAATGTCCCGTCCTTTCTATCAGAGAGAGACAGACTACCCAGAATGTCCCATCCTTCATATCAGACACCGAGACAAACTACCCATAATGTCCCATCCTTCCTATCAGAGAGAGGCAGACTACCCAGAATGTCCCATCCTTCATATCATAGAGACAGACTACCCAGAATGTCCCATCCTTCCTATCAGAGAGAGAGACAGACTACCCAGAATGTCAATTCCTTCCTATCAGAGACCGCGACAGACTACCCAGAATGTCCCATCTTTCATATCAGAGAGAGACAGACTACCCAGAATTTCCCGTCCTTCATATCAGAGAGAGAAAGACTACCCAGAATGTCCCGTCCTTCATATCAGAGAGAGAGAGACAGACTACCCAGAATGTTCCTTCCTTCATATCAGAGAGAGACAGACTACCCAGAATGTCCCATCCTTCATATCAGAGAGAGACAGACTACCCAGAATGTACCATCCTTCATATCAGAGAGACAGACTACCCAGAATGTACCATCCTTCATATCAGAGAGACAGACTATCCAGAATATCCCATCCTTCATATCAGAGAGAGACAGACTACCCAGAGTGTCCCGTCCTTCATATCAGAGAGCGAGACTCCCCAGAATGTCCCGTCCTTCATATCAGAGAGCGAGACTCCCCAGAATGTCCCGTCCTTCATATCAGAGAGAGACAGACTACCCAGAATGTCCCATCCTTCATATCAGAGACCGCCTACCCAGAATGTCCCGTTCTTCATATCAGAGAGAGAGACAGCCTACCCAGAATGTCCCGTCCTTCATATCAGAGAGAGACAGACTACCCAGAATGTCCCATCCTTTCTATCAGAGAGAGAGAGACAGACTACCCAGAATGTCCCGTCCTTCTTATCAGAGGGAGAGACAGACTACCCAGAATGTCCCGTCCTTCATATCAGAGAGAGACAGACTACCCAGAATGTCCTATCCTTCCTATCAAAGAGAGAGAGACAGACTACCCAGAATGTTTTGTCCTTCATATCAGAGAGAGACAGACTACCCAGAATGTTCCGTCCTTCATGACAGAGAGAAAGACTACCCAGAATGTCCCGTCCTTCATATCAGAGAGAGAGAGACAGACTACCCAGAATGTCCCTTCCTTCATATCAGAGAGAGACAGACTACCCAGAATGTCCCATCCTTCCTATCAGAGAGAGACAGACTACCCAGAATGTCCTGTCCTTCATATCAGAGAGCGAGACTCCCCAGAATGTCCCGTCCTTCATATCAAAGAGAGAGAGAGAGACAGACTACCCCGAATGTCCCGTCCTTCTTATCAGAGACCGAGACAGACTATCCAGAATATCCCATCCTTCATATCAGAGAGAGACAGACTACCCAGAGTGTCCCGTCCTTCATATCAGAGAGCGAGACTCCCCAGAATGTCCCGTCCTTCATATCAGAGAGAGACAGACTACCCAGAATGTACCATCCTTCATATCAGAGACCGCCTACCCAGAATGTCCCGTTCTTCTTATCAGAGAGAGAGAGACAGACTACCCAGAATGTCCCATCCTTCTTATCAGAGAGAGAGACAGACTACCCAGAATGTCCCATCCTTCATATCAGAGAGAGACGGACTACCCAGAATGTCCCGTCCTTCATATCGGAGAGAGAGACAGACTACCCAGAATGTCCCATCCTTCATACCAGAGAGAGACAGACTACCCAGAATGTCCCATCCTTCATACCAGAGAGAGACAGACTACCCAGAATGTCCTATCCTTCCTATCAAAGAGAGAGAGACAGACTACCCAGAATGTTTTGTCCTTCATATCAGAGAGAGACAGACTACCCAGAATGTCCCGTCCTTCATATCAGAGAGAGACAGACTACCCAGAATGTCCCGTCCTTCATATCAGAGAGAGACAGACTACCCAGAATGTTTTGTCCTTCATATCAGAGACCGAGACAGACTACCCAGAATGTCCCATCCTTCATATCAGAGAGAGACAAACTACCCAGAATGTCCCGTCCTTCATATCAGAGAGAGACAGACTACCCAGAATGTCCCGTCCTTCATATCAGAGACCGAGACAGACTACCCCGAATATCCCGTCCTTCATATCATAGAGAGAGACAGACTACCCAGAATGTCCCGTCCTTCATATCAGAGAGAGACAGACTACCCCGAATATCCCGTCCTTCATATCATAGAGAGAGACAGACTACCCAGAATGTCCCGTCCTTCATATCAGAGAGAGACAGACTACCCAGAATGTCCCATCCTTCATATCAGAGACCGAGACAGACTACCCAGAATGTCCCATCCTTCATATCAGAGACCGAGACAGACTACCCCGAATATCCCGTCCTTCATATCATAGAGAGAGACAGACTACCCAAAATGTCCCGTCCTTCATATCAGAGAGAGACAGACTACCCAGAATGTCCCGTCCTTCATATCAGAGAGAGACAGACTACCCAGAATGTCCCGTCCTTCATATCAGAGACCGACTACCCAGAATGTCCCATCCTTCATATCAGAGAGAGACAGACTACCCAGAATGTCCCATCCTTCATATCAGAGAGAGACAGACTACCCAGAATGTCCCATCCTTCATATCAGAGAGATACAGACTACCCAGAATGTCCCGTCCTTCATATCAGAGACCGACTACCCAGAATGTCCCGTCCTTCATATCAGAGACCGACTACCCAGAATGTCCCCTCCTTCATATCAGAGAACGAGACAAACTACCTAGAATGTCCCGTCCTTCATATCAGAGAGAGACAGACTGTCCAGAATGTCCCGTCCTTCATATCAGAGAGAGACAGACTGTCCAGAATGTCCCTTCCTTCATATCAGAGACTGTAACATACATGTAAGATTTGAATGGATAGAATAAAGATTTGCTCAGTAGAAATATGGAATCGTAGCCATAACAGGTTGAATGGATAGGATATGATGAATAGGCTGAAAGCCGGGCTTCTGGGATGTGACACATTTTGTGTTAATGTGACATGAAGGTACAGACTGGAGTAGATTTGATGAGGCCACGCCCTTTCATTGTAAAGGTGTGTTCAGGAACAGTCTGGTCATTAGGGATGTATATTGAGCCCCTGGGCAGTAGGGAAATGAATGGTCATCCATGGATCTGGGATACAGATGTGTATGTATACACAATTACTCCATCGGCCTTACAGACTCAATCATCAATTAGCATTAATTAGTCTAAAGCCCCACCTCCTGGAGGTGACACGTTTTGTGCTTCAATCAGGTTGTCTCTTTCTGGGAAAACAGGTTTGGAGGGAAGGACAGCAGACAGACTTTCTGCCTGATGTGGAAAGCTCTATAGGTATAATTCACATCAAAGAAGGATGTTTCATCTCTCATAAAAGCTAAAATATTAGTTGCAGAGAGGTGAACATACTCCCTTCTTGTAGGCCATTCTGTGCGCTGCACTTGTGTATGAAAACCATAGTTGTGGCTTGGGGAGGAAGCCAGGAAAATGCAGGAAACGGTTAGGTGACGCTGGGTCACGACCATCGAACAGTGTTTGGTACTGTCGTGATCGGGCTGATGCGCGGGTGTCAGAAATCCAATCCCCAACCTGGTGTTCAGGCCAGTCTTGGCCCAATTGGACTTGGGCAGGTCAGCATCCACAGCATATTGTGGGCGGATGCAGGAGCCGCCCCCCATGGTCAATTGGCCAAAGACCAATGCCCCGCCCATGTCCTAATCCCAATAAATTGAGTACACGGACAACTGGACATTGGTGATTCGTACGGAGCTGGTTCGTTTGACCAATGGATTGCTGATTTTCTGGCTTGCTCCAGCCGCAGGGTAAAAGTGTTATTCTGTCTTTTATTCCTTTTTATTTTATAGTAATTAGTCATTTGTGTGCCTTCTTATATCTTTTGTATTTTCTGTAACCTTTTATATTTGTACATTTTTTATGCACTGCCCACTTTGGGAAATTAAATCTTAAAATTAATTAGTGAACTTCTGTGTATTTAAGCATGTGCTCATATCTTCAGAGAGACTAGATCGGAGAGATTAGATTGGGTTAGATTGTATTGTATTTTAATGCCTTTAAAATGCTCGGTTAAGCTCATTGTCAATAGGTATGCAATTGCTATTGCGTGCAGATTGTAAAAGATAACAGATCGGCCAGACGGAGATCTGTGTGTGTGGGGTGTCTCAACAGACCATTCTGTGGATAAACTGTTGGGTGGTGGCAGGCTACCTTTTGTGGTGTGTCTGGTGCAGGGGGGTGTGGACAGTGGAAGGGTTATCAACACCGGGGTTCAAGCTAGGATAGCTGGAAATATTTTATTAGATAAAATCTTACAACCAGCAACACAATTTTCTTACAAAAAGGTATAAAATACATATATACAAAATAAATAAATACAAAAAACCCTACATCTGGTTATAAACAAAGAAAAACCCTATCTGGTTACAACATCCTCCTAAAACAAAAAATATCAAAAAAAAAAAAAAAAAAAAAACACACCATACTACTAACAAACACACAGTAAAGGCCAAGAAACATAGATCTTCAGATGCACATAGCCTTTCTTCAAAAAGCTCTTGTCATCAAAATCTAAAGGAGTGAAAACACAGAGGAAAAAAGAACAGAATCCTCACCCAGAGTTCAACAGACCACGGCTACAGACCGGATATTCCTCCACGCCTCTATCCAGGTCCTTCGCCGCTGCCTGTCTCTCTCAAGACCCCAAATTTTCCCAACCTCACCAAGGATGTCATACACCACCACCGAGACAGGAAGAATTTTCTGCCGAATGGAAACCTGACACCGTGCGTTCCAAGTGTAGTAACGGACCACTAGACAAACTAAAAAAAGAGTGTCAAAATCAAAATCCACTTGTGATTTGAAGGCCCCATATACCCACTCTGCATAAGACATGCAGTGCAGGAAGGGGATGTCTAGAGCCCTCCCCACCTCTTTGTATACCTCTATATTGAAAGGGCACTGAAGCAAGAAGTGGTCCATAGTCTCTACTTCACCCCCACACTCCGTCCTCGGACAACCACGGTTGTCCAGAGAACAGCACTTCAAGTTCCCTCTCACATATAGCCTGCCATGGAACGCGAGCCAGGCCTGGTCCCTAAACTTTAAGGGAATCCTTTCCATATTTATCAAATGTAGCCCCTCCCGCAGACTATGGCCTGGGCAATCCTTCAAGGCCAGCGGTGCATGAAAGGCAGTGGCCACGACCCTCTCCCTGAGGAATTTCCCAGGAAGCGATCTGACCTCCTCCACAGTCACACACCACCGCCTAAGTATTTTCAAACTCTGGGCAACATAAGCCGGGAGCTTACTGTGCTTGACTCTCAGGCTTCTCACTGGCCCGCCACTCTCCCAACAGCTCAGAAAGGGTCTAAACCAGCAATGGGCAAACTACGGCCCAGCGGACCTTTTAATCCGGCCCGCGGAGCGTGGCAAACATTGGCTGTCAGGATGTAGGTGGGGCAGCGTGACGAACTCCTCTCCTCTCACAGTCCACCCTGAAGACCGGAACGGCGCAGCAACACAGCGAGAGGAACGCGCGGAGCAAAGGTAAGTGAATTGACACAATATGGGGAATTAATTACTATAGGGGGGATGAATTACTATTGTCATGGAAATTTTGTATTGTTGGTCGAACTTTAAATGTGTCATATATTCGTGTTATTCATATGTCTCTCGTGTGGCTTAATTAAAGCTCTGAAGGCTGCAATTGGGCCATGCACATGTACAATGTATGTATTACAGTACTCAGCTTGGTAATGGATGAGATGGCAGATCTGCGCTTATAGACCGGCGTATATACCACCACGGCATTCCATGCGAATGCTGCTGTCAGTAGACCGTGGGCCTGTATCCACATATCAGCAGCATAGTACCACGTGGGCTTCATAACGCAATGCGCAAGCGGTGTGAACTCCACGTGTAGGCTTATGCATATCTTACAACCCATTACTAATCTGAACTGTATCTTGGATGGATGTGTTTTAATAAAGATCGTATCGGGCCCATCCAGGTACAGACTGATATTTTTAGGAGATGCTTGTGCAGAGAATTTACATACCAATAGAAGCTAGTAGGACAGGAAATATGACCTCAGATGGCTCATAGGGGGGAAGGGGAGGAAGTCTGCTGACCTCAGAAGACTCATGGGGGAGGACCAGTGATAGATAATAGCAAAGGCTATGCTCCAATTGGAATTTACATCCTCTGTATAGGTACTCCCCATTGCATTGTTCGGTGGGAGGGGATTGACTTTATTCATATGGGGGGCATGTGTGTATTTTTAATAAAACAGAGAGCTGAGCCTGAAGCCGGCTTTATGTGGATTGCAACCATCCTTAGAGTGTCGTGTGATCATTCTAGGGTAACGGAGCTCCAATCACCTACATTTCAACAGAACCAAAGTATTTGGATGGGCAGGAATCGTGTAGTTTAGCTGCAGTCGTGGTAAGCGAGATTCGCACAGCTTTATGGGGGATTTCTGCGCATCCAACTGCGAGTACTCACGGTAAGGAGAAATTCGTTAAAGCGAATTTCCAAGACAGTTTGGCGAGCCTGGTGGATACTAACGCGTATTCTTGCGTAGCTAACCAAGAACGAGGGGGGAATGAACTATCATGAACTAGCAAAAAGTATGCCGGCACATTTCAGGTCTCTCTGCCATTAAGAGGATCGCTTTTTGCGTGTTCGTATGGCTGATTTCGCTCTCTGTTAGCTAACAAGAAATACCGCTTAACAAGGACCTCGTTTTTTGTCCTAAACTCTTGATTTGTGGGTGAAAGACAAGGGTTTGTCTCTGCGGAGAGCAGCAGAGGGGTGGGTTTGGTTGGCTGGATTTGGTCAAGTTTAAAAATCTTCCAACCAAAAATTAAACGGGTATATGTTTTAGTGGGTAAAAGTTGTTGCATAGTGTTAGGTAAGTATTTGCGGGTTGTAGGTACTGTGGTGATTGCTTTACCCCCCTCCACGTGAGGTCATTATTACAGTGCTGAAAGGCTTAGGTTAATTGTTAACTGCTGTAAGATCTGTGTTATGTAGTCTGTACAATGTTTTGTGGTACTACCGCTCCCAGCAAGCATGCAGCAGGGGGTCCTTTCTGTTACATGTGCATGTTAGTGTGATATGTTGGTGTTTTATGTCTGTTCTGTGATCGTGCCAAATTGTGTTGTATGTGTGCTTCATATTGTTGTGTAATTGTCCAGTGTATGTTCTGTCCAAACGTCTGTTTTATGTAAGAGGCAATTTTGAGGCTAGAGTCTGCCGTGTGTTTCCCTGTGGGGGGTCATTCTAGTATCTGCCATGTGCTCCTCTGTGGGGGGTCATCTTCTTGACAAACCACATGGACTCCTTTTGTTTGGTGGCCATTTTGTTGGCTACCAAATGTGCAGTAATCTCTATGCAATGTGCATGAAGTTTCCTATATGCATTTGACCCATATTGTGTTTTTAATCCAAATTTTTTACAGTTTCATTTGTTTGCTTTTAGCTTTAAATTTGCGTATTGCCAGCCAATTTAAAGTGTATTAAGCGAGTTTTCCCTTCACGTGTTCCACATTTAATGAGCGCGGTGTAGTCTGGGTTTTTGCACATAGATTTCTTGTATAGTGATTATGTTTTTCTTGTGTTTTTCCTGTTAAAAGTAGTTCCTTATTGTAAAGCGGGTTTGTTTTAAGCTGCTGTGTCGCGTGTTTCACGTCCAGCAGACTTTTTGTGTAAACGGTTCTAGGTGGTTGCAGTAAAGATTGCGTGTGTAGCGCAGATCGTTTAGCGGTGCTGATAGGAGTGATTTTTGCGTCAGCAACAAGGTTACTTTTAGCGCAGTTTTTCGGTTTACCTCTGTGTAATTGTTTTACTGTGAAACGTCCCGTGTTTTTCATAAGGATCCACTTTGTCCTTTTTAACAGTTTTTCAGGTTGAAAAAGGGTTTTTCTGTGTGTATTAGGAAAGTTTTTTTCTTTACACAAATTTCCTAAAGGTCAGTTAGCAGGTTTCTGCCCAACCAGTGACCCCTAAGTAACATCCAAGAACCCCTCTTTTTGTTTTGACTTGTGTTAGCTACTGTGTGCAGGGAGAGAAAAGCCACTTTCATCATTGTGCGGTGTGGCCTGCCAAACACAGTGGGTGATGAGAACCACATAAATTACGCTGTGCGAGTGGGCGGTCCAGGGAAGTCCTGGTCACCACAAACACTTCGGGTGGTCAGGATCACACAAATTGCGCTGTGGGAGTGGGAGGTGTGCTCTCAGTCTGACCGCCACTTGATGCGCTTCGGGTGATCGATAAGTATCACATAAATTACGCTGTGCTGGGAAAGTGGTGGAATCAGGCCTCTCGGTAGGATCCCACCGAGTGCTCCAGGGGGTAAACAGGTACCCGGACGCGGGATATATACCAGTGACTAGTCACGATGGGCAGTAGTCAGTCCATGAAGAGAGAGGGGGAAGCAGCCCTCTTCAGGGTAAGGACAGCTGCACAACTGATGAAGGTGAGTTTGGGGGGGAAGTCTACAGAACCCCTCAAAAGGTGGAATAAATGGTCGAAGGGTACCAGATGGGAAATTCCCCGGGAAGGTACATTTGACGCATGGAGGTGGGAAAAATTCATCTCTGAATTTGAACCACGGATGCAGGCGTCAGAACTAGAGATCGCACAGCTATGGCTTCACAGGTCAATCCAATTAGGGAGGCAGGGCATACATAAACTGGTGTCTGTCCGGAAGAACCAGGTGATGTATACCTGGCCTCCAGAGGGAATAAAACAGGAGGATCCAGTGTCAGAGGTGGAAGAAGCTCTTTCAGGGCTGACTCTACTAAGGCAGGCAGGATCAGGGTCTGCTGGGGTTCCCCAACAACCAACAGTGGCTGAGAGAAGTATAACTGCACCTGTCTCTTCTGTTAGTGACGTCACTCTTGATGTACCTTCTGTGTCTTCTGTCTCTATGCCTCAGCCTCTACCTCTACCTCTCCTTTCTTCCTGCTTCACCCCAGCTCCTTCTGTTTCCAACTATGAAGCCTTCTCAACAACCGATTTGCAGACTATCTGTGAATCAAGGGGAGTAGACACCCGGTTAAAAAACAGGGCGGATTGCATCAAAGCGCTACGAACCACTGATCAGACCCCTGCCCCCCAGCTATACCCTGATCTGAGGGACCTCAAACCTGAAGGTGCAGTAAGCGAGGTGGTTAATCTAAGCCCACCGATGAAGCTGGGTCAGCCCTTGCACTCTTCCCGGACCGAGGCCTATCCAGTCAGGGTGCAGCAATTTGAAGGTCCTCCCAATGCACGGGGGGAACGGACTTTAGGGGAACGGGTAGTTTGGCATGTCCCTTTCACCCCGGCAGAGATCCGCACTATTCTGGCTGAGCTCCCGGACTATCGAGTCAATCCGAGAGGATTTGCTCGAATGTTTGGACAAAACCAGTTCAGCTATGGTATGAGCGGGTCAGATTGTGCACAGATCCTACGGGCAAAGGTGGGCATGGAAGTGGCCAGTACAGTGATTGCAGGGTGCTCTATAACCACGCATGAGGAGATGACTTCAGGGGGCAAAGAGTTCTGTACACAGCTAAAGGCAAAGCTTCCAGAAATGTATGGTGCTACCTCTACTACGGACATGATGAAGCTCACCCAGGGTCCTAATGAGGAAAGCGCCTGCTTCTGGCGCCGTCTCAAGCAGACGGCACTGGATGCAGATCTGGAAGTTGGACCTGATGCTCCAACTGAAGGGGTAAAGGTGACCGCGACGCACATTCTGTTGCGGGCCAAATTTTTGGAAGGCATCAATATTAAAATTCGGGAAAGGCTGGTTCTGGCCCGACCCGAATATAATGAGATGTCTATCCCTGCTATCCTTTCCACTCTTGCGGCAATAGAGAGGGAAATGGATAGAAGAAAACAAGACAAGGCCAAAGTTCTTATGTCCCAGACCCCACACGAAAAACCAAGGGATCTGGGTCACAGGAAGGATAGGCCCCCACCCAGGTGCTTCCAGTGCCACCAAACGGGGCACATGAGGAGGAGCTGTCCCCAATTACCTAAAGGTCGGTGGCAGTTCATTCCTGATGAGTCCCCCGCCCCTATGACCACCATGGTAAGTAACTCCTATGAATCCTCATAGGAAGTTGGCAAATCGGTGTCGGCCCAGATCCATCTTTTTCTCGAGGAATTAAAATATCCCCTCCCTTGCCTCATCGACACCGGTGCAGCCAGAACAGTCTTGCGAAAACAGGACATCCAAGGCAAGGTACCCCTCTCAGGGGCAAACACACCGACGGTAGGTCTCACAGGTCAAACAGTGTCTCTACAGTCCACCAAACCACTCCATTTCAGGTTAGGTCTGCACACTGAGGCTGTCAGGTCAGTGCTGGTCTCAGATGACGTCCCCATCAATCTTTTGGGAGCGGACATCTTGTCAGACATTCAAGCTGTCATTGAGTTCACCCCATCGGGTGTTGTGGTGAGTAGTGCCCTGTCGGAAGAAAGACTGTGCACATTGTTGGCCCTACCTTATCTCACCGAGGCTACATATTGTCTGGAGTTGGACGTATTGGCTGAAGTTGACCCCAAAGTTTGGGCAGCAGATAAATATGATGTGGGTCTCTTGCCGGTACCTCCAACTACAGTCAACATCAGACCAGGAAGCGTGTTACCACAACTACCACAATATCCTTTAAGTGTAGCTCAAATGGACAGCCTAAAAACCCAGATCGACCATTATCTACAGATAAAGGTCCTCACCCCAACCCAGTCGCCATGTAACACACCATTATTCCCAGTAGCAAAAAAGACAGCACCTGGTCAACCGACCACCTACCGGCTGGTACATGACCTGAGAGCGGTAAACAAAATCATCATCAGTGATGCCCCTTTGGTGCCCAATCCACACACCCTGCTGGCAACCGTACCACCCAATGCAAAATTTTTTACCGTCATTGATCTGTCAAACGCGTTTTTCTCGGTACCCCTGGATCCCCAGTGTCAGTACCTTTTTGCCTTCTCCTTCCAGGGCCGACAACTTACCTGGACCCGTCTCCCCCAGGGAGCAGTAACCAGTCCCTCGGAATACAGCTGCAAGCTGAAAATCGTGTTAGATCAGTGGACCCCAATGAATCCAGAGGTGGTGTTGTTACAGTATGTTGATGACTTGCTCCTCTGCTGTCCCACTAAAAAGGATTGTTATCAACATACTGTTTCATTACTCAACCATCTGGCGTCAACGGGCAACAAGGCCAGCAAGGAGAAATTACAACTCTGCCAGGAAAAAGTCATCTTCTTGGGGCATTGTATTTCTCAGGGCACCAGGCACCTAACAACCCAAAGAGTGCAGACATTGCAAGACCTAAAGAGACCCAAAAACCACCGTCAGCTGAGAGCCGTCCTCGGCCTTATCAACTACTGCAGAGATTGGGTCCCCAACATCTCGGACAAACTTGGTCCCCTGTATGAGCTGACATCCAAAACACCATTTCAAATGTCAGATGACGACTGGTCAACTCTTCAAGATTTGACTCAGGAACTCTCAATAGCACCAGCCCTAGGTCTACCCAACTATGACCTACCTTTCTACCTTTTCTGTCATGAAAGTCAGGGCCATGCAACCGGAGTACTAACCCAACTTCACGGAACCAAATACCGCCCCATCATGTACCTATCGACCGCTCTGGACCCAGTCATCAAAGGGTCCCCGGGTTGTGTGAGGGCAGTGGCTGCTTGTGCTGTCCTTGTCCAAAAAGTGGGTGACATCGTTTTGGATTCACCCCTCACACTCTACACTCCGCACTCGGTGCAAGAAATCCTAAACCAGGTCCAAACTAAACATCTCTCTGCAGCAAGATTGACCAAATACGAGGTAGCCCTCCTAACTCCTACTAACCTCTCTATCAAACGATGCACTATTCTTAACCCAGCTTCTCTTCTTCCTGTGTTGGAAGACGAGAAAGGGGGGGAGGACAACAACGACGGTGCTGAATTTTGCAACCCGACTAACAATACTAACACCTCTTCTACTAACATGTCTTCTTTGTCCACTACTAACCTCTCTTCCAAAGGACACAACTGCATTTCTTTGATGGAACTGGAGTCAGCAGCGATCAGCCCAGTGAAGGAAACGCCAATACCGGAAGCGAAAAATCTTTTTGTCGATGGGTCCAGGTACTACACCCAAGACGGTAAGCCACACACTGGTTACGCGGTCACGACGGAAAGTGACGTTGTGGAAAAGGGCTCTCTGAACGCACATATGTCAGCTCAGGAAGCTGAGCTGTGGGCACTGGCCAGGGCATGTGAGTTACATGAAGGTCAGAGGATTAATGTTTATACGGATTCGAGGTACGCGTTTGGTATTGCACATGACTTTGGTCCCATCTGGAAAGCGAGGGGATTTCTCACAAGTTCAGGTAAACCGGTGAAGCATGCAGAACTGATTGACAGGTTGTTCATTGCCTTCGGCCTGCCACGGGAGATTGCTGTTCTTAAGGTGAAAGCTCATACCACTGAGACTAGTGTGGAGGCATGTGGAAACGCTTTGGCAGATCGGTCCGCAAAGGCCGGTGCACTGGTTCAGGAAACGGGGGTTCTGATGCTGGCCATCCCTTCAGAGGTTTCGTTAGACGAGTTTAAAAAACTGCAATCGCAGGCGGGTTTGCAGGAGAAGGCTAGATGGACAGCAGCAGGAGCCTCCCAAGGGTCGAATGACATTTGGTGCCTGAACAAAAGATGGTGTTTGCCAAAGTCCCTTTTCCCCATGATGGCCCACTTGGCTCACTACCCTGGGCACCAATCTAAGACGGCTATGTGTGCGTTGGTAGACGAGCATTGGATTGCACCTGGGTTCAGTACTGCTGCAGCTACCTTTGCAGCTTCTTGCCTAGTCTGTGCCCTACACAACCCTGGCAGAACGGTAGTAATACCCCAAAGGCACTCACCAAAACCTGAACGCCCCTTCCAACGCATCCAGATCGATTACATCTCGTTACCAAAGAGTGGGCCGTACGAATACGCCTTGGTCTGTGTAGATATGTTTTCAGGCTGGCCTGAAGCGTGGCCCGTCACATGTGCCAACGCTAGTACCACGGCGAAGAAAATCCTGTCTGAGGTTGTGTGCCGCTGGGGTCTACCTGAAACCATCGAGTCCGATAGGGGGTCACACTTCACTGGACAGATCTTTGCAGAGGTATGTAAAGCCCTTCACATCAACCAAGGGCTACACACCCCGTATCACCCCGAGAGTAGCGGTAAGGTTGAACGTCTCAACGGAATCCTTAAAAACAGGATCTCCAAAATCATGGCCGATACCAAAAAACCTTGGCCTGAGTGTCTCCCCATTGCCCTCTATTCCATCCGGAATGCCCCTCGGCAACCACATGGGCTGTCACCCTACGAGGTGTTGTTTGGGGGACCTCCCAAAACAGGGTTGTACTTTCCTCAACAGTTGTCGTCTTTGCATTCACAGCTTACAGGTTATGTGCAATCTCTGCAACGGGAGCTGCAGAAGATACACCATCGGGTTCGCGAATCGCTCCCCGATCCAAATACAATAACAGGTGTTCTTTCTATTGAGCCAGGTGATTGGGTCGTCCTAAAGAAACATCAAAGAACCGGACTCGAGCCACGGTTCACCGGACCATACCAAGTCCAGCTGACGACACCTACCTCACTCAAACTCGAGGGACGAGACAACTGGGTGCACGCAAGCCACTGCAAGAAGCTTTTCAGCTACACCAGAGAATGAGGGGTGTCATTTTCCTTTTTCTTTTTGTTTGTATGTCATACATGTGTGTGAACGGAGGAAAAGACGGCAGATACCCCAACCTTTTATTTAAAATGCACCTGCGTTTAGCCAGAACCGCCAACAAAACCAACTGTTGGGTATGCTCTAAGCCCCCACCCAGTCATCACATGTCCGCAATGGCCGCTGTTCATGCCCTATATGACATCCGCGTCGGCATGAAAAAGCAAGGGACCCCTGGTCAGCCCCCACGTAGACATTTGTCGGTAGAACTTAATGACACATTTTTAGCAGGTAACATCAGTTTCAGCACCAATATTAGCTCTAGCTCCTGTAGGGCCCTCGTCAGTCCATTATGGGTAACTGGGCAGCTAGGCAGCCCTCAGGTGTGCTTTAACATCAGCTTTGGCACAGGTAACAAGTTTGTTGGGACTACCACCTGTGAGGGAGGTATAACTGTCAATCTGACTAACCAGACTTCCCTTCTGAGTAACCACACTGACCGACCAGACCACGTGTGTTGGAAGGACGGATGTGATGTGCAGACTGAGGGAGCAATCCCCCAGTCTGTGCAACTGTTGCTCAGTACCAGAGGCCGAACGAGGAACTCCTCCTGTTCTGCTCTGACAGGTCCATACTATTTTCTGTGTGGTTCGGCAGCCTATAGAACATTTCCCCAGAACGCGAAAGGTTCGTGTGCCCTCATAAAGCTAGTCCCCGCATCCTATGTAGTGATGGACCATGAAGAGTTGATGGTCCACAAGAAGGTAAGGATGGCAGGGAGAGTTCGCAGGGAGCTGTTCTCTGAGGGCGACCAGGCATGGGCTTGGTTCCCCTCATGGACAGGATGGGGAATAGAACTTATGAAGCGCCTGAACAATTTTTCTGTCATCGTGGATAGTATGTTTAACGAGACCGTAGAGGCTGTCAGAGAAATTGCCCAAGAACAACGGCAGATGGGAATTTTAGTGCTTCAGGAGAAGATGGCCCTCGATTATCTTTTAGCCGCCAAAGGGGGGTTCTGTGAGTTCATCGGAGAGGATTGTTGTACTTGGATAGAAGACACCGATGACAAGGTCCAGGCCCATATGGACAAAGTTAGTGAACTACAGGGAAAAGCTAGAGCTATAGCTAGTGAGGGTTGGAATCCGTTCAAGGGTTTGGGAGGATTGGGAGATTTCCTGTTCTCCATCGGATCTTGGTTGAAGGAAGTGGGAGTGTATATCCTGATGCTTCTCTTTTTCATCTGCCTTTTATATGCCGCGGTGAGATGTTCCTGTTGCCTCATCGACCGTGTAAGCCAAGCTCGGGCAGACGACCACATCTCCATGCCCGCTCCGGGGATCCCACTCCAACCACTGATCGGGGGAAGACCTCACCAACCAACCACCTTCTCTACAGATTACGTCCTGGCTTCCCTCTAATTTATCTCTCTGAAGACCACATTCTCCAAGACCTTCAAGCAAGCTTCAAGCCTCATCATTGTTTGTGTCTGCGATTTGGAAAACTGTCTGGGTCGAGACCAGCCTTGTGTGGCCCCGTCTGCAGGGGCAATTTGAGAATCTGTTGCTGGATCTCCCCAGACCACCGTGGGATCACAAGCTTTATTCATACCACAAGTCTGTTTGTGGTTTTTGCAAGAGCCTTCCTGTAGTGAAGGTTCCAACGCTCTTGAGGATCATCGCTTCAATCAAGCCTGTTTGCGTCGAGTCTGCGTCGGGTCTTGTTGTTTCAGGTACCCCGTGGAGCTTTATTCTCAGGGACAACTACAGGAACTCTTTGAAGTTTGAGACTACACCCATCAAGCTGAAGAAGATCAAGAAGGGACACGAGGAGAATATGATAAAACAGGAGGGAATGTCATGGAAATTTTGTATTGTTGGTCGAACTTTAAATGTGTCATATATTCGTGTTATTCATATGTCTCTCGTGTGGCTTAATTAAAGCTCTGAAGGCTGCAATTGGGCCATGCGCATGTACAATGTATGTATTACAGTACTCAGCTCGGTAATGGATGAGATGGCAGATCTGCGCTTATAGACCGGCGTGTATACCACCACGGCATTCCATGCGAATGCTGCTGTCAGTAGACCGTGGGCCTGTATCCACATATCAGCAGCATGGTACCGCGTGGGCTTCATAACGCAAGGCGCAAGCGGTGTGAACTCCACGTGTAGGCTTATGCATATCTTACAACCCATTACCAACTTGAAACTGTATCTTGGATGGATGTGTTTTAATAAAGATCGTATCGGGCCCATCCAGGTACAGACTGATATTTTTAGGGAGTGCTTGTGCAGAGAATTTTACATACCAATAGAAGCTAGTAGGACAGGAAATATGACCTCAGATGGCTCATAGGGGGGAAGGGGAGGAAGTCTGCTGACCTCAGAAGACTCATGGGGGAGGACCAGTGATAGATAATAGCAAAGGCTATGCTCCAATTGGAATGTATATCCTCTGTATAGGCAATCCCCATTGTATTGTTCGGTGGGAGGGTTTGACTTTATTCATGTGGGGGGCATGTGTGTATTTTTAATAAAAACAGAGAGCTGAGCCTAAAGCCGGCCCTTATGTGGATTGCAACCAGCCTTAGAGTGTCGTGTGATCATTCCAGGGTAACGGAGCTCCAATCACCCACAAATTCAACAGAACCAAAGTATTTGGATGGGCAGGAATCGTGTAGTTTGGCTGCAGTCGTGGTAAGCGAGATTCACACAGCTTTATGGGGGATTTCTGCGCATCCAACTGCGAGTACTCACGGTAAGGAGAAATTCGTTAAAGCGAATTTCCAAGACACAATGAGTAACAATTCTGTGTCCCTCAGTAACAATTCTGTTTCCCTGAGTAACAATTCTGTGTCCCTGAGTAACAATGAGTAACAATTCTGTGTCCCTCAGTAACAATTCTGTGTCCCTGAGTAACAATTCTGTGTCTGTCCCTGAGTAACAATTCTGTGTCCCTGAGTAACAATTCTGTGTCCCTAAGTAACAATTCTGTGTCTGTCCCTGAGTAACAATTCTGTGTCCCTGAGTAACAATTGTGTGTCCCTGAGTAACGATTGTGTGTCCCTAAGTAACGGTTCTGTGTCCCTAAGTAACGGTTCTGTGTCCCTGAGTAACGGTTCTGTGGCCCTAAAGTTTCTGTGGCCCTAACTCTGTCCCTCAATACAGACAGGTCTGTCTCTCTTGAATGACCGGAGGCTAATGGAGAATTCTAAGATGGCCGCGATTTATAGCTCCACCATTACACAGTGCTGGCTGGCTGGCTGCTGATTGGCTAATGCGATCACATGTCATGAATGAATGCATTATGGGTCAGCGCGCCTTGTCTGCACGCCTTCCCAGAGATCCCCGCTCCGTCGCCACACATGTCGCCGCCATTTTTGGGAAAATTTCGATTCGCGCGTCCGAAGTTGGCTAATCTTTGGATTCGTCGCGAATCGAATATTTCCCAAACTTCGAAACGAATTCCACTTCGCCATGTTCGATTCGCTCATCTCTAATTCTGAACTTCAGGGAAATTTGGTGCGTGGAGTTTTAGGAGCGAGACTAATGGATTCTCGGCTCGGGGAATAATACCAGGACACACCTGGCACAGCACTTTGTATTATTTGTAAAAAGTGTGTTATTGTTGTTTTTTTGTCTTGTTTGTTAGTTTACTAATTTACTGCTATGGGTAATTCCTCAGGTAAGGAGGAAGGTCCCCGTCATGTGCCGCCACTAAAGTTGATTACGTTGCTAAGAAAAACTAGAAACCTGAGGGAAAGAACACATCTACCTCAAATGAAACTTGTAAAGAATATGTAGCAAGGGTATCCCCTTCTGATATGTATTATGTTAATCCCTGGGTGGATAATTTAGTGGGATGGTCAGACTGGGTGGATAATTTAGTGGGATGGTCAGACTGGGTGGAGCTAGTTTTCCTTGTGAAGGGGGAAATGACACTATGTGTATGGATATGATTAGAGGAATGTGTTTGCATGAACAGCCTCAGGTAGGTATCTGGGGGACTGGAAATCCAGATTGGGACAAGAATTCTATGTATGAAGGGGGTAAGAATTGGTTGAAGTATGCACCAGGCTATAAGACTCTAATTGTAGCAAATGATTTCACACCACCACCGCCATACAAACACAGCGAGGCACGTCCTGCCCCTACAGCTCCACATGCAGCCCCATCACACCCAGCACTCCCACAGGTAAAACAAGTAGATGAAGATGAAGAGGTTCTTATTGCTGCTTCCCAGATATATACAGGGGAGTCAGAAGAATCTGGCTCAGATGGGGAAACTGGGAGTGTTAGTCGTTACTTTTGCATGTACTCTTTTTATTTCTAATAAAATTTGTTCCTGTTTATTCATTTTTCCTTTTTTATTATTTATTTCCATTACTTATATAGCATCATCAATTTGCGCAGCGCTCTACATATATATTGTACATTCACATCAGTCCCTAACCCTCAAGGGACATACAATCTAAAGTCCTTAACTTACATTCATATACTGGGGCCAATTTTAGACAGGATTCAATTAACTTGCCAGCATGTTTTTGGAGTGTGGGAGGAAACCAGAGTCCCAGAGGAAACCCATGCAGGCACAGGGAGAACATGCAAACTCCAGGCAGGTGTTGCTGTGGTTGGGATTTGAACCAATGATCCTTGTGCTGCTAGGCAGAAGTGCTAACCATTTAGCCACTGTGCAAATATTTTTATTAAATGCAACAAAAAAAAAGAATACAAATACCATTAAAAATTGTTCATATTTATTAATTTTTCTTTTTTTATTAAATGCAACAAAAAATGAATTTGTATGTACTCTATATTTTTTTTCAAATTCTTAATTTATATAGACAATTGCACACTCACAGAGCAGTTCAATAGATCCAGAGTACACAGATTAGAAATGGGTATAAAATGTGTTCCTATTTGTTCATTTTTCTTTGTTTTTTTATTGAATGCAACAAAAAAAAATACACTGTCCGTTTTTTTTTTACATCTGTGCACCATTGTGCAGATTTCCCTTCACTTCTTGTGTCAGCCAAACAGGAAGTGAGAGAAAATTCTTCCAAATAAAGGAAGTTCCTTGGGAACCACCAGAACAAGCGTCCCCATTGGAAGATTTCTCTTCTATTACTTTTCTGGGGACAACCCAAAGTGTGGGATTTTTTTACGTTCACAATGAAAATGCTAAACAGGACAAATAGAGACAGTGAATCTCCCTAATGGGGACACAGACAGTAACAGCAATTTCTATTGGGCATAGCTATAGTGAATGGTGGCTCCAGTGTGAAGGCTGATGGTTCCAGCCAATCATTGTGATCAGAGAGAAAGGAAGACAGAAACAAATCAGACAAAATGTTACAATATTCCACCATTCAGAATGAGGCCACCAATGTCTAGACTAGATTTTTCCCATCTCCCTTCAGGCCAATGATATAGATGAATGCCAAACACCCAACGCAGCACAGAGGGGCTCGGTGAAGGTGTGGAGGTGACGGATGGGGTCACACATAGAAGGAGATTTGCCCGGCCTCATAATCCAGATATACCCGGAATCGTTTCTCATTATCATCATGCACCACTTTATACCTTTTACCCCTCCTGACCAAAGCCCAGGACACGTCATTATATCCAATCAAGGAGTAAAACCGGCCCTGTCTATACTGTTGTAGCACATCCCGATTCTCCAGTTATTGGTTCTATGGACATCTACTTCCCAGTAATGTCTCCCTGAGAAGAAGCCTTGGCTGCCTAAAACTTGATAAAAATCCATAAATCTCTCCTCAGTATATGAGCGATGCCGGTATTCTCTCAACTGGGTTGCAGTCGTCTTGTCAGAAGTGATGCATACATTAATATGAGCTGTGTCCTCATCCAATAAAATGTCTAGAGCTGTCTGAATATAGACTCCCCCAATGACACCAGTGATTAGATCTGAAAAACCTGTGCTGATCATATGGAAAATCACCCCCACATCCAGATCCCTTCCATCATGTCTCTCTGTGTCCTCCTCATCTCCATCCTCAGTATCACACCAGTCACCTGTGTCTGATTGCTGTAGGACATTCAATGGATCCATCTTGGGTTGCATCTTCCTGGACAGCTCCTCCATCTTGAATTCCAAGCACTGGATCAGATCATCAATGGGGCTTAAGATCCGCTCTGCCTTCCTGGAGATCTCACGCAGGACTTTCTTCTTCAGGTCTTCCTGATGTCTCCTGAGATCTCTGAACAGGACAGTGACACTCTGTTTCACCATCTGCTTTGTCTTGTACTTTCCCCTGAGTTCCTGCAGACTCCGGACTCTTTTTTCTGTCTTCTCTCTCTTATTAATCAGTTTGTGAAGATAGATTGTCATGTTCCTCTTCTTTAAAAAGACTTCCTGCAGTGTCTCCACCTGGTGTCCCTGATGTACTCCAATTATAAAGCAGGAGGCACAGAAGCAAGTAGAGTCCTCAATGCAGTAATACTCCAGGGTCTTCTTATGGACGGAGCATTTCCTGGTCTCTGGGGTGGTGGTGGGGTCACACAAGACATGTTCTGGTGACTTGTGGTGGACTCTCAGATGGATGTCACATAGAGAAGACTCACAATGCAGGCAGGACTTCACAGCAGGTACAGAGGTGTGGACACAGTAAGTACTGTGATTTGCAGAAGCTGTGTCCACATTTCAAGATGACAGGATCCAAATAAACGTTCAGGCAGATGGAACAATCCAGCAGAGCTCTCACATCGGAGGATGCCATGGCTGATAGAAGACAGAGAAATCAACAAAGCTCCTTATCTCCAGAACCAATGGTCCAAGTGAGGGAGGTTCCTCCACAGAGCAAGGCTAAGAATTTGTGAGCACAAAGGAAATGCAAAGCTCATAAAACAGCTGAAAGACAACTGGAAAAAAAATCAATAATCCCACCCAAAAAGCCAAACAAAACAATGGAGGCTCAGCCAGGACTGGTTCTCTTTGACCACCCTCCCCCCCAGGCCAATTCTCACACTTACACATACCAGTAAAAATTAGCTTTTTTTTTTGCTAGGACATTACTCAGAACCCATAAATATTAGACAGTTTTTGAAAGCGGAGACGCTGGAGATTAAAATATTGGGTGTTGCAATTTTTGTAAGGTGAACTATATTTGCGCTGACATTTTTAAAACACAGTTTTTTTGGAAAAAAGCACATTTTAATGAATTTTAGTGCACACAGACATAATAGAATGCCCAATTTTTGTGGTAAACTATAAAAGATGATGTTATGCTGAGTAAATAGATACACAACATGTCACTTTTTACAATTGCACATGTCTGTGGAATGGAGACAAACTACAGTATCTAAAAATCCTCCACAGGCAACGCTTTAACAGCCTTTCCAGGTTACCGGCTTGGAGTGACACAGGAGATCTGGTGCTAGAATGATTACGCTCACTCTGATGTTTGCACCGATACCTCACATGTGTGGTGCGATTGCCGCTGCCGTATGCTTGTGAGACTTACATGTGCTTTTGCATTTGTCCGCGAGCATGGGGAGGGTGCTCTAAATTTGTATTATTTTATAATTTATTTAAAATTTTATTTATATTTATTAATTTAATATTTTATTATGTATTTTATTTTTTTTAAATACATTGTCCCTTTACATTTTTTCTTTATCGACTTTATTGCTATCACAAGAGATGAACAATATCCCTTGTGTAGCATGGGCCGTGCCAGGTCCTCTTTATGGAGAGCTCTAGGCTCTATTAGACCCCAAATCTCTCGTTAAAATTGAATTTATATTTATTAATTTAATATTTTACTAAGTATTTTATTTTTTAAAAATACATTGTCCCTTTAAATTTTTTTCTTTGATCAACTTTATTGCTATCACAAGAGATGAATAATATCCCTTTTGATATCATAGGCCATGACAGGTCCTCTTCATGGAGATCTCTAGGCTCTATTAGACACCATATCTCTCCGCTGGCCTCCAAAGCATCTGATTAAATGGAGATTGGTTTGTCGGATGCGATATCAGCCGGTAATGGCTTGTGAACCACAAACTGAAACCGGAAGTGACACAATCCTCACCATTTCTGGTTTCCTATATGAGGGGAGGCAGGTATGGATGAACATGCCTCTCCTAAGCACACTGAATGGCGATGATCCCTGGCCCCCCCCCCCCCGATCGCTCAGGAGAGCCCGGTAATGGTGGAAGGAAGCAGCCAGAGGAAGACCCCCATCCATGCTCTGCAAAAGTGTATAGCCGCTCGGATCACTTCTAAAAAGGTGGCCATAGATGGGTGGAAAAATTGCTCAAAAGTTCATTTGAAAGCCTCAATCATTTGCCTTTCTAAATGTGTTTGGGCTCATATCTATTCTCAAAATGCAAAGATTTATGGCAAACCCCCCTCCCCCGAAATGCTGGAAATGCCCGGAAGGCGACGTGTGTGAAGTCACTTTTGGGTCACCTTCTCTAGCATAGCCAAGCAGCAATGTATGGCATCGCAATACATTGAGTGGATCCCAGAGGAGACATTGGGGATCTTTTAGACCCTGCATGTCTCAATAAAGAGAACCTGTCACCTAAAAATCATCACATTAACTTGTTGCCGACCGCAGATAGCCGAATGATGGCTGCACTGCGGCCGGCCAGTTCTGAGTGGACGTCATATGACGTCCCCCCAGAACGCGCTCTCCTGCGCGCCCCAGGGGGCGCGCACCCGGCGATCTCTGTGATCGCTGTGTCCTACGGACACAGCTGATCACGTGATGTGGTAAAAGGCCAATCACAGCGGCCTTTTACCACCTGATCAGCGGTGTCCAATGACACGCTGATCAGAGGAAAATGCAAGTGCCGGTTCTCGGCTGCACTTTCCTCACGCTGTCAGATCGTGAGGAAAGTACTGCCGAGAACCGGCAGTTGTCAGAGCGGGGATCGGCACCGATCATCAGGGCACTGATGATCAGTGCCCTGATGATCGGTGCCCAGCATTGCCACCCGCAAGTTCCGCCCACCTGTGCCCAGCAGTGTGCCCACTAGCTCCGCCCACCTGTGCCCAGCAGATCACCCACCTGTGCCCAGCAGTGCACCTACCTGTGCCCAGCAGTGCACCCACCTGTGCCACTCTGCAATGTCACACACCTGTGCCCAGAAGTGCCACCTACCTGTGCCCAGCAGTGACACCCACCTGTGCCCACCCACCTGTGCCCACCAGTGCCACCCACCTGTGCCCACCAGTGCCACCCACCTGTGCCCACCCACCAGTGCTGCCCACCAGTGCCACCCACCAGTGCAGCCCAGCAGTGCTGCCAGTCAGTGCCACCAGTCAGTGCCCAGCGGTTGTGCCAGTCAGTGCCGCCAGTCAGTGCCCAGCAGTGATGCCAGTCAGTGCCGTCTATCAGTACCCATCATCAGTGTCACCTATCAGTGCCGCCTATCAGTGCTGCATATTAGTGCCGCCTATCCGTGACACCTCATTAGTGCTGTCTATCAGTGCCGCCTATCCGTGCCACCTCATTAGTACTGCCTATCAGTGCCCTTTAGTGCTGCCTATCAGTGCCCATAAGTGCCGCCTATCAGTGCCCATAAGTGCCGCCTATCAGTGCCCATCAGTGCTGCCTCATCAACGCACATCAGTGAAGGAGAAAAATTACCTGTTTGAAAAATTTTATAATAGAAACAAAGAAACTTTTTTTTTTTTTTTTAAATTTTTGGCAATTTTTTATTTATAGCGCAAAAAGTAAAGTGCCCAGTGGTGATTAAATACCACCAAAAGAAAGCTCTATTTGTGAGAAAAAAATGATCAAAATTTCATATGGGTACAATGTTGCATGACCGCGCAATTGTCAATCAAAGTGCGGCAGCGCTGAAAGCTGAAAATTGGCCTGGTAAATAAGGGGGTATAAGTGTCTGGTAGGCAAGTGGTTAAGGGACTTTGAGTTCCCTCTGTGATTGAAAAAAAAAGTTATTTTTTTTTTTTTAAAAGTAAAAAATAAAGTTACACCCAAGCACACAACATACCCACCAAACAATTTTGAGCCACACATATACCCATGTACGAACGTAAACGCACATATTATTATTATTATTATACAGTATTTATAAAGCGCCAATAGTTCGCTCAGCGCTGTACATTACAAAGGGGGACAGAACATGTGACAGAACAATACCAATACAATGTGATACACGAGGGGTTTGAGGGCCCTGCTCTTTCGAGCTTACAATCTAGGAGGGAGGGGATGGTGGCACAGGAGGAGATAGCTGTGGGGGATGGAGTGGTAAGAAGAGTGGAGGAGGTTGGCAAGTTAGCAGGGGGTGGGGTAGGCTTCCCTGAAGAGATGGGTTTTCAGGGTGCGCCTAAAGGAGAGGAGAGTAGGTGATAATCTGATGGGTTGGGGCAGGGAGTTCCAGAGGATGGGTGACACCCTGGAGAAGTCCTGAAGGCGGGCATGGGAGGAGGAGACCAGGGAACTAGAGAGAAGGAGGTCTTGTGAGGAGCGGAGTGTGCGTGCTGGGCGGTACTTGGATATTAGGTCAGTGATGTAGTTCGGGGCAGTATGGTGGACAGCTTTGTACGTCAGTGTTAGGATTTTGAATTTGGTCCGTTGCGCAATCGGAAGCCAGTGGAGGGATTGGCAGAGGGGGGTGGCGGAAATGGAGCGGTTGGAAAGGTGAATGAGTCTGGCAGCCGTATTCAGGATGGACTGAAGCGGGGATAGCCAGTGGCGAGGCAGGCCAGTGAGGAGGGAGTTGCAGTAATCGAGTCGTGATATGATGAGGGAGTGGATGAGCTGTTTAATGGTTTCTGGGGTTAGGAACGTGCGGATTTTAGCGATGTTGCGGAGGTGGAGTCTGCACGAGTTTGTTAGTGATTGGACTTGGGGCTGGAAGGATAGGTTGGAATCCAGAATGACACCAAGTACTCTGGCCTGCGGGGCGGGTTTGATGGTGGCGTTGTTGGATGTGATGGAGAAGTCAATGGGGGGCGGGGTCCGGGCTGGGGGGAAGACAAGAAACTCGGTTTTGGAGAGGTTCAGTTTAAGGAAGTGGAGCGACATCCAATCTGATATGTTGCTCAGTAGGTGTGTGATTCGGGCGGAGACCGAGGGGGTGAGGTGGGGGGTTGAGAGATAGATTTGTGTGTCGGTTGCATAGAGGTGGTAGTTGAAGCCATGAGAGTGTATGAGTTGGCCAAGGGAGGAGGTGTAGATGGAGAAGAGAAGGGGCCCAAGGACAGAGCCATGAGGGACCCCAACAGAGAGGGGGAGTGAGGGGGAGGTGGTGGCATTATAGGTAACGCTGAAAGAGCGTTGTGACAGGTAGGATGAGAGCCAGGAGAGAGCAGAATCTCTGAGGCCGAGGGAGTGTAGTTTTTTGAGGAGGAGGGGGTGGTCGACTGTGTCGAAGGCCGCAGAGAGGTCAAGGAGTAGGAGCACTGAATAGTGGCCATTAGCTTTGGCGGTTAGAAGGTCGTTGGAGAGTTTGAGTAAGGCGGTTTCGGTGGAGTGTAGGGGACGGAAGCCAGACTGTAGGGGATCGAGGAGGTGGTTGTCGTTGAGGTGAGAGCATAGGCGGGTGTAGATGAGGCGCTCGAGGAGTTTAGATGTAAATGGGAGCAGGGAGATGGGTCTGAGGTTGTTCGGGTCATTGGGGTCCAGGGAGGGCTTTTTAAGTATGGGGGTGATGTGTGCATGTTTCAGAGGGGAGGGGAAAGTGCCTGAGGAGAGGGAGAGATTGAAGATGTGGGTGAGGGAGCGTAGGATGGAGGGGGAGGGAGGTCGTAGGAGTTGTGAGGGGATAGGGTTGAGGGGGCAGGTGGTGAGGCGGGCATCAGAGAGGATCTTGGAGACTTCCTAGATGGTGGTAAGGTCAAAGATGTGGAGTGTTGGGGGAGCTTCAGTATGAGGAATGTAGGGTGGGGTGGAAGTGGAGGTCAGAGCAGTGGTGGGGCCGTGGGAGAGGGGTGAGGAGGGGGTGGCTGAGGGAGGGGGAACGGGGTTGGAGGGAGTTTGAGCAGCGACGAAGTCCCTGCGGGTTATGTCGAGGGGGAGGAGGGATGAGGGGGTAGCTGTGTGAGAGGGGACGGGTTGAGAGAGCATGTGAGTTGCGGCAATGTGCTTGCGAATTGTGTCAATCTTGTTTTTGAAGTGATTGGCAATCTCAAGGGTGGTGAGTGAGGTGCTGGGTGGAGGTGGGGGTGGAGAGTAGAGAGTTGAAGGTGGAGAAGAGTCGGCGAGGATTGGAGGAGAGGGTCTTGATGAGGGTCAGGAAGTAGGCTTGTTTGGCTGCGTGGAGGGAGGAGGTGTAGGTGTGGAAGGCAGATTTGTAGCAGGTGAAGGCTTGTTGGGATTTGGTTTTGCGCCATAGTCGCTCCAGGGCACGACTGTGTCATTTGAGGGTTTTGGTGTGATCAGTCTGCCAGGGCTGGAGCGGTCGGGGTCTGATGTTGCGTGTGGTTAAAGGCGCTAGTGAGTCAAGGGCTGTTGACAGCGCGTTGTTGTACTCCGTAGGAGAGTGCAGCAGGGGAGGTAGAGTCAGTGGGCTGGATCCAGGTTTCTGTGATCGCTAGGAGGTTGAGGGAGCGGGAAACAAAGAGGTCGTGGATGGCGGTAAGCTTGTTGCACACCGATCGGGCGTTCAGGAGTGCACATGAAAACGGGGGGGAGATTTTAGGGAGCAGGGGGACAGATACTAAGTTGCGGGGGTTGCGGCAGGACGTGGAGGCAGGAGGGTGTTGTGCAGGTGAGGGAGGTGGTGGAGGGCCAGGATTCGGGGAGATGTCTCCCGCGGCTAGGAGGAGGAGAAGGGTGAGAAAGGTGGCATGGGAGCGGGATGTGCAGGAGCATGAGAAACTACTAGTGGAGGTGTTTGGGTCAGTGTGAGAGTGGAGTAATAGGAGGAGGTGGTGGGTGCCTACATATCAGGGCGCCTACACGTGAACATCGATTGTGATACACGTTACATTCACCGCGCACACTGTAGTGACAGCAATAATTCTAGCGCCAGACCTACTCCATAACGTTAAGCAGATTGTGACTTAGACCCCACGCCCTGAAGAACCCCGCGCTGTGGGTTGCTAGAGACTCTGCCAGGCGGTGCATGACAGATATCCCCCAAATGTCAGGACGGTACAGATATCCCCCAAAATTTCAGAACGGTACAGATATCCCCCAAATGTCAGGACGGTACAGATATCCTCCAAATGTCAGCACGGTACAGATATCCCCCAAATGTCAGAACGGTACAGATATCCCCCAAATGTCAGGACGGTACAGATATCCCCCAAATGTCAGGACGGTACAGATATCCCCCAAATGTCAGCACGGTACAGATATCCCCCAAATGTCAGAACGGTACAGATATCCCCCAAATGTCAGGACGGTACAGATATCCCCCAAATGTCAGGACGGTACAGATATCCCCCAAATGTCAGGACGGTACAGATATCCCCCAAATGTCAGAACGGTACAGATATCCCCCAAATGTCAGAACGGTACAGATATCCCCCAAATGTCAGAACGGTACAGATATGCCCCAAATGTCAGCACGGTACAGATATGCCCCAAATGTCAGCACGGTACAGATATCCCCCAAATGTCAGCACGGTACAGATATCCCCCAAATGTCAGAACGGTACAGATATCCCCCAAATGTCAGGACGGTACAGATATCCCCCAAATGTCAGAACGGTACAGATATCCCCCAAATGTCAGCACGGTACAGGTATCCCCCAAATGTCAGAACGGTACAGATATCCCCCAAATGTCAGGACGGTACAGGTATCCCCCAAATGTCAGGACGGTACAGAAATCCCCCCAAATGTCAGGACAGGACAGATATCCCCCAAATGTGAGAACGGTACAGATATCCCCCAAATGTCAGGACGATAGAGATATCCCCCAAATGTCAGGACGGTACAGATATCCCCCAAATGTCAGGACGGTACAGATCCCCCAAATGTCAGGACAGTACAGATATCCCCCCAAATGTCAGGACAGTACAGATATCCCCCCAAATGTCAGGACAGGACAGATATCCCCCAAATGTCAGGACGGTACAGATATCCCCCAAATTACCTCTTTTTGCAAGTAGACAGTCCAACGTATTTCATAAGAGGCGTGGCAAGTTTTTTGAAGTTGTAATTTTTTGTCATATTTTTTCGGAAAATGAAAACAAATAAAAAAAATTATTTGCACTATTTATTTTATTACATACTGTCACCAGTGCAGTACAGCGTCACCATATAACTGGCATGGCGGTGATCAGGGACACTGACTGGTGACAGTATGAACAAAAAAAATTATACTTTTTTTATTTTTTTATTAGTTTTAATTTTTTATTACACTTTTTTTATTTTTTTTAGATTTTTTTCATATTTTACTATGACCAAAGTAGTATAATATTACCATAGTAACATTGTACTACTTTGGGGAAGTGATCTATATATTTTTTTTTTTACACAATTTGCTTATAGCAAAGAATTACTTTGCAATAAGCAAACATTTACCTGAATGAAATCGATTCATTCAGGGTTTTTTTGTGCTTAGCTGTGATTTGGCCACAGCTAATCATATGACACAGCTGGGCTGTGATTGGCCCAGCTTGTGCATGTGATCACTGTGACCATTCACAGCTAGACACACTTGTATACAATGGATGGCGTGAAAGGAAGCCATCCATTGCATACAACTATCATGTGACCTGCTGTGATTGGTCACAGCAGGTCACATGGTACTGGCAAAGGAGCACATATCTGTTATCAGCCGTGTCCGAGGTACACGGCTGGTGACAGACTGCACCACAGCGTTGCCCTGCGGGCATGCGCAATACACTCTCCGGGAAGGACGCCATATGGTGTCCACCCGGAGTGACGAGTTATTCGCCCGGCCACCATCTAGCTATAGGTTGGGTGGCAACGTGTTAATCTGGAGGGAATGATCTCAGTGGAAAGAGTGTCTTGAGTGGGGGAGGGGTGACAACACTAGGGAGAGAGTGTCCTCAGAAGGGGAGGGGGAAAGGTGTCCCCAGTGCAGAAAAGGAGAGAGAGGGGTGTCATCAGAGGAGGAAAAGAGAGGAAGGGAGTATCCTCAGTGGAGAGGGTGTTTTTAGTTGAGGAAGGGTGTCCTCTGTGGGGGAGAGGGTGTTCTTAGTGGAAGAGGGGAAGGGTTTTTTTTGGGTAAATGACACCAGATCAAAGTCCTCCTGAGAAGTTCCTAAAAAAAAACCTGTCTTGTCTATGTAAAAAAGATAACTTTAGCTGAACATTAGAAAGCACAGTGTATTCCAAGGTGGCTAGGAGGTAAACTGACCCCAACTTTGTTTGCCTACAAGGAGGAGGACAATGGTCTGTTTACACAAGTCCTAAACAAAAGCTCCATTGTTCTCTGAGTTTCATTTCTCCAGAAGGAAGAAGCTGGTCTGGCTGTACAGATCACACAGGTGGAGTCTACACTGCAGTCTGCATTGTCAGCCGAGCAGCTGAAGGAGTCCAACATCTAACCATCTACTAATCAGGCGTACTCTTGGAGCACCACCTACACAAGACTCACCTCGTCCATCTAGACTGCTCACTAGAGCTTCTTCTACAGCCTCTGACCCATCACTTCTCTCCTCTGCTGGAGGCACTTTAATAGGATCTATAGAGGGACAACACCGGCCTCATATTGTACATCAGAATCAAGGAAACAGCAGAGATCCGGCCACAGGGGAGGTAGGAAACATCAACGCTGCAACAAGGGATCTCCCACTCACCCAACCATCCCAACAGATGATTCATCATCAACAGAAATAGACGGAATTGTCACCTTCTCCTCAGCTGGACTGACATCGGGTAAGATGGACCTTCTGGGGAAAGGTTTGGGTTTTAGCCCTAAAGGTATCATGAAGAAGTTTTTGTTGGCACAGGACTTGTATAGATGTTTTAGGAATATTAGATTGAAGGGACATTATTCTTGGAGAGGTGATATTGAGGGATCATCTGTAGTCACACCACTGAGTAGGTCTGTCTGAGGTTGACAGACAAAATGGAAGTTTCCACCACCCACTACATATGCAGCAGCAGAAATGGTTCTTCATTTGGATGATAAAGATGGTAAAGTATGACAGTCTATAATCAGGAACTCTGGGGTCATATCCTAATAATGGGACCATTGAGGAGAAAGGTGCATTGCCATCATTAGCAGCAAGGGGAGATATAAAATTGAAGCCAGCTAATAAGGGGGGATGGGTGGTCATTCTGGACACAGCATGTGATGACAATGAGACACTGGAGAGTGTAAAATCTGGTGCAGCTCTGCATAGGAACCAATCAGCTTCCAGGTTTTTTGTCAAAGCTTAATTGAACAAGCTGAAGTCAGAACCTGATTGGCTCCCATGCACAGCTGCACCAGATTTTGCACACTCCAGGTTTAGTAAATCCGCCCCATTGTGTCCATCTGAGATGGTTTGTGCCAGATCCCGGGTTGTGAGTTCCATTCAGTACAATGTCTTTGGGTTCTCTTGCTAGTTGACTGCCCCCTTGTCCCTTGTTAGTTGAGGTGTTTGTAGTCATAGAGGTGTTGGGTCATGATGGAATGATGTTGTGTCAGGTGAATGGTAGGCTTTGACCTGGTTTTATCTGCCAGCTCTGTGTTGATTTGCTGAGTTTTCTATTGTTTGTTATGTTCATCCTTGGAATGTCCATCCTTAAATCTGATGAGGCTAAGATGGCAGTCAGAGCAGCCGCATGACCCAGAGCTCCGGTCGCCCCCAAACTCCATCCCACTCCCACCAGCTAAACTGACTTAACAGCGGCCACCCCGACCCTCCTTGACCCCCCCTGTACCTGGAGAGGAATCCACCAACGTGCCCTATCCGCCACCTCTGCCACGCTGGTCCCATCACCACATGGCCTGAATCTCTGCCGCCGCCGCCATGCTGGTCTCATCACCACACGGCCCGGTTCTTTGCCGCCGCCGTCACCGATGGCCACATCCAAGCTCCTCGGGCCCTGGACACACCAGGAGAGGGGAAGCCACCACCCTCTAAGAAGTGAAGCCGCCGCCCAAGCCTCCACGGTGCCTGTCCCTGCAGCCCCGCCCAGGCCTCCCGAATCCACCGGCCCTCCAGACAAACCACCCACAACCTGATCAGCTGCACACAAGCAGCCTGCATATAAGCTAACGCTGGGTAGCAGCAGGCAGGGGGCAAGCATTGGTGCCCCCCAGCCCTACCTCTGCCACCAGGGCCCTATAACTGCCCAGGACTAGTGCAGCACTCCAGCACCCAGCCTCGCATGGCCTGCTGTGGCCCACCAATGTGCACCCCCCATGACACCTACAGGGAGCCTGCACGGCAGCACCACCACCCGCACGGCCACCACCACCAAAACGGGCCACTGAGAACCAGGATGCCTCCTCTCCAGCCCGAGGGGTTAAAGACACTTCCACCACCCCCACCCTGTGAGGGAAATCCACCACCACCAACATGGACAGGGTAAGCCACCACCACCAACTCAGCACCCCTGCTCCCCACCATGTGCTACAAAGCCGCCCCCGTGCCCCGCCACCGCACAACCCCATGGCCCATCATGCGAGCCTGCCACGTGGCCTACAGCACATGCCGGGCCCTACAACACCTATAGGTGCCAGACCCTGCCGCTCCCACAGACGCCGGACCCTACGGCACCCACTAACGCTGGCACACAGCGCCCACAAGCACAGTTGAGAGAAGGCAAAACTGCCATCACCTCCGGGATGCTGCCACACTGCCGTTTTTCTCCACAATGAGGGGAAGCTGCCATCACCCCCAACAAAGCTTCCACCACAAACCCAGGGGATACCACCAGAACCTAGAGGGCCACAGGAGCACACAATTCTCCAAGGACAACCACAGTCAACCCACACACCAGCACCACCACCCTGGGACTTCCACCTGGACCCTGAACCCTGCCAAGCATGTCTCCACAAGAGCACACGCAAGTTGCAGCCACACATCACTCCTGACCTGATCACCCTGACAGCACTCACACCGACCCCAACCCAGCTCAACCCAAAGGACAAGTAACAGCCGCACAACTATCCAGATCCTTCCACCCAGGGACTACTCACACCAACCCCCATCTCTGCTCGACCTAAAGACACGAACCCTTGATGTAAGACACCACAACAAGAGACCCCACTGCTCACCAGACTGTCTACAATCAAGCGCCCCTGGAAACCATCCATCCTCACCCATTCCCCCCTCCTTACTCCCCTACACCCCAGCTACTAGAAGCCACAGCAACAAGATACGCCACTGCACACTGGACTATCGACAGCCAAGCCTCCCACCACTCCTATCTGCCACCCTTAAATGCCTCTTCCACTCCTTCTCATATTCCTCTCCTCCGTTCCCAAAATCTATTCTCTATATCACTCTGCTCCTCCCAGACAATTGTATATTGTGTCCTCACTGCTTCCTTCGCCCCTCTATGGAACCCACCACCTCCTCCTAACACTCCACCCTCCCACAGACCCGAACACCTCCACTGGCAGATTTGCTCGCTCCTGTACATCCCGCTCCGATGCCATCTTTCTCACCCTTCTTCTCCTCCTAACCTCCGGGAACATCTCCCCGAACTCTGGCCCTCCACCACCTCGCTCACCCACACAGCACCCTCCCGCTTCCACGTCCTGCCGCAACCGTTGCAACTTAGTATCTGTCCCCTTGCTCCCTAAAACCACCCCCCCATTTTCATGCACACTCCTGAACGCCCGATCGGTGTGCAACAAGCTCACCACCATCCATGACCTCTTTATTTCCCACTCCCTCAACCTCCCAGCGATCACGGAAACCTGGGTCCAGGCCACTGATTCTACCTCCCCTGCTGCGCTCTGCTATGGAGGTCTCACCTGGACCCACTCACCCAGGCCCAACTGTCATAAAGGTGGTGGGGTTGGTCTGCTCCTGTCACCACAGAGCACCTTCTGAGTCCTCCCAAACCCCCCCTCTCTATCCTTCTCCTCCTTCCAGTCCCACTGCATCCGACTATTCTCCCCAACCCCCCTGAAGGTTGCCATTATCCACTGGCCTCCTGGACCTCTATCCTGCTTCCTGGATAACTTTTCCTCCTTACCATTCTTCCTCTCCTCCGAGCTACCCACCATCATCCTTGGGGATTTCAACATCCCTGTCAACGTTGACAACCCGGCCACATCCCATCTCCTCCACTTAACCTCCTCTTTTGCACTTGCACAGTGCATACAATCCACCACCCACTCTGACGGAAATATCCTGGACCTTGTCTTCTCCAACCGCTGCGCTCCCCACAACCTCACAAACTCCCCCTTCCCTCTCTCTGACCATAACCTTATCACCTTCTCTATCTCCTCGTCCTCCAATGCCTACCCCTCCAAATATCTTACCACCACCAGTCGCAACCTCCGCAACCTGAACCCTGCCCCCCTCCAATCTGCAGCTGATCAACTCCACGACAGCATCCTCCCCCTGTCCTGCCCCGGCTTGGCTATGACTGCCTATAATAACACGCTATCAACAACCCTTGACTTACTAGTGCCTTTAACCACACGAAACATCAGACTTCAACCGCTCCAGCCCTGGTAGAATGATCACACCAAAACCCTCAAATGACACAGTCGTGCCCTGGAGCGACTATGGCACAAAACCAAATCCCAACAAGCCTTCTCCCTCTATAAATCTGCCTTCCACACCTACACCTCCTCCCTCCACTCCACCAAACAAGCCTACTTCCTGACCCTCATCAAGACCCTCTCCTCCCATCCTCGCCGACTCTTCACAATATTTAACTTCCTACTCTCTCTGCCCCCACCTCCACCCAGTTCCTCACTCACTGCCCCTGAGATTGCCAATTACTTCAAAAACAAGATTGACATTATTCACAAGGACATCGCCGCAGCTCACACTCCCTCCAAACCTTCGACTTTACTACCATCGAGGTGGTCTCCAAAGTCTTCACTGATGCCCACCTCACCACCTGCCCCCTCAACCCTATCCCCTCACAACTCCTACAACCTCCCTCCTCCTCCATCCTACGCTCCCTCACCCACATATTTAATCTCTCCCTCTCTTCCGGCACATTCCTCTCCCCTCTGAAGCATGCACACATCACCCCCATACTTAAAAAACCCTCTCTGGATCCCAATGACCTGAACAACCTCAGACTCATCTCCCTGCTTTCACTCACATCCAAACTCCTCGAGCGCTTTGTCTACACTTGCCTAAGCTCTCACCTCAACGACAACCACCTCCTTGATCCCCTACAGTCCAGCTGCTGCCCCATACACTCCACCAAAACTGCCCTATTCAAACTCTCCAACGGCCTCCTAACAGCCAGATCCAATGGCCACTATTCTGTACTCCTACTCCTGGACCTCTCCGCAGCCTTCAACACAGTTGACCACCCCCTCCTCCTCAAAAAACTACACTCCCTCGGCCTCAGAAATTCCGCTCTCTCCTAGCTCTCATCCTACCTATCACAATGCTCTTTCAGCGTTACCTATAAGGCTACCACCTCCCCCTCACTCCCCCTCTCTGTTGGGGTCCCCCAAGGCTCTGTCCTTGGGCCCCTTCTCTTCTCCATCTATACCTCCTCCCTGGGCCAACTCATACACTCTCACAGCTTCAACTACCACCTCTATGCCGATGACACACAAATCTCTCTACCCCTCACCTCACCCCCTCAGTCTCTATCCGAATCACTAACCTACTGAACGACATATCAGACTGGATGTCACTCCATTTCCTTAAACTGAACCTCTCCAAAACCGAGCTCCTTGTCTTCCCCCCAATCCACACACCACCCCCTACTGACTTCTCCATCACATCCAAAAATGCCACTATCAGACCCGCCCCGCAGACCAGAGTACTTGGTATCATTCTGGACTCCAACCTTTCCTTCCAGCCCCATGTCCAATCATTAACAAAGTCATGCAGACTCCACCTCCGCAACATTGCCAAAATTCGCACGTCCCTAACTCCAGAAACCAATAAACAGCTCATCCACTCCCTCATCATATCACGACTCAACTACTGCAACTGCCTCCTCGCCACAGGCTATCCCCATTTCAGTCTATCCTGAATTCGGCAGCCAGACTCATTCACCTTACCAACCTCTCTGTTTCCGCCACCCCCCTCTGCCAATCCCTCCACTGGCTTCCGATTGCCCAATGGATCAAATTCAAAATCCTAACACTGACGTACAAAGCTGTCCATAATACCACCCCAAACTACATCATACATACACCTAATATCCAAGTATCACCCTTCACGCACTCTCTGCTGCTCTCAAGACCTCCTTCTCTCTAGTTTCCTGGTCTCCTCCTCCCATGCCCACCTCCAGGATTTCTCCAGGGTGTCACCCATCCTCTGGAACTCCCTTCCCCAACCCATCAGACTATCACCTACCCTCCTCTCCTTTTGGCATGCCCTGAAAACCCACTTCTTCAGGGAAGCCTACACCACCCCCTGCTAATCTTCCTACCTCCTCCACTCTTCCTACCATTCCATCCCCCACAGCTACAGTATCTCCTGTACCACTTTCCCCTCCCTCCTAGATTGTAAGCTCCAAGGAGCAGGGCCCCCTCATGTATCACATTATATTGTGTTGTATTGTTACTGTTTTGTTTGTTGCTTGTTCTGTCCCCCTTTGTAATGTACAGCGCTGAGTGAACTGTTGGCGCTTTATAAATTCTGTATAATACTAATAATTAGGGAGGACAGTATGATGTTGGAGTGAGGACATTTTGTTGTGTGGTCTCTGTTAGTTGTAATAGTTTATTCTCAGAGGCTTCCTTTTGTCCCTGGAGGATGTTTGGGTCTGTGTGTATGATGATATGTTTGGGTCGGTGTGTATGATGATATGTTTGGGTCGGTGTGTATGATGATATGTTTGGGTCGGTGTGTATGATGATATGTTTGGGTCGGTGTGTATGATGATATGTTTGGGTCGGTGTGTATGATGATATGTTTGGGTCGGTGTGTATGATGATACGTTTGGGTCGGTGTGTATGATGATATGTTTGGGTCGGTGTGTATGATGATATGTTTGGGTCGGTGTGTATGATGATATGTTTGGGTCGGTGTGTATGATGATATGTTTGGGTCGGTGTGTATGATGATATGTTTGGGGTTGGTGAAATACGGATCATTGATGACTCCTATCGCTTGTTCAGTTGTTGAACTTGAATTTTGTTGTCTCTTGTTCCTGGGAAGAGCCGTTTGGTGTTTAGATATTTCCCATTGGAGTCTATTATTAACAAAAAGTATCCGGAATTTGTTGCCTGTTCTTGTGGTTTGATGATTGTTTGTTTGTAGGGATGGGCTTCATGTTCGACTTGAACCTAAGTTTGATTTGAACATGGGCCGTTCGTGTGTTCGGCAAACAGAAACGGTACGGGCATTCAGTGGGCTGTTTACCCTGACAGTGCATTGTGATTGGACAAAGCAATGCACCTAACCACAAGTCAGGTGTAATACTTTGACCAATCACAGTGTGTGGTGATGTCACAAGGGGGCGGGGTATATAAAAACTGTTGTCATGGGCACAGCTGTCAGCCAGGAGCCAGCATCGCAAGCAGAGTTTTTTCCCCCCTTTTTTGGGTAGCGGTGGTGGTGGCATCGTGATTGATGTTGGATCTACTTTGGGGGACATTTTTTAAAATGTTTATTTTTAATAAAGGACTTGTCAAAGACTGTCTCCTATCATTTTTTACACTACACTTTTTTTGTGAATGGGTAGCAGTATCATATACAGCCTACTCATTCACATAGGCGGGGGGGTGGGATCTTGAGGCCCCCTTGTTAAAGGGGGTTTCCATATTCCAATAAGCCCCCAGGCTGCAGACCCCCACAACCTCAGGCTACGGTTGTGGGAAAGAGGCCCTTGTCCCCATCAATATGTGGACAAGCACCCCCCCATGTTGAGGGCATGTGGCCTGGTATGGTTCAGGAGAGGGGGTGCTCGCCTCCTGATATGGATTTTTGGGGGACCCCCATACCATTTTTAAAAAAATGATTGGCATAGAGGGTTCCTCTCAAAATTCATACCAGTCTCAAAGTGCTTGGTGTGGATGAGAGGGGGGACAACAAGTTTTTTTTTTTTTAATTGTTGGGCAATGCTGACAATTCTTTTGACATTCAGCTGTCGGCAGGAAACCCCACTGACACCAGGAACATGAATGAATGTCTCACTACTAAAATACGGCGTGACTTCATCACATAACTCATGCCGGATATTAGTAACTGAGCGGGATCTTCATACTCAGATGTGGTAAGACAGCTCTCAGTCCTTCATGTTTGACATTCACTGTAGAACATTCTGTAGGTTCGGATGTTTGACCGCGACCTGAACAGGGGGGTGTTCGGCCATCACTATTTGTGGTCTCAGGATTAGTAGAGTTGTCTTGGCTATTGCTGGTCTTTGTCTTGTTACATTTCGGAAGCTGATTGGTCTCACCGGTCTGTTGTTCCTTGATGGGTACTTTGTATAAATCATCCTCTTTGATTCTCTTTCCTGATTGTTGAGCTCCATTTGTATCTTTGGTGTCATTATCTCTTCCCTCAGTTGAGGGTTTTCTTGTTGTAATTATTACATTTTAGATCGAATTTCTAGGATAGATCTGGGGGGTGTTTGTGTTTTTAGCTCTTCTCTAAGCTGCTTATTTACATTTTCTCACTTGTCTTTGACATTTTTCTTTTAATTGAACAAAGTCTCTCCCTAGCTGAGATTAAGCTTGTAATTTTTGGATTTTTAGATGCACTTTCTGAACGTACCTGCAAATCGAATCCAAGCATTCTGGTTATCAACTCATACTCCCACCAGGCATGGATTGAGCAGGTGAACCCCATAATAATACATGAAAACCTAACTTCTCCTAGGAGACTTATGGCTCTCTGGCAGAACTGGCTGGATACTCCGGTACTCACTCCCCATACTTCATTTGTCATAGGTTTTTATAGGTTTAACTTTTTTAGGCCCCTAAAAATGGACCAGCCAATTGTACCCTACTAAATGGTGACTACATTGGAGGCCGATACTTGGTGTATGATCCTGTAGACACAGGCCTACTTGAACGGTGTCAGCTATCTATGTATGTACTGGGGAGAGTTACTTGCCATGTACAGGTGAATTGTTCTACGTTGCTTCTTTTTTCTCTTTTCATTTGTTTATAGAAAGTAAAAGTGACACCAGAGACAAAGCAAGTTATTGTTCTGTATGATCTGTAACATTGCCACAACTGCTTATACATTAGAATGTATGACTCCATTGTCTGGGCTGGATGTTGGATATACTGTGTGCACTTAAAAACTTAAACAATACAATTTAGTTTAATTTAAAAAAAAATATTATATATATATATATACAAATGATGATGTACAGTTGCAAGAAAAAGTATGTGAACCCCTTGGGATTACGTGGAGTTTTGCATGAATTGGGCATAAAATGTGCTCTGAACGTCATCTAAGTCACAACAATAGAAGAACACAGTCTGCTGAACATAATACTACACAAACATTAGATGTTGCCATGGTTTAATTGCACATAACATGTAAACATTCACAGTGCAGGGAGGAAAAAGTATGTGAGGCCCTAGCTTAATGACTTCTCCCAGAGCTAATTGGAGCCAGGAGTGAGCCAACCTTGACTCCAATCAGTGTGATGATATTGGATGTGTTGCTGACAGCTGTCCTGCCCTTGAAAAACACACACCTGTTTTGGGTTTACTGGTTTCAAGAAGCACTGTCTGATGTGAACCATGCCTCGCAGAAAAGAGCTCTCAGAAGACCTACGATCAAGAATTGTTGACTTGCATGAAGCTGGAAAGGGTTACAAAAGTATCTCCTTGAGCCTTGATGTTCATGTGTCCATGGTAAGACAGACTGTCTACAAATGGAGAAAGTTTAGCACTGTTGCTACTCTCCCTAGGCGTGGTCGTCCTATAAAAATGACTGCAAGAGCACAGCGCAGAATGCTGCATGAGGTAAAGAAGAATCCCAGAGTATCAACTAAAGACCTACAGAAATCTCTGGCACATGCTAACATTTTTGTTGACACATCTACAATAAGGAAAACATTAAACAAGAATGGAGTACATGGGAGGACACCACGGAGGAAGCCATTGCTGTCCAAAAAGAATATTGCAGCACGTTTGAAGTTTGCAAAAGAGCACCTGGATGTTCCACAGCCCTACTGGCAAAATATACTGTGGACAGATGAAACCAAGATTGAGTTGTTTGGGAAGAACACACAACACTATGTGTGGAGAAAAAAAGGCACAGCACACCAACATCAAATCTCATCCCCACTGTGAAACATGGCAGATGGAGCATCATGGTTTGGGGCTGCTTTGCTGCCTCAGGGCCTGGACGGATTGTTGTCATTGATGGGAAAATGAATTCCAGAGTTTATCAAGACATTTTGCAGGAAAACGTACGACCATCTGTCCGCCAACTGAAGCTCCGCAGAGGATGGGTGATGCAACAGGACAATGACCCAAAGCATACAAGTAATTCAACAAAACAATGGCTGCAACAGCACAGAATACGCCTTCTGGAGTGGCCCAGTCAGAGTCCTGACCTCAACCCGATTGAAATGCTGTGGCATGACCTTAAGAGAGCGATTCACACCAGACATCCCAAGAATATTGCTACACTGAAACAGTTTTGTGAAGAGGAGTGGTCCAAAATGACTCCAGATCGTTGTGCAGGTCTGATCTGCAACTACAGGAAACGTTTGGTTGAGGTTATTGCTGCCAAAGGAGGGTCAACCAGTTATTAAGTCCAAAGGTTCACATACTTTTTCCTCCCTGCACTGTGAATGTTTACAAGTTATGTGCAATTAAACCATGGCAACATCTAATGTTTGTGTAGTATTATGTTCAGCAGACTGTGTTCTTCTATTGTTGTGACTTAGATGACGTTCAGAGCACATTTTATGCCCAATTCATGCAAAACTCCACGTAATCCCAAGGGGTTCACATACTTTTTCTTGCAACTGTACATATGCTTTCTATATATATAACACAGGTGTCAAACACCTGTATCCAGATCCTGCCCTCTAGGTTATTCCATGTAGCCCTTGCACCTCTCCTGCAGGTACCCCTTGTCTCCTCCTCCACCATGTCTCAGCAGTCGGCAGCAGAGAGGAGAAAATAACTCCTCTTCCAAATCCTATACTTCTCAGTGCAGCTGCAGCATCCCCTCATCTCCGCCTCCCTTGGTCTCAGCATTCAGCAGACTCTGGTAATTGACTCCACTCCTCCTCTGGTCCTCCTCCAGACCCTGCACTTTCTGCTTTCCAGCTCTGCCCCCAAAGGAGGTGCACGGTGATGTTAGGGTGGGTGTGGGGTTCTTGGCATCTGATGTAATGGGGGGGGGGTGAGATGCTCTGGACATCTAGTCTTACAATTACAACTGGCCCTTTGAGGACAACCATAATGCTGACACAGCCTGCGATGATATATAAGATATATTTAATAATGATCATTAAAAATAAAAACCAACTTTAGCCCTTTTATATAGAATTCTGATTTTTATTTTTTTTGTACAGGTGGATTGATGAGCCACGTTTTTGGTCATGCTGGTGTTTGTGAATACAACTCAGTCACATGGGAAACCAAACGTCTGGGTGTTGTAATTGACTGAAAGTTTGTATCGCAGTTCACTGGAGGAGTCACACAGGACACAAGTCATATCCGTGTTCTAAATGTCATAAGTGCTTTGGGTCCTCTTCAACACTGATCCAACCTCAGAGGACAACATGAGAAAAGTCATTTCAGTGTTCTGGAAGTGACAATTGCTTTACAGTAAAGTCCAACCCATGTATACATAAGAGGAGTCATTTCAAGCTATTTCTTGTTTGAAACGTGACAAAGATTTTACAATGGAGGCAAAACATATCGCACACAAGAAGGTTCACTCTGGAGAGAAGCCATATCAGTGTTCTGAATGTGACAAAGCTTTTACATGGAAGTCATATCTTATCAGACACCAGAAGGTTCACACTGGAGAGAAGTCATATCAATGTTCTGAATGTGACAAAGCTTTTGCACATAAGTCAAGTCTTAACACACACCAGAGGATTCACACTGGAGAGAAGCCATATCAGTGTTCTGAATGTGACAAAGCTTTTGCACATAAGTCAAGTCTTAACACACACCAGAGGATTCACACTAGAGAGAAGCCATATCAGTGTTCTGAATGTGACAAAGCTTTTTTAACCAAGAAAAAGCTTATCATACACCAGAGGGTTCACACTGGAGAGAAGTCATATCAGTGTTCTGAATGTGACAAAGCTTTTGCACATAAGTCAAGTCTTAACACACACCAGAGGATTCACACTGGAGAGAAGCCATATCAGTGTTCTGAATGTGACAAAGCTTTTTTAACCAAGAAAAAGCTTATCATACACCAGAGGGTTCACACTGGAGAGAAGTCATATCAGTGTTCTGAATGTGGCAAAGCTTTTACACAGAAGTCATATCTTATCACACACCAGAGGATTCACACTGGAGAGAAGTCATATCAGTGTTCTGAATGTGACAAAGCTTTTACACAGAAGTCAAATCTTACCACACACCAGAGGATTCACACTGGAGAGAAGTCATATCAGTGTTCTGAATGTGACAAAGCTTTTGCACATAAGTCATATCTTATCACACACCAGAGGGTTCACACTGGAGAGATGCCATATCAATGTTCTGAATGTGACAAAGCTTTTGCACATAAGTCAGATCTTATCATACACCAGAGGATTCACACTGGAGAGAAACCACATCAGTGTTCTGAATGTGATAAAACTTTTAGACAGAAGTCAGTTCTCATAGCACACCAGAGGGTCCACACTGGAGAGATGCCATATCAGTGTTCTGAATGTGACAAAGCTTTTACAGGTAAGGCCGGGCTAATCTATCACCAGAGGATTCACAAGCTTGAGCTACATAGAGGAAACTCCAGAAGAAGGGGCAATATTAAAGAAGTCACAGCTGTCCCATTAGGCTCACAGGCCCAATGTCTTCCCACAAACTAGGGAAGACATGATGCTACTTAAAAAAAAAAAACTTTGAACAAACAGGACTCTAATGATCGGATTCATTGGTTTTAGTGATTATGTCCATCAGAAACACACCTAGAAGGCCTGTGAATATTTTACCTTTGGACATTTCTTCAGACAAGCAGCAATGACTGAACTGTATTCTTCATCATTCTCATCTTTATCCTTTTTTATGGAGCATTGACTGAACATGTAATGCATTTTCATCATTCACTAACTGAGCTATGTTCCCATGTGTTTTCTTCATTGCCAGAATCTGACCAACCAATACATGACCAACAATGCCTCAGTACCAGAGTCTAGGATGGGGTCCAATGGCTTCTTGCCATGCCTCTGAAACCTCATTAGGAGAGTCCATTCCAGGTTCTTTTGAGAACTGATACATCATAAGCTAGGCTTGAGGGTTCCAGCTAAGCCCACCTTGTCCACACCTCCCATTACATGTACCACCTCCTCTCCCATGATCAATGCCTCCTTTCCATGTTCCATCTCCTCTCATGGATGACAGCTTTGCAGGCAGGTCTGTAGCTGAGATACCAGCCAGATAGAGGTCTCTGGTTAGAGAGTAACTTCTTAAGCTGGTGTAGGCCTTCCAACATGGAGTTAATGCTGTTTTAGGGGATGTATTCAACAGTATCACCTACTCCCAGCTGACCACTTATGTTTCATCTGGTTTTCTCAAAAGGGATTCTATCAGGTGATGATTGGATGTCCTTGTTATCTTTTTTTTTTGTCCAGCTATTGCTCATCTCCATAAACTATTCACACGGTACAACTGCAAGAGATCTGAACTTACAAAGTGCTAAGTGTGCGGTCATATTCCTACCACTTCTTCTGGGAGACTGAAATTCCTCTTATTGGGGTTCACCTTAATGACTCTGAATGAACGGATCCCTTTTTGGGGCAAAGTTAGCAAAGAGCACTAATTATTCCTGGAAATGCTAAGACATCGGCACTAAAGTGTAACAATGGGCAAAATCAATAATTACATAAATGGTGCAATCTGTCATTAGCATAAACGTTTTATGTTTTTCCAAGTCTCCCCTCGTAATATTTTTATTACCTGTTGACCCTCCCAGTAGATCTGTTTTTTTCTGCTTCATGTAGAAGGCCAAGCTATTTGGCAAAAATTAAAGTTGGGGGGTAGGAAACACCATATAACACTGCTGGGGGTGCTTACAACTGTCATCTTCCATTCATATGGTGGGTTGAACCTTATAGAAATCCTGTTGCTGTAACTGCTGTAGAAGAGTTAGCTGGAGTTGGACTTTACTTGTTGTGTGTCTTACTTATAATCTATCTAAGACTTCCCTGTACAGGGTGACAACGCTGCTGTGTAATGTTCCTGCAGAATGATCAGGGTTGTCACCCTGTTACAGAAGGTGGGGAAATAACAGATCTACAGACAGGACCAACAGCTGATACAACTATGTTGCAGAGGGAACTCTGGGAATGCTAATGACAGATTGCATTACACATTCAGTTAGCAGACTTCCTGCTGTTGGTCTTCTGTTTGAATTGTGTTCTGATATTTACTGTCCTGCTGTAAAAGGTGTAAATGATTGCCCACATGTTTCCTGTATAGCAGGGAATACAACCTCATATCAGGAATATTAGCATGGGTACTTACCCAAGGGGATCATCTTTTTGGATTTGGAAGAAACATTTCACATGGTTTCTTTCCATTAATGACACCGATAAGGGGAGTCTCACTTACTTCACTAACAATAGGAGAGCCAATCACAGGCCAGTAACATTTCATGGTTTCTCAATGTAATTGCAGAATGTTTAATCCCCATTGGTCCAATGGATTCCTAGTCCTTCCAGATAACATTTGCTTCTTGTGTGGAAGGAGCACCCTAAAAAGGCTACCCTTCAATTGCACCCATAGATGTACTTTAGGTTATGTTCCCCCCCCATATCTGTAAGGGAAAGCCTCAATTTCTCCCAATACTCCCCTGGCCTTCCAGTGAGAAGAAACATTTTCTCTGGATTGGAGCTGCTTTATGCCAGGATGGGGAATCTAAGATAAGTAAGATGAACCGGTGTACTGGAGTCATGGATCAGGTAACCAATGACACCACTGATGTTATAGCAGAGCTGACAGCAGAAGTGGCTCCACCACCTAAGGTGTTGTCACATAACTGCATGGCAGCTGACTATCTCTTGGCAGACCAAGGTGGGCTCTACAAACTGGTGTCAGATAGAGAGTGTTGTACATTTATATTAGATCATGAGGATCTCAGAAGGAGATATCTACACAAGGTAAAGGAGTTCCAACAGGAACCTGGGTGGGAGGAGGTGGGATCCAATGTTTTGGGTGGGTTTAGATGGAACCTGGTTGAGTAATATGGTGGGTTTGCTTCTTAAGCCATTAGTTGCTACCATAGTTTTGGTTTTGAAATGTTATATATTGCTGTATTTTCTTTCACTGCCAGAGTTTATTTTGCTTTTGATTTTAGTTAATTTCACATTTTAGGCCATATGATTAGTTAAACCCCAAACATTTCTTTTATTTTCTGAAAGCAGAGACTCTGGAGAATATAATGGTGGTAGTTGCCATTTTTCATGTCACAGAATATTAGCACAGCTGTTTATCAAATACATATTTTCTGTAAAAAAAGATAATGTTAGTGCACAACGAACACAATATATGACCCAATTTGTTTGGTGAAATATAAAAGATGGGGTTGTCATCAAGTATATAGATACCAAACATGTCAAACTTTACACATTGTGCATACTTGTGAAATGGTGACAAACTTCAGTACCAAAAATTGTTCAAAGGTGACGCTTTGAGCCTTTATAGGTTATCAGTTCAGATAGTTAACCGTGAACGATGGCCTCAGAATGATTGTTCTCACTCTCGCTTGTGTAAATACGTAAAATGTGTCGTGTGATTTGTTTTATGGGTTTTTATAGTGTTACTTAAATTTTTTTCATCTCTTTTTTCACCTAACATGGCTTCTATCAGATAGGGGGTTGATAGCTCCCCGTGATAAATATTTCTGGTTACAGGTCCTCTTTAAAGAGACATCAGAACATTATTAGATCCCTAATGTTACCTCTGTACCCCAAGAAAGATGGTCAAGCACAGATCATGCCTAATCAGCTCCTTCCCAAACCATAGTGACTGGAGTATGACAGCGCTGAACCCAGAAATGACAATCTCCCACCTCCCACATTCATTCACTGAAGGGGAGATCAGAGATCAGATGTTTGCTGATCTCCTTCTGCTCTCACCACTGACATCCACCATGTCTGTCTTGGGCTTGCAGGAGGGACAGCTGAGCCCGGTATACATGGCGGGGGGAGGACCTTCAGTGCGGCTGAATCACTTCTACAAGAAATCCGACAGTTGGCCTAACAAATGTAGACAACCCCCGGGTGCTGTAGCTATAAGGCCGTGCTGCTGCTGATGGAAACCTTACATTGGCCGGAGTGAAAGGGTTCCACTAATGTACATCTGCCAAATCTGTATCTGAGGAGACCATAGAAGCAGCATTAGAAAGAAATGTGAGCATGGCTTCAGTCAGGCGATGTCCTGGTGGTCATGGTCTTGTTCTCCTTCAGGTCCTCTCACCTTGTAGATGGTGACATGGACTTGTTGTGTGGGAATGAGTAGGAGGAGCTCGGGGTTCTCTTGTACCCAATCAGCTTGTTATGGATAAAAGATGAAAGTGTCTTCTGGGAATTTACAGGGATTTGGATGTTTAGAGGGTCACATAAGTGGGTGGGGCTGGTATTAATGAGGGGTGTGTCATATGTTAATTAGTTTCTTAGCATAGATGATATAAATGGTATAAATAGATCCTTGAAATGTAAACAATCTATCTCTTTCCTTCTGTTGTTAAAGTGTCACATATATATGATTAATAAAGTTGAATTATAATTTCATCACACAATACCGTGGTCTGGGTTCTTCTACAACACATCCCCCCAAACATGTACTCTTCCAGTTATAGGGGTCGTGGTGGAATGGGACACCAGCTGATGGTATCTCTTAGGCCCCTTGTACATGGGGGGTCCAGCCCCTGTGGGTGCAATGCTGGCATTATAATACACCTGGTAGGCACAGGTACAGCGTCCAGCCCCGCTGCCTGCAGCCTGTCAAAGTCTACACTACAGCTGGACGGGGCTCAATGCTGCACCACGTTTACCTCGTGTTTAGGGCGCTCCATGTTCAGGGAGAAATGACCGCCATCCTGATCATACAAAGCATAAAGAAGATGTAGGCAGGTGCAGTCTGCTTCTTCTACTGTAGGGGGCCCCCAACCAGGGGGACATCCCAGCCTGGAGAGGAAGTCGGGGGACACTTGGTTTCTCTGTGGTTTCCCGGTTCCTGGAGACTGTGTGGAATGAAGGGGTCCATGGAGTCCTGGAGACATTTTTAATTTTTTTGTTTACATGTTTTAAAAGCCATTTATACCTTAAAATTACTTAAAACCCCCAAATATTATATATATTTCTTCACAACAGCAGACACACTAGAGGATGAATTGTTAGTAGTTCTGATGTTTTATGAGTTTTATTATTTTACACAATATTAGTGCAATGATTTATGAAAGGTACAATTTCAGTTAAAAATACAGTAAAGTTAATTTCTGGGACATAAATGTAATTTATTATCTGAGGTTTCAGTAAAATATAAAAGATACATTTCCCCGCACTGAATATAATGGGATCCCACATAGCAGTCGCTGTTCATATTCAGAATTCCTTTCTTACAATGGGATCTTGTGTCCGGATAAAATCTTTTATAGATCCCTTGTGACATTGCGTTCTCATTGTAAAATCCTAGATTTGTAAATCTGTCACTGATATTTATAATGGTTTTGTCCAGAAAAAGAATGGAGTGATGTGGAGAGATGGAAACATATGTATAGATGAGAGTTTGGTCTGTTGACTCCCCAGAGCTCCTTTCCATGAGAGATGTTTGTTTCCCCCCCAGAACTGAACAATGGTACGTTCCTAAATGGCCAGGCTGCTGGTTTGTTGAATCCAGAGTCTACATACAAGATGCCTCCACAGTGTACATTGATGGGGCTGGGAAGGCTGGTACATGTTGTTCATTTGCTCCGGGTGCAGGAGATAGGACAGAATCCCATTGTTGCCGGGTGTCCTCGCTTTCCTCAATTCTGTACTCACTTCATTTACAAAAGCAAACTATGTGAGTGGAGAAGGTGATTGTATCCGGCTGGAGCTCAGACCTGACAGGGACTCGGGATTTTGGGCCTCTTACGTCTAAGACAAATATAGTCTGAGTTGGAGAGAAGATAAAATATCATTTCTTCTCAGAGACATTCTGAGGGGTTTTCCACAATTTGTAATTGCTGACAATTCTTTTATGGACATTCAGCTGTCAGTGGGGAAACCTGCCGACAGATGAGGAGTCATCGGTTAGGGGTGTGGCCACCTGATTTCCAACCAATCATTAACAACCAGATATATTTCACACAGAATTCAGATAAGTCCATCAATTGTCAACAGATGAGAATTCTAGAGAATTCAGAGAAAGCTCCACCCTCATTACTTCTCCACCAATCAAGGATCTCACTCCAGTTACCCACTCACCTTGGGCCTGATTTCCATTGGTGTCAGTGAGATAAAATAAGCTCCATTATTGGTGTCAATGAGAATAAAGTGTACCACCAGCCCAGCATTGGTGGTCAGTGGTTTTACTTACCTGATCCCACCCTCCCTCTGCCTCTCTGCTGATGTCACAAATATACTTTCACTGTAGGAAAGGAGATAGTGGCTCCCAGCAGTCGGGTATAATTGCAGTGCCTGGTGATGGAACCCAGAGAGTGTTCCGGAGTCATCACCTCACTGCCACTCTGAAAAGTCCTGGAACCTGCCAGACATGGACATGGACATTCCAGAACACTTGGAAACAACAAGATTCAAACTATGAGACATTTCTTGAAGCTGCAGTTCCTCTGAGCTCCACCAAGTGATCTCCCTTCTATCCAGAGAGGAAGTGATGTCAGGCACAGACAGGAAGTGATGTCAGGCACAGACAGGAAGTGATGTAAGGTACAGAGGGGAAGGATGTCAGGTACAGACAGGAAGTGATGTCAGGTACAGACAGGAAGTGATGTCAGGTACAGACAGGAAGTGATGTCAGGTATAGACTGGAAGTGATGTCAGGTATAGACTGGAAGTCATGTCAGGTACAGACAGGAAGTGATGTCAGGTACAGACAGGAAGTGATGTCAGGTATAGACTGGAAGTGATGTCAGGTATAGACTGGAAGTCATGTCAGGTACAGACAGGAAGTCATGTCAGGTACAGACAGGAAGTGATGTCAGGTACAGACAGGAAGCTCTGGCTGAGGTGAGTTGGGAGGAAGTAGAGAAGAGACATTGCTGTGTCTCCCAGCAGACAGAAGATGTCAGTAATGAGGCTCCACCTGATGCTGGCTGCTGGGAAGGTATATAATCCCCCCCCCCCCCCGTAGTTTTCATCAGTGCCTCAGTGTTCTGCCTGTGAGCCGCTTCCCTGCTGGATCCTGTATCTTGTATACTTTCCCCTGATTCTGGTTTCCTGCATCCTGTTCCCCATCTCTGCTCCCCTGATTCCCAGTCCTGCCCGGTGTATGTCAGCTTCCCTCCATTTGTACACAGTGTATTATAGTCAGGTTGTTGGGTCGGTTATTTGCTGTCACATTTATTTGTCACTTTTGCTTTGTTTATGGTCTGTGGGTGTCGGAGGGTGTCGTGTCCATTAGTAAACGAGACTTAAAGTGATTGTAAAGGCAATTTTTTTTTCTTTTAAAACAAACATGTCATACTTACTGCTGTGTGTGATGGGTTTGCACAGAGCAGCCTGGATCCTCCTCTTCTCGGGTCCCTCGCAGGTGCTCCTGGCCCCTCCCTCCTGCTGAGTGCCCCCACAGCAAGCAGCTCATTATGGGGCATCCAAGCAGGCTCAGGAGCAAGCCGCTGCTCTGTGTATCCACAGAGCCCCCTCTCCCTCCTCATTGGCTCACTGGCTGTGATTGACAGCAGCAGGAGCCAATGGCCCCTGCTCCTGTCTCAGCCAATAAGGAGTGAGAGTGCTGAGAATCTTGTGCACATTGTTGGATCAGGATGGGGCTCAGGTGAGTATTGGGGAGCTGCTGTACAGAGAAGGGTATTTACCTTCATATATAGAATGCATGGAGGCAACAAACCTCCTGACTTTACACCCCCTGTAATCACACTCCTCCTACTCATCTTATTCCACATTTCTTAGGCATAGCCCACCGATCTGGTCCTCCCTGCTGTCACTGGATACCTGCATTCCTTACAAGGGTTTATATTCCTCACCAGTGTACTCTGTATACCGGGCTGTATACCACAAAATCCTGACCATTGTACTATGCATGCTGGGCAGTATATGACATACTCCTGACCACTGCGCTCTGTACACAGGCCTAAGATATACTCCTGACCACTGCGCTCTGTACACAGGGCTGTATATGACATACTCCTGACCACTGCGCTCTGTACACAGGCCTAAGATATACTCCTGACCACTGCACTCTGTACACAGGCCTAAGATATACTCCTGACCACTGCGCTCTGTACACAGGCCTAAGATATACTCCTGACCACTGCACTCTGTACACAGGCCTAAGATATACTCCTGACCACTACACTCTGTACTCTGGGATGTAAATCACATACTCCTGACCACTACACTCTGTACTCTGGGATGTAAATCACATACTCCTGACCACTACATTCTGTACTCTGGGATGGAAATCACATACTCCTGACCACTACATTCTGTACTCTGGGATGGAAATCACATACTCCTGACCACTGCACGTTGTTTGCAGGGCTGTATGAAGTAGTCTCCTGACCCCTGCACTCTGGGCCATTATTCATGGTGAACCACAAACTGGATGACCTGTAAAGGCTTGTAAAGTGTCTTCTGTGAGAAATGTTTGGCCCCCAAAGATCCCCATCATGGCCCCGACACACACAATTCTTTTCACTCAAATTATTTATTATAGTTTTACTTCTAACAAGATTGTAATCATAGAATCAGGAAATAACAAAGGGAGGAATCTGATTGGTCAGGAAGATCCCTTGTCTGGAAGGTGGGGGCGGAGTCATTATTATTGGTGTACAATACAATACACAACGTGTTCCATTATTATAACAAAGTATTGTAGAAAAGATCCCAACATGTGACATGGCTGAATGAATGCTGGTCATAGTAGTTCATCTATTCTCTAAGTGGGGCGGTAACTATTGGGCCAATCCCTTTTACAAACCACACATAATATCGCCCTTCAAAGTGAAAACAGAAACGATTTGCACAAAATCAAAGAGTAGAAATATTTTCCGGTGGATCCCCTCTACCCAGACCCCATATGTAGACATAGAACAACAAGCGGTGTTCCCTCTCGTGCCGCACTCCTCCAACCACCCAAACCCACACAGAAGCCAAGGGAAATAATGAGAGGAAAGTTCCCCCCTAGTTTGGGGCGGAGTTCTCCTTCCCTCCTGTTGGGGGATGGGAGAAGGATGGACTGAAGACAGAGAGACGCTTCGGGGTCACCACTGTTCTGTAGAGCCTTGAAATGAAGGACATCAACTTCAGAAGTTCTTGTTGTCTGTGTAAAGTTCCCCGATAACGAGATCTGGGCTCTCCCGGCTTCTAGCTCTGTAACCCGCTATATCATTATCAGGAAACGCAACTCCGACACCCAAGAAGGGCTGAAGTTGTGTCCTTCATTTCCAGGATCTACTGACCACTCTGCACCCCGACATTTACTGCACTTCATCCATGTCTTTGGGGGCCTCTCATCTCCTTATCAACTGTTTCTTCCATGATGAAGATCAGCCATGGAGTATATCTGAGGTGTATATCAGGGTGTCAGAAGGGGACAGGAAAGAGCCCCTCTAAGTGTAGACTCACTAATAAATATATTGGTATACAAGGTCAGCAACAAACAGTAAACAGGCTCATCAGTAAAACATCCCCGGGAAGAGGTCCAAGCTCCTTGAGCACACATGACTGTTACAGACATTGCACATGCTCAGAAACATGTTGCGTTCTTCCCAGGCAACATCATCACGCCAGCACTGCGGTCCACACTGCATTCCAGCCCTGATTTCCAGCTGTGGGATGTCTGCTGGCCAGCTTCCTCCCCCATAGACAGCGGCACACACCGATCACTCTGGAGTCCTTCTTCCCGGTGATGTGTTACTGATGAGCCTGCTTACTCTGACTTTATGGGAGGGGTCTGCCTTGTACACCAAGAAATGTATTAGGGGGGCTACACTTAAAGGGGCTTTTTCCTGCCCCGATTGTCTATTCATTGCAGCCAGTGTCTGCTCCAAGGACAAGCTTGTCCTCCCTGGATGGACTCTCAAAGACGGACATTTCCCGCACTTAAGGCACTGATACACCTTGAGGGTTATGTGGGACTCCTGATGTACAGGAAGACAGGACTTCATTGAGGAACATTTCCCTCACTCAGAACAGGAATATGGCTTATCCCTCGTGTGCAATCTCTGATGCCTGCAAAGATCAGAGTTCTGTGAAAAACATTTCCCACACACAGGACAGGAATACGGCTTCTTCGCCGTGTGGCATCTCTGATGTTTGAAAAGACCGGACTTGTCTGAAAAACATTTCCCACACTCAGGACAGGAATAAGGCTTCTCGCCTGTATGAAATCGCTGATGTGCATAAAGATTGGACTTCTGTGAAAAACATTTCCCGCACTCAGAACAGGAATACGGCTTCTCCCCCGTGTGAGATCTCTGATGGATGTAAAGAATAGATTTCCTTGAAAAACATTTCCCACACTCAGGACATGAAAATGGCTTCTCCCCAGTGTGAGATCTCTGATGTGTGTAAAGATTGGATGTCTTTGAAAAACATTTCCCACACTCAGGACAGGAATACTTTTTCTCCCCCATGTGAGACTCCTGATGTTTGTAAAGACTGAACATTTCTGAAAAACATTTCCCACACTCAGGACAGGAATATGTCTTCTTCTCCATGTGAGATCTCTGATGCCTGTAAAGATTGGACTTCAGTGAAAAACATTTCCCGCACTCAGGACAGGAATATGGCTTCTCCCCAGTGTGAGATCTCTGATGTGCATAAAGACTGGATTTGTCTGAAAAACATTTCCCACACTCAGGACAGGAATATGGCTTTTCCCCTGTGTGAGATCTCTGATGTGTGTAAAGATTGGTCTTCTGTGAAAAACATTTCCCACACTCAGGACAGGAATATGGTTTCTCACCTGTGTGGAGCCTCTGATGTATTTGAAGATTGGACTTTCGTGAAAAACATTTCCCGCACTCAGAACAGGAATACGGCTTCTCTCCCGTGTGAGATCTTTTATGAACATTAAAATTGGATTTATGATGGAAACCCTTCCCGCACTCAGTACAGGAGAAGTTCTTCCCTGTTGGAAGGCCGGCCTGGTCCCGCACAGTCTGAGGTTCCTCAGGATACAAGGAATCCGATGGTCCATCTACACTGGGTGGTGCCGGATGGACATTGGAGGGAGCCGGGTTTTCTCCTGGACTATACTGTGTGATGTCCTCATCTTCTACTTTCCAGTCTGGAGACAAAGTGAGACAATCCTCGGAGGTTTTCCTCATCTCCCGGCCATGGACTAAAATACAAAGACAAAGAGGATTACTAGACAGGAGCTGATTGGTTCCCCCAAACCAGGACTCCGCCCACATCAGGCAGCTTGGTCTCTGAGGAGCTTACAATTCCACCCTCAAGGGAACTAGGAAATGGCTCCTCTGATCTCCTACCAGGTCATTTCTTTATTCATGGACCTTAGTCAGAGAGTGAGGAAACAACCAGAACTGTCTTTTATAGGAGGGACAGTGATGAGGGGATTATAGGACGAGGGTCCCCACCCCCTCTATCACTCATCACCATCTTCCCAACACAAGAAGTACTGCACTTCCTTATTTAGTCCATGATTTAGTCATGAAGAACAGCGGGGCTGAGCCCCACCAGAGGTCAGAGAGTGAGGATGGGGGGAGAACAACCAAGATGAAGACTGGACTGATCCTGAAGACCACCATCATTGGGGTATTGACTCCTCCCTCATTATCACTTTCTGTTTAAGGGTCCAAAGTTGGAGGATGTTATCACATTATTATCAGCATGTAAAAGTCTGTGCTCCAATCACATCATCCGATATAAAATGTCCAGCTGGTAGAAAATGGGGGGAACAAAAGAGAATCCATATTATGTGTATATATAGCAGTCGGGGGAGGGGGGAGAGCAGAAGTCAGGAATATGCAATGTACAACATAGAGTATATAGTGCAGGGGTCAGGAGGATGTAATGTACAACATAGAGTATATAGTGCAGGGGTCAGGAGTATGTAATGTACAACAGAGTATATAGTGCAGGGGTCAGGAGTATGTAATGTACAACATAGAGTATATAGTGCAGGGGTCAGGAGTATGTAATGTACAACAGAGTATATAGTGCAGGGGTCAGGAGGATGTAATGTACAACATGGAGTATATAGTGCAGGGGTCAGGAGTATGTAATGTACAACATAGAGTATATAGTGCAGGGGTCAGGAGGATGTAATGTACAACATAGAGTATATAGTGCAGGGGTCAGGAGTATGTAATGTACAACATGGAGTATATAGCGCAGGGGTCAGGAGTATGTAATGTACAACATGGAGTATATAGTGCAGGGGTCAGGAGTATGTAATGTACAACATGGAGTATATAGTGCAGGGGTCAGGAGTATGTAATGTACAACATAGAGTATATAGTGCAGGGGTCAGGAGTATGTAATGTACAACATAGAGTATATAGTGCAGGGGTCAGGAGTATGTAATGTACAACATAGAGTATACAGTATAAGGGTCAGGACTCATAATATTATTATTCATAAATCAGTAGAAGATTAAATGTTTACTGTAGACAAGTTGCAGAGATCCCACACCGCTGCCTCCCATCTCCTGAGACTGCACTCAGTGACTTGGGTCTGAGACACTACAGACATATCCCTCCACCCGGCACAGCCAGCAGACTACAGAGCAAGTAACCCTGGGAGAAATGTACTGTCAGAGATCTTACTAGACCCGGACATGGGGCAGAGGATCAAAATCACACACCCCAGGTGCCTAGGTCTAGTAACACTTATGGTGAAAATGAACATTTTGCTGCCAGCTGATCCCCAGAACCTCCATAAATCCAGTCTAGAGACATAAATTGTGTCTGCAGCACAGAGAAGGAAGATTATCCGAGAGAAATCCAGGAATACAGGATGGGGAACACAGCTCAGGAAAGTGACCAGGGGATTACAGGCTGATATCACCCAGTCCCCGCCCTACTCTGGACCAATCAGTGAGCAGTATGGGTGGAGGAATGGATTTAGTGTTCATGACCCACCTGTGCTGATCTCTGTAGGAGTGTCCTCCTCTATAAATGTCCCCGTTATTCCATCCTCCTCCATAGACTGCTGATCATCCCTCACATACGCCTCTTCTTCTTCTGCTTTCACCTCAAATTCTATATCTATCAGATCTTCATCCTAAACCAAGAGAATGATAGAAGAGGTCAGCTGTAAAATATAAGATTTATTATTGTGACATCACACACAAAATCCACACATTGTCTCCACAAGTCCATGTTCTAGATGCTCCATCCCACCAACTAGGTCTGGACCTGGCCAATAAAATTGTCCCAGGCATTTTAGACTGAGCAGCCCAGTGTAATCCTCCGCACAATGTAGAAAAAGAAAACTTTCCACCCACATATCTCCATCTCTGAGGCACAACACTGCCGGGGGGTGTAGGTGAGGCAGACACAGGAGGAGAGGGAGGAGGAGGAACAGAACCAGCTCTCTCTCTCAACTCCTGTCCATGTGGGAAAAGGGGGGATGGCACTGCTACCTCTGGGCTGTAAAAGAGAGACACTTTCAGCTCATAGCCCTGCAGCCACTGGGGAGCCACAGTCCAGCCTCCTGGGGCCCCTAACAATAGCATCAGAGCAGCAAGGTCACCTTGCCCCCTGGCTGTCCTCCATGGCTCCGGGGCTCCGGAGCTGTTTGCCTCTGCCTCACTCCCTGCTCATGCATTTCAGGGTACTAAAGAAATGCAGCAGAGTTCCCAGAGTTTTGGCCCTGTCCAGAAGCCCCTGTCCACCAGGGAAATACCCAGTGTGCCCTAAGACCAGTCCGGGCCTGCCACCAACCTTGTAATGGTGAGGGATGGTGTGACCCTCCTGTGATGAATCTAGGGAATACAGAGGACAGGGACATCTCTCTGGTGGGTTCCTGTAGCTGGATGACTCCACCATGGTGTCCTGGTGTTCTTCTGGAATCTCTGACTCCTCCATCACCCCATCCTCATCCTCCTCCTCTTTTATCTCTTTTTTAACCTCAACTTTAGGATCTCTCAGGTTTCCACTCTGAATATATAATAAAATGCCATCAATGGTAACAATGCAGATAATGTACAGATCCTAATGATACTATCAGTGATTGTTCCTCATCTACCTGATGATGGTGAGGGATGGTGTGACCTTCCTGTGTGGAATCCCGGGAATACAGAGGACGGGGACATCTCTCTGGTGGGTTCCCATGACTGGATCCATCTGTAGGAAACACACACACTGACTGAATCCATTGTTTCTATGTGTTTATCAGATGATGGGGGATCTAGGTGGATCCTCCGTACTGCTCTCTCCTTTACAATAAAGTCTCCTCTTACCCGGTGATGTGAGGGGCGGCTGATTGTCCATCATGACGTCCTTGTAGAGATCCTTGTGTCCTTCTAAATACTCCCACTCCTCCATGGAGAAATAGACAGTGACACCCTGACACCTTATAGGAACCTGACACACACAATGATACAGTCACCATCCAGACACATCCCTTGTCTGTTACTGGAGAATGTCCCAGAATTCCCGGCACCACTCACCTCTCCTGTCAGCAGCTCCATCATCTTCTTGGTGACTTCTAGAATCTTCTGCATGTTGTGTCTCTCAGGGTTTAGGGAGTCACATGGAGGCACTGTGATGGTCATATGATCACCTGACTTCAGAAGAGGAAATCTCTGTATTGAGGAACCAATAGGAATATCATGTTAGACTCCCAGAATCCTCCTCACCTCTCCGGTCAGGTCTGTGTTTTATTAATAGTGATGAGTGATGTCATGTGACCTCCCAGAATCCTCCTCACTTCTCCGGTCAGGTCTGTGTTTTATTAATAGAGATAAGAGTGATGTCATGTGAGCTCCCAGAATCCTCCTCACCTCTCCGGTCAGGTCTGTGTTTTATTAATAGACATGAGAGTGATGTCATGTGACCTCCCAGAATCCTCCTCACCCCTCTGGTCAGTCTGTGTTTTATTAATAGAGATGGGAGTGATGTCATGTGACCTCCCAGAATCCTCCTCACCTCTCCGGTCAGGTCTGTGTTTTATTAATAGAGATGGGAGTGATGTCATGTGACCTCCCAGAATGCTTCTCACCTCTCCGGTCAGGTCTGTGTTTTATTAATAGAGATGAGAGTGATGTCATGTGACCTCCCAGAATCCTCCTCACCTCTCCGGTCAGGTCTGTGTTTTATTAATAGAGATGAGAGTGATGTCATGTGACCTCCCAGAATCCTCCTCACCTCTCCGGTCAGGTCTGTGTTTTATTAATAGAGATAAGAGTGACGTCATGTGACCTCCCAGAATCCTCCTCACCTCTCCGGTCAGGTCTGTGTTTTATTAATAGAGATGAGAGTGATGTCATGTGACCTCCCAGAATCCTCCTCACCTCTCCGGTCAGCAGGTAGATGATCTCCAGGGTGAGGTTTAGTATCTTCTCAGTCATGTGACTCCGGTCCTCCTCCATCCTCATTGGTGCCATCATGTGATCTATACAGGTCTCCTTGTAGACGGATAACTTTGGGAAATGAAAGTAAGAATTACACTCACCGGCCACTTTATTATGTCCACCTTGCTAGTTCCCAGAAAATCTCCCCCCCACCATGACACCACCAGCCTGAACCGTTGATACAAGGCAGGATGGATCCATGCTTTCATGTTGTTTAGGCCAAATTCTGACCCTACCATCTGAATGTCACAGCAACCAGTCTGCCCATTCTCCTCTGACATCAACAAGGCATTTTCCTCCACACAACTGCTGCTCACTGGGATATTATCCCTTTTTCGGACCATTCACTGGAAACCCTAGAGATGGTTGTGGGTGAAAATGCCAGGAGATCAGCAGTTTTTGAAATACGCAGACCAGCCTGCCTGGCACCAACAACCACACCACATTCAAAGTCACTTAAGTCCCCTTTCTTCCCCATTCTGATACTCAGTTTGAACTTCAGCAAGTTGTCTTCACCACGTCTAGATGCCTAAATGCATTGAGTTGCTGCCATGTGATTGTGTTTGTATTACCCAGCAATTGAACAGGTGGACCTGATTGGGTGGGCAGTGAGTGTATTTGGATGGTATTGGTCACACAATAATAGGATGTGGATGTGAGGGGGGAATAGGAGGGTTGCTGGACATCTAACCACCTCAATACCGGACACTTCCACCCCCTTCCTCACCAGACCACTTTTCAGATGTCAGTGCTGTCGCAGTTTGGATGACAATTATGCGGTCATATACAGTACTATTCTAGGTGCTGCCTAGTCTGGGCAAAAATTGTGTCCCATTCCCAACGTGTCCAACTGCATGAAAATCCATCCAAATTCAATATAAATCCCTCATAAATACTGAATAGAAAAATAAAATCATCAATATTAATAGTTCTTTTATATCAGTTGATGTGCTTGTGCCTCTCCAATCACACTGCGCCAACCAACCGTGCGGAATAAAGTGCCTTGTGCCTCTCCAATCACACTGCGCCAACCGACCGTGCGGAATAATGTGCCTTGTGCTCCTCCTTTCATCAAAGTGCAGATCTTGTTCTCCCCTCCAGTGCCCCCCTCCAGTGCTCCCCTCCAGTGCCCCCCCCTCCAGTGCTCCCCCTCAGTGCTATCCCCTCCAGTGCTCCCCTCCAGTGCTCCCCTCCAGTGCCCCCCCCTCCAGTGCTACCCTCCAGTGCTATCCCTCCAGTGCTCCCCTCCAGTGATCCGCTCCAGTGCTCCCCTCCAGTGCTCCTCCTCCAGTGCTCCTCCTCCAGTGTAACCCCTTCCAATACTCCCACCTCCCCCACTACAGGATGTGGACTCTTACACTGGAATAGGATTCCTATGTGCTGTGTCATGGTCCTGGTTAGTCTGGAGCTTGTAGTCCTCCTGGATGATTGTGTACAATTCCCCCCCCAATATATCATACAACTGATGGTTCATCTCATGATGTATGCAGGGAGGAGATAACAACAATCACCCACATGGTGTCATTCCATTTATTACAAACTTCCTTTACAGCAAACCATATACACTCACATTTGTATATAATATACAAGCAAAATGTCCGACCGAAAGTGGCCCATCCACATGAGTCTCACCATTCGGGAATTACATCACCGCAGCTGTCACTGACGCATTTCCCCTCCTCTAGGGGGCTGTAAGAGGATTGGCTGCTGGTGGTAGATGGTCTTATTTATACTGTGTGTCTCCATATCTCCGAGCCCACTTCTCCTTCCTGTCCTAACCCGGTGTCACCTCCGTGTCCTCCCGTGGCCTTGCGTGGTCATGCAACACTGAACCCAAATGACATTTGTAACATTTTTTAGACAGATAAAGCTTTCTTTGGGTGGTGCGGTATTAATTCACCACTAACGGGGGTCATTTATTGCTAAACAAACAAAAAAAGAACAATAATTTTGAAGAAAAAATTTTTTTCTTTGTTTGTTATAAAATTTAGCAAAAAAGCTATTTTTCTCCTTCACTGAATGGCACTCAAGTAGCTGCATTGATGAACAGGCACTGATGGGCACTGATATGCTGCACTGATGGGGATGCAATGATGGGCACTGATGGGGATGCACTGATGGGCACTGATATGCTGCACTGATGGGGCTGCACTGGTGGGCACTAATAATCACAGTAAATGTCCCCTGTCACAGGAAAGCCGGTTATCGGTTTCCTTTCCTCAGACAGTGACAGCGCTGAGGACAGCAAATGCCGATAACCAGCTTTTGTTTACATGCGATCAGCTGTGATTGGATACAGCTGATCACATGGTAAAGAGACAACATCATTGGATCTTTTCCCTGATCAGGGATGTGTTGAGCTCCCCACCAATCACCATGCTGCATCCCCCTCCACCTGCACAGCAAGAGTGGGAGGACATCATACAACCTCCTTCCAGAAGGAGAGAGGTCCTGTCCGCCATCATTGTACAATAGGCCGGGTGGGAACCAGTTCAGGACTTCTGTCCTCCTGGAAACACATTTACTTTGGACTGTTTAGTGTTTGATGCATATTTGAGGTCCCGGGACCCTCTTGTCCTGACAGATCAGAAATCCCCTTTTCTCTGTTGGGTTTGTTTGGTCTCTGAACTGGTTTTGTTGAGTTTTAGATCTGCAGACAAGGAATGATAAATACGATCCTTCCTATGACTTGTTTGCTCTGAGGCAGTGCTGTGAGGTCAATGTCGGCTCATCATGATGTCCAGGAAGGGGAACTTGATGACTTTTGGATGGAGTTGCCTGATAATCAGGATAATTGGAAGAACTCCGCCTGCAAGGCTCCAATCTCTGGCAGCCTGCTGACTGACAGGAGTGATGTCACTGTCACTCTCTGCAGTAAGAGAAGAGATTGGATTGGATAGCAGGAGGATGGTGCTGGTGGAGTAGAGAGCTGTGGGGGAGGAGTCTGTTCTCTTCCCTCCAATGGCAGCCCAGTGTGGGTAGGAGGACAATGGGGGGTTCTCTTGGTTCCCAAGTATTCTCTGGACATTGTACAGAGTGGCGGTGGGTTCCTGGGGCTCTGAATTCCAGCACCGGGCACTGCCAGAGCCTGTGGCATGGGAAGGTATTGGAGTGTCTCCTGAAGATGTTCAGCACTGACCCCTGACTACCTTTTAGGCAATGCTGCAGAAACTGACCTCCTCTAAGAAGAGTGCCCACCAAGGGCCCAGAGTCCTTTAACTACTCTTCCTCCTTAAGGCCCTGAGCTCCACTACCCTTCAGGGGCCCCAAAGTTCCTTTCCTGTAGTACCCCCTGAGAGAATCCTCAGCTCCCCTTTATCCATCAGACCCCTCAGTATTTCCCTCCCTCTGACACCAATGATGGAACATATTCTTCATGGCCGGCTGGGGAATGTTTCCTTCCTCCTGAGCAGCAATGTAAGGGGCTCTATGCTCCATACTCCTGACCCCGGCACTCCATCATTGTGTTGGCTGCATAGTGTAATGATTGCCCATTGGCTGCCTGTGTAGTGTCATCATTGTCCTTTGTAGGCCATGTATGGTCAGGATGGTCCTTGTCTTGTCTATTTATTGTCAGTGCTGTTTGTTTAGAGGACCATATTACTAGAATTTATCTCCACAATGAGGAGAATGTTCCGGCCCCGGAAGTGGGGGAATGTTCTGCCCCTGAAGGGGTTCATCTGGGTTCCCACACTATATATGTGTGTATCATCATCTGCTGGAGATAAAAGATGTCACAGTGACTATGGAGGAAGAGGACGGACATGACTATGGAGGAAGAGGACGGACGTGACTATGGAGGAAGAGGACGGACATGACTATGGAGGCAGAGGACGGACGTGACTATGGAGGAAGAGGACGGACGTGACTATGGAGGGAGAGGGCGGACGTGACTATGGAGGAAGAGGACGGACGTGACTATGGAGGAAGAGGACGGACCTGACTATGGAGGAAGAGGACGGACCTGACTATGGAGAAAGAGGACGGACGTGACTATGGTGGAAGAGGACGGACCTGACTATGGAGAAAGAGGACGGACGTGACTATGGTGGAAGAGGACGGACGTGACTATGGAGGAAGAGGACGGACGTGACTATGGAGGAAGAGGACGGACATGACTATGGAGGGAGAGGACGGACGTGACTATGGAGGAAGAGGGCGGACGTGACTGTGGAGGAAGAGGACAGACAGACAGGGGGTTACTGGGTGTAAATAGAAAATAACATCTTATTCCCTCCTAGATTGTAAGCTCCGAGGATCAGGCCCTCAAATCCCTCTTGTATTGAACTGTATTGTCTCCCATTATATTGTAAAGCGCTGAGCAAACTGTTGGCGCCATAAATCCTGTATAATGATAATTACCTCCTCTGCTGCCACTTCCACCGTCTCCTCTCTACTTCCTGTCTATACCTGACATCACTTCCTGTCTGTTTTCCATAGAGACTTCCTGTGTGGGTAGAAGTGAGATCCCCACCTTGTGGAGCTCAGAGGAACTGCAGCCCCGAGAAGCATCTGGTAGTGTGACCCCGGCCTTGTGCTGGGTGTGTATGGACTGTAGATCCTTATAGAGGGGTCACCTCCACTCCCACCAAGGGGGACAGAAATATATGACTGCTCGGGGGAGGGGTTTTGGCCCCTTTGATTTTGCAGTAACGTTGATTGCAGATTTAGTCCTGTAGAACATCTGGTATATGGATACAAAGCCCCCCAGCTGGGAGTAAAGGGTGGAAATGGCTGGTGACCCCCAGATTTGGGCAATGATGTCATCACTATAAATGGATAAAACCCGCGCTATGTGTAACAACTCCAAACCTACAAAAACCTTCTAGCGGACTGCTGCTGTAACAAAGGGAAGGATTCCCTGTCATCTAGAAGAGCATTATGTGTCACAGCGCTGTCCTATTGTGTGTGCACAGAAATCATCACAAATACACTACAAATATGTGGAGACATTCAGAGATAAAGAGCTCGGGGCTCCAAATCCTATTCTCTGCACATCCACTGCTTCCACTTTACACCCACTTCATTGGTCTTATGGGGTTTATCAATAAATGAAGGAAACTGAACCGTGTGCAAATCTATCCACAACATAAAGTGCTTTGTGCTCAAGATGCTGCTCCCTGCAGATCCACTGCTTCCACTTTACACCCACTTCATTCATCTCATCAGATTTGCTGCTATAGGAAATCATCTCAAATCCTGTGCAAATCCATGGAGACGGACAATATTGTGTGCTCAGTATAGTGTTCTCTGCAAGTCCACCGCTTCCACTTTGCATCTACTTCAATCCACTTATTTTACTCTGAAAATCCACCAATCAGTGAAAAGTTGATAAGGTGTGAAAGTGCTCCGCCCTCCAAACTGTGTCAGCTGTAGTGTAGCCCCGCCTTCTTCCACCTCTTGTACGCGGGATGGTGAGGGCGCCCCCTAGTAGTTCTTCCCCCTCACCACACCAATAGGACTCCCAGCTTTTCAGCTCCCAGAGTCACAAACATCCTTCACACTCTCCTCATCTCCGATGGTAAAGGAACCGGATCCTCCTCGCTCACTCCTGCAAGTCTGCTGCGGGTTCTGTCAGTCTCCCTCCTAGACTCCGCCTTCAACCGCCATTCCAGCAGGAGCTCCGCCTCTAAATACACACTCAGGGAGGAGAGAAAGGGGAACCCGACATCATGTGACACCTTTTATTACATGGAAATACGAAAATCAACGGGACTAATGCAATCACATTTACTGCAAAATCAAAGGAGCCAAAATCCCTCCCCCGAGGAGTCATATATTTCTGTCCCCCTTGGTGGGAGTGGAGGTGACCCCTCTATAAGGATCTACAGTCCATACACACCCAGCACAAGGACGGGGTCACACTACCAGACGCTTCTCGGGGCTGCAGTTCCTCTGAGCTCAACAAGGTGGGGATCTCACTTCTACCTAGACAGGAGTTCTCTATGGAAGACCGACAGGAAGTGATGTCAGATTAAGACAGGAAGTGATGTCAGGTATAGACAGGCAGTTCCATTAATGAGGAAGTAGATAGAAGACATTCCTGAATCTGACAGCAGAGGAGGTAATACGTAGATGAACCCCTTCAGGGGGAGGAGTTGATGATAATATATTTGCCCCCAAAGCTGGCCTACATGGTTCAGTTTTATCGTTCAGCCAGCGGGATGACCATAAAAACTGAAGTGATTCCCCCATCCACACATTGGAGGTGGATGGGGGAATCCTCCCCGCTGCACTCTTGTATTCTGACAATGGGGGGACTCCTCCGCTCTCAGAATACACGGATCAGCACTGAAGCTATTGGCTGCAGCCGCTGGGGGAGTGGCTTTTATCCGGTAGTGGCCACACATGGATGGAAATGTGAGCGATCCCTGCTGAACCAGCTGAATTTCCATGGATCTATGGTCACCTTCAGTGACTTCCTCCCCTCCCCCTCATCTCCTTCATGATGGAAGTCATGCTGAGATCATCTCCCATTGGCTGAGCAATATTCTCATTTGTCTCTCAGCTCCTTCTTGCTATTCCTCGTCCTGCCTGTTGTTTCCTTGGATTGATTTTCTGTGTAGTGACCCCGGCTTGGTCTCTTGGATGCGCTCGTCTGTTGCTTGCCCTGACCTTTCTCCTGATTCCTGGATCTCCTCCTCATCTCTCCTCCATATCTTCTTACACAGCTGCTGTGACTCTGGGGGGTGGAAACATCACACTGACCTCACAGCTCCTCATCCCGATGTCCCTCCATCCAGAGTCAGAGAATCCTATGACATCACACTGACCTCACAGCTCCTCCTCCCAATGTCCCTCCATCCGGAGTCAGAGAATCCTATGACATCACACTGACCTCACAGCTCCTCCCCCAATGTCCCTCCATCTTGTCTTTTTCCCTGATGTTCTTAGGATGTGGGGCCCCTTGGTATCCTCACATGTAAAGTGGGACTGTTGGTCCTGCGTTGTATGTAATGACATCAGAATGCTGCAACAAGCCTATACCCTGCGTAGTGTGGGGGTCCTGTGGGGGGAATTATACCTCAGCCTGAAGTGGGGCTTTAATAAAATGGAGACCTGAATGGAGAGGTGAGGAGGATTCTGGGAATATCATTTGATGTGACTATTTGTGTTCAGATGTAGAGTTTTCCTCCTGTGAAGTCTGGAGATCATATGACATCACATTGCCTCCACCTCCCTCCCTGATAGAAGAGAGAAAGAAGAAGAAGATTCTAGAAGTCACCAGAGAGATCACTGAGCTGCTGACAGGAGAGGTGAGCGGTGCCGGGAATTCTGGGACATTCTCCAGTAACAGACAAGGGATGTGTCTGGATGGTGACTGTATCATTGTGTGTGTCAGGTTCCTATAAGGTGTCAGGGTGTCACTGTCTATTTCTCCATGGAGGAGTGGGAGTATTTAGAAGGACACAAGGATCTCTACAAGGACGTCATGATGGACAATCAGCCGCCCCTCACATCACCGGGTAAGAGGAGACTTTATTGTAAAGGAGAGAGCAGTACGGAGGATCCACCTAGATCCCCCATCATCTGATAAACACATAGAAACAATGGATTCAGTCAGTGTGTGTGTTTCCTACAGATGGATCCAGTCATGGGAACCCACCAGAGAGATGTCCCCGTCCTCTGTATTCCCGGGATTCCACACAGGAAGGTCACACCATCCCTCACCATCATCAGGTAGATGATGACAATTATTGGTAGTTGTGATTTATACACAGCATGTTTGTTACAATGAATGTTTTATTATATCTTTCAGAGTGGAATCCTCGGGGATGATAATATTGATGTTAAAGAAGAGTATAAAGAGGAGGATGAGGAGTATGGAGTGATGGAGGAGTTTTCAGAAGGACACAAGGAGATGATGGAGCCACGTAATACCAGGAACCCACCAGAGAGATGTCCCCGTCCTCTATATTCCCGGGATTCCACACAGGAAGGTCACACCATCCCTCACTATTACAAGGTTGGTGGGATGGAGAATCTAGAACATGGACTTGTAAAGATGATGTATGGATTGTTTATGTGACCTTATATTTTACAGATGACATTTTCTCTCATTTCCTTGATTTAGAGTGGAGATCCAATCGATATAGAATTTGAGGTGAAAGCAGAAGAAGAAGAGGCGTATGTGAGGGATGATCAGCAGTCTATGGAGGAGGATGGAATAACGGGGACATTTATAGAGGAGGACACTCCTACAGAGATCAGCACAGGTGGGTCATGAACACTAAATCCATTCCTCCACCCATACTGCTCACTGATTGGTCCAGAGTAGGGCGGGGACTGGGTGATATCAGCCTGTAATCCCCTGGTCACTTTCCTGAGCTGTGTTCCCCGTCCTGTATTCCTGGATTTCTCTCGGATAATCTTCCTTCTCTGTGCTGCAGACACAATTTATGTATCTAGACGGGATTTATGGAGGTTCTGGGGTTCAGTTGGAAGCAAAAATGTTCATTTTCACCTTAAGTGTTACTAGACCTAGGCACCTGGGGTATATGGTTTGGATCTTCTTCCCCATGCTCAGGTCTAGTAGGATCTCTGACAGAACATTTCTCCCAGGGTTCCTTGCTCTGTGGTCTACTGGCTGTGCCGGGTGGAGGGATATGTCTGTATAGTCTCAGACCCAAGTCACTGAGTGCAGTCTCAGGAGATGGGAGGCAGCGGTGTGGGATCTCTGCAACTTGTCTACAGTAAACATTTAATCTTCCACTGATTACTGAATACAATATTATGAGTCCTGACCCTTATACTGTAACATTTATATTGTATATTACATACTGCTGACCCCCACACTATGTACTTCTTGTGTTGGGAAGATGGTGATGAGTGATAGAGGGGGTGGGGACCCTCGTCCTGTAATCCCCTCATCACTGTCCCTCCTATAAAAGACAGTTCTGGTTGTTTCCTCACTCTCTGACTAAGGTCCATGAATAAAGAAATGACCTGGTAGGAGATCAGAGGAGCCATTTCCTAGTTCCCTTGAGGGGGGAATTGTAAGCTCCTCAGAGACCAAGCTGCCTGATTTGGGCGGAGTCCTGGTTTGGGGGAACCAATAAGCTCCTGTCTAGTAATCCTCTTTGTCTTTGTATTTTAGTCCATGGCCGGGAGATGAGGAAAACCTCTGAGGATTGTCTCACTTTGTCTCCAGACTGGAAAGTAGAAGATGAGGACATCACACAGTATAGTCCAGGAGAAAACCTGGCTCCCTCCAATGTCCATCCGGCACCACCCAGTGTAGATGGACCATCGGATTCCTCGTATCCTGAGGAACCTCAGACTGTGCGGGACCAGGCCGGCCTTCCAACAGGGAAGAGGTTCTCATGTACTGAGTGCGAGAAGGGTTTCCATTTTAAATCCCATCTAAATATTCATAAAAGATCTCACACAGGGGAAAAACCATATTCTTGTCCTGAGTGCGGGAAATGTTTTTCACATAAGGGCAATCTTAACACACATCAGAGATCCCACACGGGGGAGAAGCCGTATTCCTGTCCTGAGTGTGGGAAATGTTTTTCACATAAGTCACATCTTGACACACATTACAGATCTCACACGGGAGAGAAGTTGTATTCCTGTCCTGAGTGCGGGAAATGTTTTTCACATAAGCGCAACCTTGACACACATCAGAGATCTCACACCGGGAATAAGCCATATTTTTGCCCTGAGTGCGGGAGATGTTTTCCACAGAAGTCCAGTCTTTACAAACATCTGAGATCTCACACGGGGGAGAAGCCGTATTCCTGTCCAGAGTGTGGGAAATGTTTTCCACATATTTCCGGCCTTTACAGACATCAAAGATTTCACACAGGGGAGAAGCCACATTCCTGTCCTGAGTGTGGGAAACGTTTCTCAGACAAGTCCCATCTTTACACACACCAGAGATCTCACACAGGAGAAAAGCCATATTCCTGTCCAGAGTGTGGGAAATGTTTCTCAGACATGTCCTATCTTTACACACATCAGAGATCTCACACCGGGGAGAAGCCATATTCCTGTCCTGAGTGCGGGAGATGTTTTTCACAGACGTCCAGTCTTTACAAACATCAGAGATCTCACACAGGGGAGAAGCCGTATTCTTGTCCTGAGTGTGGGAAACGTTTTGCACGGAAGTCCCATCTTTGCACACATCAGAGTTTGCACACAGGGGAGAAGCCGTATTCCTGTCCTGAGTGTGGGAAATGTTTTTCATTGAAGTTCAGTCTTTCCAGGCATCAGAGATCACACATGGGGGAGAAGCCATATTCCTGTCCTGAGTGCGGGAAAAGTTTTGCACAAAAAACAGATCTTGTCAAACATGAAAGGTCTCACACAGGCGAGAAGCCGTATTCCTGTCCTGAGTGTGGGAAATGTTTTTCAGAGACGTCCAGCCTTTACACACATCAGAGGTCTCACACAGGGGAGAAGCCGTATTCCTGTCCTGAGTGTGGGAAATGTTTTTCAGTGAAGTCCCATCTTTATAAACATCAGAGATCTCACACGGGGAAGAAGCCGTATTCCTGTCCTGAGTGTGGGAAATGTTTTTTAGACAAGTCCAATCTTAACAAGCATCAGAGATCTCACACGGGGGAGAAGCCGTATTCCTGTCCTGAGTGCGGGAAATGTTTTTCAGACAAGTCCAATCTTTCCACACATCAGAGATCTCACATGGGGGAGAAGCCGTATTCCTGTCATGAGTGCGGGAAATGTTTTTCACAGAAGTCCCATCTTTCCACACATCAGAGATCTCACACAGGGGAGAAACCATATTTTTGTCTTCAGTGTGGGAAATGTTTTTCACAGACATCCCATCTTTATAAACATCAGAGATCTCACATGGGGGAGAAGCCACTTTCCTGTCCTGAGTGAGGGAAATGTTCCTCACTGAAGTCTTGTCTTCCTGTACATCAGGGGTCCCACACAACCCTTGAGGTGTATTAGTGCCTTGAGTGCGGGAAATGTCTTCTAGATGAATGTTACTGGACATCCCAGCTCTCATGTGGGGAAGAAGCACACCCTGATATACACCTCAGATATACTCCATGGCTGATCTTCATCATGGAAGAAACAGTCCATAAGGAGGTCAGAGATCCCCAAAGACATGGATGAAGTGTGGGACCGGGTTGGCCATTGATGACAGGAGAAGAATAAAAATGGAGTCCTGCCATGTGATTCAGGCATCACCAGCAAGGCTCCCACTTTCCATTCATCACACATCTGCATCAGAGGCTGGTCATTAGCTCTGAGGAAAGGGATTTGTCCCCGAAACGCGTCAGCCATTTGACCGCACTGACAGTGAGGACACCTTACCTGCCGTTGTGGCCATCCATGCTTTTTAGATACATGCTTCGTCTGGAAGTGTTTTTATTTTGTAGTCCTTACAATAAACCTTGGATAATGCGCTAGGTGTTGCGCCTCCTGTTTTCTCTTTATCCTGCCCTGTGATTGGCTGAGTACATTTTGTGGTGGGAGATTTCACAAACACTTGGAGGTCTATTATTCATACTTTGTGGACAAATGTTCCAAGCACTCATTAGGCTCACAGTTGGAGGTGAGGACAATACTTGCATGGTGGGGGATCACTGAAGAGGTGGGTGGTAATAAAATGTCCCAATTCTAGGAGAGTGACTGATGGTGTACACATGGAAGCAATGGAATTGTGTGTATACCGGGAATGAAGGAGTGATTGGTGAATGCACATATTGGGACTTTCCCGTGTCTTTCTCCATACATGTTTCTTCTTGTATGTTTCCCATGATACAAATGTCTGTGTATATGATCGGCACATGATGGTCTGTCTATGACAAACGTTTCATTGATCTGATCATTTCCATGGTGATTGTGGACACATTGTGATTGGTTGATGGGGGATGGAAAGCACAGAGAGCAGGAAGTAGAGCGCCATCCTTTCTACCTTTCTCTATTCCTAGTTCAGATTTGTAGCAGAAATCCCCAACATGTAGCAATACACGGACAATTGATATCAGACAATGAGGCAGAGGAAGGCCAATCATGAAGCTGGGGGTGGTGCAGCATAGACTGGAACAGGGTCCTCCAGGAGTGCAGCTCACACTGCGGGCAGAACTCCTCCTACTGGGACATTCAGGCTTCACACAGCTACAGCTGCACTCCCAGGACTGCCACGCCTGGACTGTATATGGGGCGGGTGTGGAGGGATGAGGAGCAGGGATTGGCTAATGGAAAGTGGGAGCATCTCTGAGTTACCGATGGATATACAGTATATGGAGATCAAGGAGAGTTCATCTTCTGCCGGCTATAGATGGGGCCCTTCAACAGTTGGAGTATAGGGGATGATAATGACTGGGTCAAATCTGCAGAGAAGATGGAGTAATGGGATCTCATTGGATGAAGTGGGGTAGAGGTGTCTGCTTGCAGTGTCCACGTGTGAGAAGTAGAGCAGAAGTGGGGGAGGGTAAAGGTGTCTGCTAGCGGTGTCCACGTGTGAGAAGTAGAGTGGAAGTGGGGGAGGGTAAAGGTGTCTGGTAGCAGTGTCCACGTGTGAGAAGTAGAGCAGAAGTGGGGGAGGGTAAAGGTGTCTGCTAGCAGTGACCACGTGTGAGAAGTAGAGCAGAAGTGGGGGAGGGTAAAGGTGTCTGCTAGCTGTGTCCACGTGTGAGAAGTAGAGCAGAAGTGGGGGAGGGTAAAGGTGTCTGCTAGCAGTGACCACGTGTGAGAAGTAGAGCGGAAGTGGGGGAGGGTAGAGGTGTCTGCTAGCAGTGTCCACGTGTGAGAAGTAGAGCAGAAGTGGGGGAGGGTAAAGGTGTCTGCTAGCAGTGACCACGTGTGAGAAGTAGAGTGGAAGTGGGGGAGGGTAAAGGTGTCTGCTAGCGGTGTCCATATGTAAGGCACAGAGTGAAGGTTGGGCAATCGCCCTCCACCAATCATGACTGAAGATAAAACTGAGGTGCAGGAAAGGGGGGTGAACAGGCTCTGGATCAGATAGGATGATGTGAAGAATGCACAGCGGGCTGCAGTGGAAACCACTGATTTTGGTCAGTATGGATGTCCCCGTGTCTCTGGCTGCTGGTGATGAATGTGGTTCTATGTTCCTGCCACTGGAAGATGCGGTGTCACTGAACTGCTTATGTAGGATGGTCACTAGAAGGTACGGTGTCACTGAACTGCTTGCTGGTTACATAGGATGGTCACTGGAAGGTGTGGTGTCACTTGTCTGGTTGCTGCGTACGTAGGACGGTCACTGGAAGGCTGGCTGTAGAACTCCCGTGTCGCTGTTTCTCTCCACAGAAACTAGCAGAAGGGCAGCACACAACTGAACTCTCCAGAGCCCCCAGGACAAGACCCCGAGACCACCAGTTACAGTAAGTTTAAAAACTCTCCAAGGATCCCCTGTTGCTTTGGCTCTCAAGCAAGTTGTAGTCTCTGGGCTGCTTTATTCTTCAGTGTTAGCTCAGGGACTACATGTCCCAGGATCCTCTGCTTTCAGAGTCAGTAAGAGTGACCTCCCTTTCAAAGCAGAAAGATGATGCAATGATCTATCCATGAACATAAGGGGAAATGAAACAACCTGTTGTGTACTCTGTAATGTCTCCTTTCCTCCATCTCTTAGTAGTCTGCACCTGGCTACACACTCCCCCCACTAAGAATCTTTGGTCCCCAAAGATGGGACAGGGTCTTTTCTCTTTTCCATCCAAACAAGTGAAGTGGATGGGGGAATCCCCCTTCCAGGACATTGTATTCTGATTATTTAATACACTGATAAGTGGCTGCAGAAGACAGGATACCCACCATTGGACTGATGATGGAACTCATCATGAATGCCACCTACTGTATGCCCACTCTTCCCACCCCCTACTCCATTAACAGAAGTCAGTACTATAGCTTTTATAAATGGAAGACAATCTATGAATGGAGGAGGCATACCTTGCATTCATTTACCTGTTACCACGGTGGGGGTAGGGGGATTGTAAGATGGAGAACTAAAGAAGAAGTCATCAGTACAAGGGACACTTTGTAGTGACAGTAAGTACTGTCTGTTGTGCTGATTTTGTAAAGAAATGTTTGGCTAACCTTAGGCTTTATATTAATGACAGATCCCGGGGGCTTTGTTCTGTTAGTAAACAAAGGACCAAAGATCCCCTTCATCTATACCAGACGAGAATCTACTATAGATGTTAATGGGGGACCTTAAAAATGGTATTGTGTTCCCCCTAAAAACACATAGCAGACCCTTATCCTAGATGAGAGTCTACTATAGATGTTAATGGGGACCCTAAACATGGTATTGTGCTCCCCCTAAAAACACATAGCAGACCCTTATCCTAGATGAGTCTACTATAGATGTTAATGGGGGACCCTAAAAATGGCATTGTGTTCCCCCTAAAAATACATAGCAGACCCTTATCCTAGATGAGTCTACTATAGATGTTAATGGGGGGACCCTAAAAATGGCATTGGGTTCCCCCTAAAAATACATAGCAGACCCTTATCCTAGATGAGTCTACTATAGATGTTAATGGGGACCCTAAAAATGGTATTGTGTTCCCCCTAAAAACACATAGCAGACCCTTATCCTTGATGAAGATCTAATATTGATGGTAAGTTGACTCCTCACAAATAAATGGGGTAGGCCCTCAAACTGTCATACCGGACCCTTATCTGAGCATGCAGCCTGGCAGGACATCCAACAGGGAAAAGTATGAACCCCCCTCCCTCCTTCACCATACCAAGACACATGCCCTCAACTTGAAGGGTCCCTGGCAAAGCACCTCGTCTCCATGTTGGTGAGGACAAGAGACCCTTCCCCCAACCCTGGCCTGGTAGTGGTGGGGGCCTGAGTAAGGGGGACTTGTAGGAGTCTGTAGAGTGCCTTACAAATAAGGGGATCCAAGGATACTGCCCCCCCCCCCCCCACACTTGAATGAGTAAGAGGTACAGACATATCACCCCACTCATTCACAAACAGTAAACAGGAAATAAACATGAACACAGCTTTGTACAATTCCTTTAAAGTGTTACTGAACACCCCCCCCCCCCCCCCCGCAGTACAATCAGTCTGTAGATGCAGTAAAGCATGCTTGTTATACTCACTGTGGACCCTAAGGGGTTAATCCTCTGCATTGTGTAAAAAGGCTGTTTGATCCTGTCTTCTCTGTTCCTCCCTTTTTCAAGTGACCACCTCTTATCTCCTGATAAGACAGACTGAATCAGACATTTGCACATGCTCAGTTTAGTGTGTATTGCTAGAGAGGTTTTTTCTTTCTTGGGAGAGTGCATGTGATCAGCACAGGGCCAATCAGCACTATCCAGTCTGAGGGTTAGGGGGTTTATATCCTCCTAGAGAAGAAAGAAAACTCCTACAAGCTTTAGCTAGTGCTCTGCTGGACACTGATAGAAGTCACAAGACTGCTATATACTGCTGATGAGAAAAGAGATTTAGCAGTTTATATTTACTAAAATAATTGCATTTCCATGTTGTGTGTACTGTGGGAGACCAGATGTAGTGAATGTGGGGTCCGGGGAGAGTGAATATAGTGAATGTGGGGTCTCCAGGGTGATGTCATTACCCAAAATGAGCATGTGACACTTTTTGTTTAGTGATGTCATGATATCCCCGCCCCTTTACTTACATGGCTGGGGCCGGGTGACATCACTGGTTGCCATCCGCTGGTTTCTTACCACCAATGACAGGAAGGAAGGTGTTCTGTCTAGAAGTGGTGGACAAACAGCTACTATATATCAGCAAATAGTCCGCCATTTGGACAAAGAACAGAACAGGAAAAGTTCAGTCCGTACTTCGATCCCCTCCCCATTGCCGGCTGTAAAAGCTGCAGATTGACATTGAATGGAAGTCTTGTAGGATGATTGGGAATGGTCTCTCCTCCTGGGAGGACGTTATTCATCATCCCGCTACTCATACACACCATTCGGGTTATGATGACCATACACTGATTTAATGTGGTGGATTCACCAAAGACCAACCCAACTCCTCTCTGCAATCCCTTCACTGGCTGCCACTCACCCAACAAATTCAATTCAAATCACTAACAACTTACAATGCCATCCACAGCTCAGCCCCCACCAACATCACTAACCCGGTCTCAGAACACCAACCAAATTATTCTCTTTGTTCCTCCCAAGACCTCCTACTCTCTAGCTCCTTTTTCCCCTCCTCCCATGCTCGTCTCCTGGACTTTTCCCAAGGCTCTCCCATGCTATGGAAGTCCCTACCCCAATCTGTCTATCTTCCACTCTGTGCACTTTTAGATGATCCCTGAGAACCCTTCTCTTCAGAGAAGCCTATCCTGCCCCCACCTAATATCTGTACTTTTATTTTCTCCATCAGCCCATCCCCCCAACTATTACCTTTTGTATCAGGTTACCCTCCATTTTAGATTGTAAGCTGTAACGAGCCGGCCCCCTGATTCCTCCTGTAATGAATTGTATTGGAATTGTCCTGTCTGCCCTCATATTGTATGTAAAGTGATGAGCAAACTGTTGGCTCTATATAAATCCTGTATAATAATACATTCCGCTCCGTGTGTGGCTGTTCTCCTACAACAAACGTTGGTTGTTTCTGTCTCAGGGATATGATGGGAAATGTTTGTCAATCAGCGTCTGCAGCCACCAATCAGTGTATTCCCAGTGGGAGGGATTCCTCCGTTCACCTTGTTTGTGTGGAAGGAGAAATCTGAACAAAAGAACTAACAGTGTATGATCAGCTATAGATTGTTCTGTTCTCTGGATCCAATCAACTGTGGAAGGTTTCCCCCATTCATGACCAGGCCGTTTTTACTATTCAGCACTGCACTATTTCACCTGGTAATTGCTCGGTCATGCAACGCTTTACCCAAACAACATTTATATCCTTCTTCACACAAATAAAGCTTTCTTTTAGTGGTATTTGCTCAGCACTGGGTGTGTTCCATATAAATGAAAGACCAACATTACAAAAAAACTATATTTTCTGTTATAAAAAATATCCAATAAACTAAAATTTCTTCATAAATTTAGGCCAAATTGTATTCTGCTCCATGTCTCCGGTAAAAACAAAATCCCAGTAAGTGTATATTGATTGGTTTGGTGATAGTTATAGCGTCTACAGACTATGGGATAGATAATGGAATTTACACAGCTTTTACTTTCTGACTGCTCATCACATTTCTTGAGGTGCTAAAATATCATTGCAGTACAAAGACCCCCAAATGACCCCTTTTTGGAAAGTAGACACCACAAGGAATTTTCTGAGAAATGTTCAGTCCATGGAAGATTTTATTTTTTTGTCACAAGTTTTTAAAAATGGCAAAAACATTTTCCTTTTTTTATACAAAGTTATCATTTAAATGATATATTTCTCACACAAGCCATGGATATATGTGGAATTACACCCCAAAACACATTCTGCTACTTCTCCCGAGTATGGGGGCACCACATGTGAGAGACATTTCGGCAGTCTAGCTACACACAGGACTCCAAAATCCAATAAGCACCTCCAGGCTTTCAGGGCGTATTCCTTTATGTTGCTAATGATGTCACATGGGGTGGGGTCTCATGCATGACCTGGGTGGCCCCGCCCCCTATATATTAAAGAACTGTCAAGCCACCTCAGAAGCAGACGTCTGGAAGCCATCGTCGGGAGCAGAGCCTGTTTTTAATCGTTTTTCTCAGGTGTTGGTGGGCATTGTGATTTACGTTGGATCTACTGCGGGGGGGACATTCTTTTTGTTTTCTTCTTTTAATAAAGGACTTGTCAGAGACAGACTCCTGTCTTTTTTCACACTACATGTTTTGTTTTTTTATGAATGTGTAGGGGTACCATGTATACCATACTCATTCAACTAGTGGGGGGGCCTGGATCTGGGAGCCCTCTTGCTAAAGGGGGCTTCCAAATTCCGATAAGACCCCCGCCCACAGACCCCCTACAACCACTGGCCAGGGATGTGGGGAAAGGGCCCTTGTCCCCATCAACATGAGGACAAGGTGCTTTGGGGAGGGAAGCCCTCCTTGCCCCAAAGCACCCCCCCATGTTGTGGGCATGTGGCCTGGTATGGTTCAGGAGGGGGGGCTCGCTCATCCCCCCTTTCCTGACCTGCCAGGCTGCATGCTCGGATAAGGGCACACACAGGAGACGCAATCGAGTGCCGTCTGTCAGATGACTCCACACTGAGATTTACTATTGAACAGTGTCTAAAAAGAAAGCGCCCACGGCAGACGGCTAAATTGTGTCCTGCACATGCTCAGTTCTATCCGGCCATAGACCTTGGAAAAGCGTCTAGTTCTTGACTTTCATGAATTCCTTTAAAAAAACTTTTTTTATCCACTGAAAAATTTGTTTAAAAGGAATATATTATTTAAAGTGAAGTCCAGATATTTGGGAAAGCAGATTTCAACGTGAACATGTCTCTGCAGTGATTGTTCGTTCAGTTAGACGTGCTTCTAGGACATCTGCTTTCTTAGACGGATTCCTGTATTGTGCCTATTTAGTAAATTCACTTTCACGTCTATTTGTTAGACTCTTTCTTTAGTAAATGTCTTTGCCACCTAAAAGCAGATGGATTCCAATGAAAAGTAGACTTTAGCCCACGGAAATGCGCCTAGACGCCATCTAGTGTCACATATTCTTCTAGCATCAGTACTTACCATTACTAGACACTGGAAAAAAGACTCCACCCCTTCTCTAAAAGACGTCATTGAGCGAGTCCAGACCCACTTCATCTATGAGAAATCTTTAGCAGACCTAAATATGACCAAATCTGACAAAGCTTGGACTCCCCGGTCCACCGGGTTCAGAACCGGAACCTCAGATATTATTATGTTTAACCTTTTCTTGGATACTCTAAAATGATTATTTCCTGGAACTAGAAGGATTGTTAGGAATTATTCAATATTTATTTTTTTCTCTTTCTTAAACTTTAACGCAGCACCTAGACTGTGATATTGTGTCGCTTTTCACTGTACAAATTTTGTTTTTTTGTTGTTGTAACTATATTTGTAAAACCAAATAAAAATGTATTATGGAAACAAAAAATACTGCAAATCTAAATGAATCCCAATTGTTTTTGACATTTTTTTTCAATTGTTTTAAATGTTAGAATTTTTTTAAGTTTTTACAATTTTTTCACAATATATTTTTTGGGGGCATTTGTGAACCACTAGGGGTCTAAACAGACCCCCGATGTCTCACTTCTGAGATGGAGAAAGGGATTGGGAACATTCCTTAATCCGATTCTCTGTATCCTCAGATGTACTGCAGAATGAATGAGCAGGGGCCAGCTACAGACTCCTGTTCAATCATAGGCTGAAACCAGGGAAATAATATGTAGTATGCTTCAGTTATGGATGGACACAGCCAGTGCGCTCATTCTGAAAAGGAAGAGGCCTGTAAATGAAATATTTAATGACCCCTTCCCCCACTCTCCATCCTGAAACATCCCGTGTGCTTGTAGCAGCCAGTGGTAGGGGCAGGAGGGATGGGAGGGAAAGCCAGGCAGCGTTTGGGAGGAGGCAGATGGGGTAGAGGGGGCTGGAAAACAGGATAAATCGCATGGCAGACAGTAGCATGCAATCAGTGTGGTGGGGATGAGGGGGTACAAGTACAAGAACCGATCCTCGGCCCATCTCTCCCCTCAGCCACTAAAAGCCGGCAGTAGGAAGAAGAGGGGGAGCTTTCAGCGGATGCAGGGAGAGATGGACAGGAGATCAGTTCTTATAATTGGCCCCCTTCCCCCACCTTACTGATTGCATGGGGGAAAGGAGGAAATAAAGGCGGATATGAAGGGGAATCTGTGTACGGGGAACACCTTAACAATCACCACCATTTTATTCTCCAGGGCCTCTGATGTCACAGAATAGATGTTTGGGGGTTTATCTCATCTTCAGGACCAAAATCTGCATTTTCCCATGTGTGCAAAATCCTGCAGAAACAGCTCTGGCAGTGAGAGGGTTAATGTGGGCTAGATGGGATCCCTCTGCTGGGGTGACATTAGAGCTCCCCCTAGCTGCAGCCTGGTAATAACATTGCTGGGAGGTCTATTAATTTCTCTGCTCCATACTTCCCGTCTTTATAGAAACATCTCCTGACGTTTGGGGGTCTATTCATAAAGAATGTGTAGAACCATTCACCTGGTGAAAGTGCATGTCCATTCCTCCTGTGTGAATGGGGGGAAAATGGATGTTATTAGATCCGCTTCTTGAATGTTTTCCATGATTTAATATGGAAAATAACACATGTGCCACTAGATGGCGCTAATTGCTATTATACTTAGCGCCATCTAAAGGCCAAGTGTGGTATTTTCCATGTTACATCAATGGTTGGTGTCATTGACTTGTGTGCTGCAGAGTCTACTGTACTCATGCGTGTCGGAGTGTGATCTCAGGGATGAGGATGAAGCCCTGTCTGACCAAGGAAGATAAGGGGGCTATTTATAGAAAATTACATTATGGCCACTAGATGGAGGCAATGTTCATAGAAAATAAATACAGCCAGAATGTTGGTCACATTTGTTCCTCGATTTATTTTTTTTAGACCCCTACATGGTTACAAATTCTTCCACCACAAAATGTACTCAGCCAATCACAGAGCAGGACTCCATTTTTATTCTTCTCCTACCATCAATGGCCGACCCGGTCCCAACACTTCATCCATGTCTTTGGTGACCTCTGATCTCCTGGGATGTCCAGCAACATTCATCTAGAAGACATTTCCGGAACTCAAGGCATTAATACACCTCCAGGGTTGTGTGGGACCCCTGATGTATGGGAAGACAGGACTTCAGTGAGGAACATTTCCCTCACTCAGGACAGGAAGGTGGCTTCTCCCCCATGTGAGATCTCTGATGTCTGTAAAAACTGGACTTGTCTAAAAAAACATTTCCCGCACTCAGGACAGGAATACAGTATTTATACGTGAGACCTTTGATGTTTGACAAGTACCGTTTTTCGTACAAAACATTTCCCACACTTGGAACAGGAATATGGCTTTTGCCCTGTGTGATACATTAGATGTGTGACAAGTTCCGATTTTCGTACAAAGTCTTTCTCACACCTAGGACAGGAATACGGCATTTCACCTGTGTGTAGTCTCTGATGATTTTTAAGGCTGGACTTATCTGAAAAACATTTCTCGCACTCAGAACAGGAAAATGGCTTCTCCCCCGTGTGGGATCTCTGATGTATGTTAAGATTGAACTTCTGTGAAAAACATTTCCCACACTCAGGACAGGAATACGGCTTCTCCCCCGTGTGAGATCTTTTATGCACCTTAAGTTTGGAGTGAACACGAAAACACTTCCCACACTCAGAACAGACATATGGCTTCTCCCCCATGTGACTCCTCTGATGTGTAACAAGTTCTGATTTTTGTTCAAAACATTTCCCACACTCAGGACAGGAATACAGCTTCTTGCCAGCGTGAGATCTCTGATGTGTGGAAAGATGGGAGATCTTTAAAAAACATTTTCCACACTCAGGGCAGGTATATGGCTTATTGATCTTGTGAGATCTCTGATGTTTGTAAAGATTAGACTTTTGTGAAAAACATTTCCCACACTCAGGACAGGAATGTGGTTTCTCACCTCTGTGAAACTTCTGATGTATTTGAAGATAGGACCTACGTGAAAAACATTTCCCACACTCAGGACAAGAATACGGCTTTTCTCCCGTGTGAGATCCCGATGTCTGCAGAGATGGGACTTCTGTGAAAAACATTTCCCACACTCAGGACAGGAATACGGCTTCTCTCCTGTGTGAATTCTGTTATGCACCTTGAGATCATATTTAAAACGGAAACATTTCCCGCACTCAGTACAGGAGAAGCTCTTCCCTGTTGGAAGGCCGGACCGGTCCCGCACAGTCTGAGGTTCCTCAGGATACGAGGAATCCGATGGTCCATCTACACTGGGTGGTGCCGGATGGACATTGGAGGGAGCCGGGTTTTCTCCTGGACTATACTGTGTGATGTCCTCATCTTCTACTTTCCAGTCTGGAGACAAAGTGAGACAATCCTTGGAGGTTTTCCTCATCTCCCGGCCATGGACTAAAATACAAAGACAAAGAGGATTACTAGACAGGAGCTGATTGGCTCCCCAAACCAGGACTCCGCCCACATCAGGCAGCTTGATCTCTGAGGAGCTTACAATTCCACCCTCAAGGGAACTAGGAAATTGCTCCTCTGATCTCCTACCAGGTCATTTCTTTATTCATGGACCTTAGTCAGAGAGTGAGGAAACAATCAGAACTGTCTTTTATAGGAGGGACAGTGATGAGGGGATTATAGGACGAGGGTCCCCACCCCCTCTATCACTCATCGCCATCTTCCCAACACAAGAAGTACTGCACTTCCTTATTTACTCCATGATTTAGTCATGAAGAACAGCGGGGCTGAGCCCCACCAGAGGTCAGAGAGTGAGGATGGGGGGAGAACAACCAAGATGAAGACTGGACTGATCCTGAAGACCACCATCATTGGGGTATTGACTCCTCCAGCAGGAGGAGCAGGAGGGCATGGGAGAAGTGGAGAGGACGGTTTGGGTGATATTTGGAGACAAGATCGGTGATGTAACTTGGGGCAGAGGTATAAATGGCTTTATATGTTATTGTTAATATTTTGACTTTTATCTGTTGGACAATGGGAATCCAGTGGAGGGATTGGCAGAGAGGGGTGGAGGACACTGAATGGAGGCCAGTGGAGGGATTGGCAGAGAGGGGTGGAGGACACTGAGTGGAGGACAGTGGAGGGATTGGCAGAGAGGGGTGGAGGACACTGAATGGAGGCCAGTGGAGGGATTGGCAGAGAGGAGTGGAGGACACTGAGTGGAGGACAGTGGAGGGATTGGCAGAGAGGGGTGGAGGACACTGAGTGGAGGACAGTGGAGGGATTGGCAGAGAGGGGTGGAGGACACTGAGTGGAGGACAGTGGAGGGATTGGCAGAGAGGGGTGGAGGACACTGAATGGAGGCCAGTGGAGGGATTGGCAGAGAGGGGTGGAGGACACTGAATGGAGGCCAGTGGAGGGATTGGCAGAGAGGGGTGGAGGACACTGAATGGAGGCCAGTGGAGGGATTGGCAGAGAGGGGTGGAGGACACTGAATGGAGGCCAGTGGAGGGATTGGCATAGAGGGGTGGAGGACACTGAATGGAGGCCAGTGGAGGGATTGGCAGAGAGGGGTGGAGGACACTGAATGGAGGCCAGTGGAGGGATTGGCAGAGAGGGGTGGAGGACACTGAATGGAGGCCAGTGGAGGGATTGGCAGAGAGGGGTGGAGGACACTGAATGGAGGCCAGTGGAGGGATTGGCAGAGAGGGGTGGAGGACACTGAATGGAGGCCAGTGGAGGGATTGGCAGAGAGGGGTGGCAGATACAGAATGGTTAGTAAGGTGGATGAGTCTGGCAGCAGCATTCATGATAGACTGAAGAGGGGATAGCCAGCGATTAGGTAGGCCAATGAGGAGGGAGTTACAATAGTCAAGGTGAGAGATATTAAGAGAGTAGTTCAGGATCAGGATGTACCAATATTGGTGTAGAAATGCAAAATAAACTTTAGCTTACTAAAAGCAGTGTGTGCCTCAGGTGACCATACAAAGGGCACTCCTTTCTGTCAGCTCTGTAATTGGTGCGATTACCTTAGAGATGTTTCTTATGAATTTCCCATAAGTTGGCAAATCCAACAAATTGTATTTCCTTCACGTTTCCAGGTACAGGACAATCCACCACTGCCTTGATCTTCTCGGGATCCATGCTCACTCCTTCTGAAGAGATAATAAATCCCAAGACCTGGATCTGGGTTTGTTCAAACTCACATTTCTCCAGTTTGAAGTCGGTTCTTCCTTAATCTTTCGAATACAGTGCAGACACGCTTGAGATGATCCTCCAAGTTATCGGGAAGGATGAGAATATCATCAGATATACAATAACAAACTGGTCCAACAGATGTCAAAACACATCATTGATGAAGTGCTGAAAAGTCGTGGGAGCGTTGCATAGGCCAAAAGGAATAACTAGGGACTCGAAGTGCCCATATCTGGTTCTAAAGGTGGCTTTCCATTTGTCTCCTTGATGAATGTATACCAGGTTATATGCCCCCGTAAGTCAGGTTTTGTAAAGACTTTAGCAGTGCGGAGTCTTTCCAGAATTTCAACGATTAATGGGATTCTTTTGTGCTGCTGGGTTCCAGGTGGTATCTGAGATCAATCATCAGAATTCATCTGTGTACTCAGAAACAGAGCGTCTACCCTGCAGTAAACTATGCAGCTTTGCTTCAGCAGTAGCACAATGGTTGGGATCATCAAAGACCTGGTCAATGCGGTCTTGTTCTATATGGGGGGAGGCCCAAGCTAGGGCTTCCTCAGTCAGGAGGTTTATAACAAACAATACTTTCTATTTCTCAGAATTAAATGCAGCAGGTTGCATCTGGAAAAAAATGTGGCATTGGTTAAGGAAACCTCTGTAATGGCGTCGGTCTCCATTGAACTTGACTGACAGAGGCATACCTGTGTTAGCAACATCGCGGGAACATAAGTCCAGCAATCGTCTTTGCAGAGCATGGATTTCCGCCTGTTGCCCCTTTAACACACTTTCCAGAACATTTTTCTTGGTAGGTAACACCGAACTCTTGCAGTTCTGAAAGTTGCTGCCTGAAAGCAGCCACGGCATTTGCTATAGCGGCCTCCATGTTTGGGTCAGATTTTCCTGTGCCGGTCAGAGGTCAGGCTCAGAGACCAGTAGTTATAGCAGAAGACCAACCAACAGGATAGGTATACAGGCAGGTCACCCTGACAGATGACATGGGCTCACCTGAGGTGCGGGGTCTAAGCACTAACCAGTATCACCAGAGCTCCAGATGGTGGGTATGGGTTTTGCTGCGTTAGTACCAGGTCACAGTAGTAGTAGTCAATAAACAAGCCAAGGGTCAGTAACAAGTGGCTGCAGGTTGGGATGAAGCAGAATCATAGCCCAGGAACAAGACAAAGGTCAATAGCAAAGCTACAGACGGTAGCAGGAGAGACAAGGGCAAGATATTGGATGGAGAAGGCACAAAAATCTGCCAAACAGGAAGTGCAGAGACATGGCTTAAATCAGGAAGTTCATGGGAGGAGCAGAGAGTTCAAGGCTCAGCAGAAAACACAGCAATGGATAAGCAGAGTGCCGTCCATTATATCAGGTAGTTCAGTGAGAAGAGTTTCTGCCAGACACAGTAGAGTTCCTGGGTTCAAGTCCAGGTTCTGACAGGTGCCTAGGTGTAGCAGAGGCAATGAATTAATATTTAGCTGAACCCCAGAACCTCCATAAATCCAGTCTAGATACATAAATTGTGTCTGCAGCACAGAGAAGGAAGATTATCCGAGAGAAATCCAGGAATACAGGACGGGGAACACAGCTCAGGAAAGTGACCAGGGGATTACAGGCTGATATCACCCAGTCCCCGCCCTACTCTGGACCAATCAGTGAGCAGTATGGGTGGAGGAATGGATTTAGTGTTCATGACCCACCTGTGCTGATCTCTGTAGGAGTGTCCTCCTCTATAAATGTCCCCGTTATTCCATCCTCCTCCATAGACTGCTGATCATCCCTCACATACGCCTCTTCTTCTTCTGCTTTCACCTCAACTTTTACATTTATTAGATCTTCATCCTAAAATAAGAGAAAATAATATCTGTAAAATATAAACTAACATGAAAAATCCACAAATTGTCTCCACAAGTCCATGCTCTAGATGCTCCATCCCACCAACCTTGTAATAGTGAGGGATGGTGTGACCTTCCTGTGTGGAATCCCGGGAATACAGAGGACGGGGACATCTCTCTGGTGGGTTCCTGGTATTAGGTGGCTCCATCATATCCTTGTGCCCTTCTGAGGACTTCTGCATCACTCCATACTCCTCATCCTCCTCTATAAATTCTTCCTTAACAACAATATTATCATCCCCGAGGATTCCACTCTGAAATAAATAAATTATTGTAACAAACAAAACTGTTATAAAGCAGAACTTCAGTTGTCAATCATCTACCTGATAATGGTGAGGGATGGTGTGACCTTCCTGTGTGGAATCCCGGGAATACAGAGGATGGGGACATCTCTCTGGTGGGTTCCTGTAGCTGGATGACTCCACCATGGTGTCCTGGTACAGATCTTTGTGTTCTTTTAGAAGCTCTGACTCCTCCATCCCCCCATCCTCATCCTCCTCCTCTTTTATCTCTTCTTTAACCTCAACTTTAGGATCTCTCAGGTTTCCACTCTGAATATATAATAAAAATGACATCAATGGTAACAATGCAGATAATGTACAGATCCTAATGATACTATCAGTGATTGTTCCTCATCTACCTGATGGTGAGGGATGGTGTGACCTTCCTGTGTGGAATCCCGGGAATACAGAGGATGGGGACATCTCTCTGGGGGGTTCCTGGTATTAGGTGGCTCCATCATATCCTTGTGTCCTTCTGAAAACTCCTCCATCACTCCATACTCCTCATCCTCCTCTTTATACTCTTCTTTAACATCAATATTATCATCCCCGAGGATTCCACTCTGAAAGATATAATAAAACATTCATTGTAACAAACATGCTGTGTATAAATCACAACTACCAATAATTTTGGTTAATCTATATGTCCTATGACATCACACTGACCTCATAGCTCCTCCTCCTAATGTCCCTTCATCCAGAGTCAGAGAATCCTATGACATCACACTGACCTCATAGCTCCTCCTCCTAATGTCCCTCCATCCAGAGTCAGAGAATCCTATGACATATAGACTCTGGATGGAGGGACATTTGGATGGGGAGATTTGAGGGGTCCTCTATATTAGGCTCCCATCTAAACCAAATCCTAGTTCCTGGGTGCGTCCTACCTCTCCTAAACTGAAGAGTGACCTTTGACCTTTACCATCCAGAAATCTGTCCGGAATCTGTGGAAGTAAGCTGTCATGTGATCAGGTGACGTGCGGAGGAACGGAGTGTAAATAGCAGACAATTGTCTCCAGAGCCCCTAATGGTGGGGATGGATTTGGCGGCGTGCTGGTGCCAAGTTTCCTCCCCCCAGGGTCACTGCAGGTGTGGAGAAAAGCTGTGTAAGAGGATATGGAGGAGAGATGAGGAGGAGATCCAGGAATCAGGAGAAAGGTCAGGGCAAGCAACAGACGAGCGCATCCAAGAGACCAAGCCGGGGTCACTACACAGAAAATCAATCCAAGGAAACAACAGGCAGGACGAGGAATAGCAAGAAGGAGCTGAGAGACAAATGAGAATATTGCTCAGCCAATGGGAGATGATCTCAGCATGACTTCCATCATGAAGGAGATGAGGGGGAGGGGAGGAAGTCACTGAAGGTGACCATAGATCCATGGAAATTCAGCTGGTTCAGCAGGGATCGCTCACATTTCCATCCATGTGTGGCCACTGCCGGATAAAAGCCACTCCCCCAGCGGCTGCAGCCAATAGCTTCAGTGCTGATCTGTGTATTCTGAGAGCGGAGGATTCCCCCCATTGTCAGAATACAAGAGTGCAGCGGGGAGGATTCCCCCATCCACCTCCAATGTGTGGATGGGGGAATCCCTTCAGTTTTTATGGTCATCCCGCTGGCTGAACGATAAAACTGAACCATGTAGGCCAGCTTTGGGAGCAAATATATTATCATCAACTCCTCCCCCTGAAGGGGTTCATCTACGTATTACCTCCTCTGCTGCCAGATCCAGGAATGTCTCCTCTCTACTTCCTCATTTATGTAACTTCCTGTCTGTACCTGACATCACTTCCTGTCTTCCATAGAGACTTCCTGTCTGGGTAGAAGTGAGATCCCCACCTTTTAGAGCTCAGAGGAACTGCAGCCCCGAGAAGCGTCTGGTAGTGTGACCCCGGCCTTGTGCTGGGTGTGTATGGACTGTAGATCCTTATAGAGGGGTCACCTCCACTCCCACCAAGGGGGACAGAAATATATGACTCCTCGGGGGAGGGGTTTTGGCCGCTTTGATTTTGCAGTAACATTGAATGCAGATTTAGTCCTGTAGAACATCTGGTATATGGATACAAAGCCCCCCAGCTGGGAGTAAAGGGTGGAAATGGCTGGTGACCCCCAGATTTGGGCAATGATGTCATCACTATAAATGGATAAAACCCGCGCTATGTGTAACAACTCCAAACCTACAAAAACCTTCTAGCGGACTGCTGCTGTAACAAAGGGAAGGATTCCCTGTCATCTAGAAGAGCATTATGTGTCACAGCGCTGTCCTATTGTGTGTGCACAGAAATCATCACAAATACACTACAAATATGTGGAGACATTCAGAGATAAAGAGCTCGGGGCTCCAAATCCTATTCTCTGCACATCCACTGCTTCCACTTTACACCCACTTCATTGGTCTTATGGGGTTTATCAATAAATGAAGGAAACTGAACCGTGTGCAAATCCATCCACAACATAAAGTGCTTTGTGCTCAAGATGCTGCTCCCTGCACATCCACTGCTTCCACTTTACACCCACTTCATTCATCTCATCAGATTTGCTGCTATAGGAAATCATTTATAATGATGTCCCATCTCGCTGTTTGTAAAAACATTTCTGCAGCTAATTGGCCACTAGGATTACTTTTACATGAAAGCCGCCCTCCAGCTAATAAACCAGCACTAGAATGGTGCCTGTAGCTGCAAGCATCCTCCCGGTATAACCAGTCCAAGTCCAGCGACGTTCCAGTACATTGCTGGTCCATGTTGGACATATATGTACCAGCAGAGAACACGGACATACAATGAATCGGGTCTGCGGACCAATATGACTGCAATTCATTCTTTTCTGTAATGTCCATGTTGAGGGTTCGGCCCAATAAGTTTTAATTTCATAAACGGTGATAGAGTTCCATGTGAATTGTGTGACAAGAGCTGAATTTGGGGGGCGGCCATGTATTGTGGTGTATAAATTGCCTTGGCCCACAATTGGTACAAATCTTCTGTGAAGAACAGTGGAGGGGCTGAACACTAGTGCTGGCAGTGACCGGGCCGATCCGGCTAACACTGAGTATTGGGGACACTATACAAAGCCGGCACTAGTATAGTTCTGTTCATGATCAATATATTGATCCGTACAAACACTATACTAGTAATGGCGGTGATCAGCGACCTATAGCGTGAGTGCGACAGTGTGCGGCCAATCTAACGCCAGCTGACCCTGGCTGGGAGGGGCTTACTGACCCTGACACTGTCTGATGTCACTAGTGGCAGGAATACAGAGATCAGTGAAACATTCTATATACTGACACTGTACTAATGGCACTGGCTGGGTGACGGGGCCATCAAAGGGTTAAATGTGCTAATCTAACGTGTGTATACAATGTAGTGGTGCTTTTACTCGGTGCCGTGTTCTCTCTTCTCTCCCTGGACTGACCGGGGGGGCAGTGGGGGGGCGCAGGCGCATTGACACCCCAAAACAGGAAGCGATGCAGATTATGTCACTTTGCCAAGAGCTGCTGCTCGCCCACAAAATGCAGGTAAGTGGTTGGCAAGTAGTTAAAAAAAAAAACCTTAAATAAATTTAAAACAAAATTCTCAATATGGTATTTAACTTTTTTTTTTAATACTTTTATCAGAATAGTAGGATGTTACCATAGTAACCATTGTACTACTGTGGGGGGAGGGGGGTGATCAGGGATTTTTTTTTCACATTTTTCTTTGCTGTAGAAATAATGGTCATTTCTCCTGCAATGCAAAGCTTGCTGTCAGAACTGAACTCATTCATCAACTGTCATCAGTGAGTTAGATTTTTGACAGCTCAAGATAGTGATCTGTGATTGGCTGGAGCTGGTCACATGGTACAGGGTGCTGTGATTGGCCCCATGTATCATGTGACAGCTGTGGGCCAATCACAGCTCACTAGGAGGAGAAGCAGAGCTGTTATGAATGAGATTGATTCATAATAACTGCTTACATTGGGATCACCTAGAGATCACATGATCACCGGGTCACAATCACTGGGATCTTCATTCCGCTGTATCCACCAGACACAGCAGTCGGGGGAGGGGAGTGCTGTGTGCCGGCTCGGGTGTGTGGTGTGCCTCCTGTGTTAGTACAGCCAGAGTGACGTACAAGTACATTGCTTTGCCTGTAGCTGCCGCCTGGCCACAGTACATTGCGGGTGGGAAGCGGGTAATCTAGGACTAAGGATTCCAAGCTCACTCCTTGGGCCATGATATCATCCAGGAAAGAAATGTAAGTTCTGTGTTCCAATTATGAGGTGACAACAGCATAGAGTGCTTTCAGGATAATGGACAAAGGTAGACAAGCATTGCATGCTGTTGTTGTGTGAAGCAAGTCTGTCTCCTTTTTTATTACAGATAATACATTTTGTTTGGCTTTTTCTACATTGTTCCCCGATCCTGACATTCGTGGCCTCCTGGACTGGATGTGCCGCTGGATCCAGGCCCTGGAGCAAGCCCTGGAGGTGGAACCAGACGAGGACCAGCCCAGCCTTGGAGCCTATTTCAGGCAGCAATTTTAGTTTAGTTACAATTTTTTATGATGTTTTATAGTTTTCTATTGATTGTTGGTAATAAATGTTCTATTTATCTTGGACAGTGCCCTGTGTTGTAGCCTTCTTCAGCCTTTGCAGGTCGGCAATCTTCTTCATTGCAGTTGGAGCTGATCTGCATGTCCCTAAAGCATTGCAGGACTCTGCTAGCTCCAGCTGCACTGGACAATCTTGCTTACCTGGAATTTCTGGTAATGTCCAAACGAAGTGTTTTCTGGCAAGTCCAGCTTTAGGACTGTAGCAGATAGGATTGCATGTTTCCGAGAGGTAAACCAGCTCCTTCAATCCTAAGCTGGGATTCATAAAGATTGAAGTTGTCTGCTTGCTGTCTGCAGCTACTCCCAATCTTGGTTTGCTTCCTCTTGTGAAATGCTGCAACAGTTTACACAGAACACTCCATTCACGTTACATTGTTCACGTTTGGAGTAGCTCTTCATTCCATCCAGGGACTTCTACATAGCTTGGTGGAGTGGAGTTGTGTAGACTGCCAAAAGGGGGGTGCAGCCAAGTAGACAATGTGGGGGGATCCTGTGGCCCAACTCTGTCAAGATGTCTCCCATCACCTCATCTCTAGTTGGGATTGGCATTACACAGAAGTCACATGACTTGAAAGCTGCTCTTGGAAGGACTATCAGTTATGGATGAGACCAGTTACATGCAATGTCCCCCAGAGAAGAAGGGGCCCTAATGGGCAAATTGTCTATCTGCTCCACACATACCACTTGGATCCAACTTGTTGCTCATTCACATGTCAGTGTTTTGGCAACAAGAGGTGGGGAGGGAATGAAGTGAGGAACAAGTGTCCACTGGGCACATAAATTCCATAGGCACACACGTCTAGAATCAGGCAGCTAAAGATCCTATGCTCCCCAACCAATCTCGGGGCAAGATGTTACACGGGGTGTAAAGCAAACTTAGTCTGGGTCCAGTTAGTCCAGCATAATGATAGTCCAAACAACAGAAGGCCTTCTTCTTATTCTCCCAACTTTTCTGTGTCTCTAGCATTCCTTGGCAGGCTTACTGTGTGTAAGTTGTGTCCTGGTGTCACGCCTGGTGTCCTGGATATTACACACTTCTTGTATAGTGTGTGTCAATGAAGTAGTACAGGGAACATATTTGGACAGCAGTGTCAGTCTCTGGGGAGGTGAGTGTTCCATACAGGAGTCTTGGCCAAAATCAGCACCCCAAAAAGACAAAAGCTAGCCGACACCTAGAACACAAGCTGCAATATTGTGTGTTCCCATATTGGGGAACGTTAGCCTTGCCCACAGAGTCCACTGATAATTCTAAGCTCCCTTGGGACAGCCAAATGGTTAGCAGATAATGGCCAACCGCTACATGTGCCAGAGAACTTGTGTGATGGGGAACAGCTAAAACTATTTGCAGGACAGACCACCAGGTGAAACCAGCAGAAAGGCCAAAGAGTCTAACCACCAATGCCTCTGGAAGGTCACCTTTTAGTTTTCTTTCTGAAGTGCTGCTTTTTTAGTGTTCGCTATTTGGAATTATTGGTAGCCATACTCAGAAAAGCACCTGTGTTGGATTCCCTACATGACCAAGCCACCATTATTACCCCAAACGCATTTCTGACAATTTGAAAGACACGTTCTGCTACTTTCCAAATAATGTTTATTACAAAAAACATACAAAATTAATGGGGAGGAGGAGGCTGCTGCTGCAGAGGGGGAGGGTGTGAGGGTTGAGGGGGTACAGTGTGTGGGGGGGCTGGGAAAGAGTGGTGGGGAGGGAGGGCTGGGGGAGAGGTTGAATGGGGGGAATGGAAGACAGGGAGAATGTAGGGAGGGGCATTTGAGGGCTGAGGAGAATGGGCAGGACATGGAAGGTAAGGGTGGAAATGGGATTGAAAGGAGGGGCATGTAGAAACAAGGGGAGGGGGTGTGAAAGTGGGGGTGTGGTCAAGGGGCAAAGTGGAGTGTGAGGAAGGTGCAGAAGAGGGATCCATGGGGAAGGAGGCATACTGGTCTTCCGGTGGGGTTTCTTGAGGGGGCTGCTCCAGAGTGGGTAGTTCCAGAATCGGCACCTCCAATGCTTGTTCCCCTGCTGATTCCCCGGCACTTTCTACAGGGGAACTCTGTGGCAACCTTGGCATTGGCCCCAAACTACTACTGCACAGGGGTTGGGAGCCTCTGGCCGAAGGTGCATTTTGTTCAGCCCCTGCTTGACATAAGGCCCAGATATCATGACTAAGGTCCTGCAGCGCTGTAGTCTGATCCCTGACCACGGTGACAAGTCCAAGCAGGGCTTCATGTTGGAGCCCCAGTAACCTTTCTATATTACTGGATACATTAGAAAGCCTCCTTTGCTCCCATAATCTCTCCATGTTGAACACCAGCCTTTCCCCAAGCTTGAGAAGGGGGCTGGGTCCAGGTGGACGGGGTGCCAATCCAGCTGCATCCAATGTTGGCTGCAAGGAGAAACAAACAAAAAATGAAAGCGTGTAACACACAGCACAAGGGTACAGTAGGACAGGGGGCTCGTCTGACACCAAACACTAGATCATGTTCTTGTCCCACCCCTAGGACCAGGTATTGGTGAATGCCTTTCCCTGACACATTACACTGGATCAGCATTTGACTGAAATGAATGGTTTGGCATCTTTCCCCAGACTGATACCTTCCTGCTGATTTATCACATGCACATCACTCCCTCCAGCTCCTGACTAAGCAAGGATCCAAAAAAAGTTACACATCACGGTGCCAAATCCTGCCCAGCCAGGAACGGAGTTATACTCTAAATGGGTGACTCATTAGGGAGAACATCTTTAGCATCTCTTACCGGATGTTCAGGCAACTCAGGTGGAGGTGACGGCATTTCACACAAGTTTGGAGTGCCTGAACTTCCCTGCACCACAAAACAAAAAAAAGTGCATGACATTTCCCAAATACACATGTAACATGCATTTGTACCTCCCCACCCCATTACAGCAGTTCCCGTACCCCAACATCAGATGCAGATTCTTCTCCCACTCCAACAGCTGGGGCCTCCAGGGGCAAAACATGATCTGCAAATAGAGTTCAAGATGATGATTAGTAACAGATACTAGTTAGGCTGTATGTATGATGTGACATTTGTGACCAAGGTTTGAGGGATTGCTCATTGGTATGTTCTTCACTCCAGTTTATCCAGACAAATAGGACACTGGCAGCCACAGCCCAGGAGACGGTTTGGGAGTAGAAAGAGGCATGATAATTCTCAGGAGCAGGGGCCACAAGAATGAGGGGCCACCTTTCCTGCCAAACAAGGAGGCAGATGTGTTAGGATGGCTCCATTATGCCCATAAGCTACTGCAGCCATTTTGACCATGGGCTTCAAACATTAAAGCAAAATATATAACATTTGTTGTCAAGCCAACATTCCAAAAAGGATTCAATAGGTTATAGAAGGGTCACCCAGGGGGAAAAATGGGTCAAATCAAATATAAACATTCCCCAAAATATTTCCAAAGCCAGAGAAACGCATGTAAATGCACCCAAAAGAATTGTTGATATAACTGTTGATCTGAAGAGACCAAGAGCAATGCATCCAAAACTCCTTTAATCACTTTTAAACCGCAGGTCTCCTGCAAACTCAATGTGAAAAAGAAAATAAGTAATTCTTGTGGCAATCTCAGAATATCCAAAAACATTAAACAGCCTTTCCAGATGATTGGAAGCTGAGCTACAAAGGGCGGGACTACTCAATATTGAACCCTACGGACTAAGACTGGGATGTCATTGAAGTTCATGTGTGCGGAAAGGAAGTCATCCCAGCAGTGTTGGCAATATAGTGTATTTGTATAGTGTTGGCAATATAGTGTATTTGTCAATAAACTATAGATTAGTCTTTATGATGCCTTTTGGGCTTTAGATGACTTAAATTCCAAGATTCTCGGTGGATAAGTCTGACAAAGGAACACTGTAGATCTTCCTGCTAGTCATGTGATGTGCCAAAATGAAGCAGTCTAATTATTGGCCCCAAGTTTACATGAGAGGCCCAAAGCATTAGTTAGATTCCATTTTTTGGGGGGGAGGAACACTTTAAAATGATTTGCCCTTGGAGATTCCTTTTTCAAGAATTAGAAAATTGACATTTTTGTGTGATTTTATTTGGATCTGGCTGGGTTTTTGGACTCCGGGAAAATGGCCCCAAGAATACTCAGTCTTGGTATGTATTTGTTTTGGCCTTTACATTTTGAGCAATGGGAAAATGGTTGCTGTCACTTGGAACTTGACAATTGGGTGAGTAGCTACATTTCTTGATGTTGACCTCAAGTTTTACTATGCTGAAGTTCCAGATCACATGCTTCTGGTAGATCCCTACCTGCCATATCTTCTACTGGTTCCTGGCTTGCTCACTTCCTGGTGAGATGATCCTGAGAACTGTGACCTGGTACTAACATGCAGCAAAATCCATCTCCACCATTAGGAGCTCTGGTGATACCAGTTAGTACTTAGACCCCGCACCTCAGGTGAGCCTGCGTCATTCCCAGGGGGACCTGCCTGTGTACCTGTCCTGCTGGTTTCAGGTAAGCCTTACACTGCCGGTCTTTGATCCTGACCCCTGATCGTGACAACGGAAATAGATCGTATCCATAGAGCTCTGGTCTTTGATCCTGACCCCTGATCGTGACAACGGAAATAGATCGTATCTATAGAGCTCTGGTCTTTGATCCTGACCCCTGATCGTGACAACGGAAATAGATCGTATCCATAGAGCTCTGGTCCCTGTAAAACTGGATGGGCCTCCTCAAGACATAATCATTAAACCCCATTTTTTTAAATTAAGGAGGCGGTGATGCGATACGCCAGGGAACATCCAGATTTGGAAATCCATGGGCACAAGATTCAAGTCTTTGCAGATATTTCTCAAGCTACTATCCTGAAATGGAGGAAGTTCAATCTGTTGCTTTCATCTTTAATTCAAAGGGACATTCGTTATCAATGGAAATATCCATTTTGCTTACAATTTACTTACAATGGCAAATCCTACGCCTTTTCTACATTTTCTGAAGGAGAGAAACTTGCTGAATCTGGGCTTTATTTCCCTTAGTCCCTCCCCACAAAACCAGCCCAGGGTTGACAGCCCTCCTCCCCCCGCTTTCACCTCTGTGGTCCCCCTCTTCAAGGAAGAAGAAACCTGCTACTCCATGTTAGGTCCCTTGAGGACCCTGCTGGCTACTAGCTGTTTTCTATCGGGCGGGGACCTCTACATGGTCTTGTTATGGGACATTGGCCTCCACCCTTGTTCTTCTTTGAATTGTTATTCCAAATATTATGTTTTTAATTTTATTGCTTTTTACCTGTTTACTGGCTAGATTGGATATATGTCAGGTATTCTATTTCTCTGGGGTTAGGAACCTTTCTTATACATGTCTGTTACAGACCCCATGGTGTCGGGAAGCATCTATGTGCTCCTCCTAATTGGAAGACTCTCCCCACTGCTATGCTTTGGTGGAGACTCTTCCAGTCCTTGACCTTGTGTCTGGGTTATTTGGTGTTTTACTGTTTTATGCTGCATATTGTTGTTTTACCACTTGAACTGACGATAGCCATTTTCTGGGCTCGGTGTCTTTTGTCTCTCCCCTATTTCTTTCTTATTTCCCTCACTTTTTTAAATTGTTTTTCTTTGAGGGTCATCTCGGGAATTTTTATTTGGTCCTGGATTCTTGATCTCCCCTACGGGGGGATGTGTGGGTCTCCCCATCACTGTCTTGCATTTTTCTATGTCCACCTTAAGACCTAATAGTGTTGTTGTTCCCTTACTCTCCCATAATGTGCAGGTTTGGGATCCCCTCTAAGCGTCTCAAGGTTTTTTCTCGTTATAAGTTCCTGGGAGCTGATATAGTTGCTCTGCAGGAAACACATTTTGTCTCCTCTTTCACACCACGTTATCTTAGAGATTTCCCTGTGTGCTTTTTTGCTAATGCATCTGAGAAAGAATGAGGGGTAGCGCTCTGTTTGGCCCGACGGTTATCATTTACTGAATCTAAAGTGATACGGGACAAGGAAGGGCGATATCTATTGGTTAAAGGCCACTTGGGGGGAAACTTAGTGACTTTCCTGATTTACTACGCCCCTAATGTGAATCGATTAGACTTTTTTCGATCCCTGTTTAAATCTTTAGCTCCGGAACTGGAAGGCGATGTCATTTTAGTGGGGGATTCGAATTTGGCTTTAGATCAAATGCTTGATAAATCACGTGCAACCAAACTTGTGTCCCCCCGAAACAAAGTCGCAAATTTGCTCAACCTTTATATGGCTATAATTTGGTGGGTGCATGGAGAGAGGCCAATCCTACTTCTAGAGACTACTCTCATTTCTCTAGAGCTCACAACCATAAAGCTTCTATCAGAGGTTTTTGTATCCAACGAGCCTCTAGACTAAAGCAATCTCGTGAAGAGTCGATCTCTGCCAAAACTAAGGAATACGAGGCTTTACTAGCCCAACGTAAAATGACTCCAACCCCCGACTTGTTACTTAAGGTACAACAGGCTTGTTTGGAGCTTAATCTTTGTCTCGCCACAAAAACGGAAAAACAGCTACGATGGAGGAATCATAAATTCTTCACATGGCGAGACAAACCAGAGTGTTGAGAGAGACTTGGAGTGCTGCCCAGGGGCGGACTGACCATTTGGAAACTTGGGCACTTCCCGAGGGCCCGGGGTCAGTAGGGGGCCCCATGAGATGCCCCTGGTACCTTTTTCATAGGCTTTTTTGAGTTTGGGCAAGGACACAGAGGCCCCATGATCGCCTATTGCCCAGGGACCCCATGAGTTGTCAGTCCACCCCTGGTTCTGCCCATGTGCTGAGAGCTGCCAAGTAGCCAGAGATGAACTGGGCTAAACTTGGGGATGATGGAGTCATGAGATGTTTGCCTAAGGATTGGAACCCCGTCTGTAACATACTGGAGTGAGAGTCCAGAGAGTGACTACAACACTGGAGTGACAGTCCGGGGAGCGACTACAACACTGGAGTGAGAGTCCGGGGAGCGACTACAACACTGGAGTGACAGTCCAGGGAGCGACTACAACACTGGAGTGACAGTCCGGGGAGCGACTACAACACTGGAGTGACAGTCCGGGGAGCGACTACAACACTGGAGTGACAGTCCGGGGAGCGACTACAACACTGGAGTGACAGTCCGGGGAGCGACTACAACACTGGAGTGAGAGTCCGGGGAGCGACTACAACACTGGAGTGACAGTCCAGGGAGCGACTACAACACTGGAGTGAGAGTCCAGGGAGCGACTACAACACTGGAGTGACAGTCCGGGGAGCGACTACAACACTGGAGTGAGAGTCCAGGGAGCGACTACAACACTGGAGTGACAGTCCAGGGAGCGACTACAACACTGGAGTGAGAGTCCAGGGAGCGACTACAACACTGGAGTGACAGTCCAGGGAGCGACTACAACACTGAACTGACAGTCCAGGGAGCGACTACAACACTGGAGTGACAGTCCAGGGAGCGACTACAACACTGGAGTGACAGTTCAGGGAGCGACTACAACACTGGAGTGACAGTCCAGGGAGCGACTACAACACTGGAGTGACAATCCAGGGAGCGACTACAACACTGGAGTGACAGTCCAGGGAGCGACTACAACACTGGAGTGACAATCCAGGGAGCGACTACAACACTGGAGTGACAATCCAGGGAGCGACTACAACACTGGAGTGACAGTCCGGGGAGCGACTACAACACTGGAGTGACAGTTCAGGGAGCGACTACAACACTGGAGTGACAGTCCAGGGAGCGACTACAACACTGGAGTGACAGTTCAGGGAGCGACTACAACACTGGAGTGACAGTCCAGGGAGCGACTACAACACTGGAGTGAGAGTCCAGGGAGCGACTACAACACTGGAGTGACAGTCCAGGGAGCGACTACAACACTGGAGTGACAGTCCAGGGAGCGACTACAACACTGGAGTGACAGTCCGGGGAGCGACTACAACACTGGAGTGACAGTCCAGGGAGCGACTACAACACTGGAGTGAGAGTCCAGGGAGCGACTACAACACTGGAGTGACAGTCCGGGGAGCGACTACAACACTGGAGTGACAGTCCAGGGAGCGACTACAACACTGGAGTGAGAGTCCAGGGAGCGACTACAACACTGGAGTGAGAGTCCAGGGAGCGACTACAACACTGGAGTGACAGTCCGGGGAGCGACTACAACACTGGAGTGACAGTCCGGGGAGCGACTACAACACTGGAGTGAGAGTCCAGGGAGCGACTACAACACTGGAGTGACAGTCCAGGGAGCGACTACAACACTGGAGTGACAGTCCAGGGAGCGACTACAACACTGGAGTGAGAGTCCAGGGAGCGACTACAACACTGGAGTGACAGTCCAGGGAGCGACTACAACACTGGAGTGAGAGTCCGGGGAGCGACTACAACACTGGAGTGACAGTCCGGGGAGCGACTACAACACTGGAGTGACAGTCCGGGGAGCGACTACAACACTGGAGTGACAGTCCGGGGAGTGACTACAACACTGGAGTGACAGTCCAAGGAGCGACTACAACACTGGAGTGACGGTCCAGGGAGCGACTACAACACTGGAGTGACAGTCCGGGGAGCGACTACAACACTGGAGTGACGGTCCAGGGAGCGACTACAACACTGGAGTGACAGTCCGGGGAGCGACTACAACACTGGAGTGACAGTCCAGGGAGCGACTACAACACTGGAGTGACAGTCCGGGGAGCGACTACAACACTGGAGTGACAGTCCGGGGAGTGACTACAACACTGGAGTGACAGTCCGGGGAGTGACTACAACACTGGAGTGACAGTCCGGGGAGTGACTACAACACTGGAGTGACAGTTCAGGGAGCGACTACAACACTGGAGTGACAGTCCGGGGAGCGACTACAACACTGGAGTGACAGTCCAGGGAGCGACTACAACACTGGAGTGAGAGTCCAGGGAGCGACTACAACACTGGAGTGACAGTCCAGGGAGCGACTACAACACTGGAGTGACAGTCCAGGGAGCGACTACAACACTGGAGTGACAGTCCGGGGAGCGACTACAACACTGGAGTGACAGTCCAGGGAGCGACTACAACACTGGAGTGAGAGTCCAGGGAGCGACTACAACACTGGAGTGACAGTCCGGGGAGCGACTACAACACTGGAGTGACAGTCCAGGGAGCGACTACAACACTGGAGTGAGAGTCCAGGGAGCGACTACAACACTGGAGTGAGAGTCCAGGGAGCGACTACAACACTGGAGTGACAGTCCGGGGAGCGACTACAACACTGGAGTGACAGTCCGGGGAGCGACTACAACACTGGAGTGAGAGTCCAGGGAGCGACTACAACACTGGAGTGACAGTCCAGGGAGCGACTACAACACTGGAGTGACAGTCCAGGGAGCGACTACAACACTGGAGTGAGAGTCCAGGGAGCGACTACAACACTGGAGTGACAGTCCAGGGAGCGACTACAACACTGGAGTGAGAGTCCGGGGAGCGACTACAACACTGGAGTGACAGTCCGGGGAGCGACTACAACACTGGAGTGACAGTCCGGGGAGCGACTACAACACTGGAGTGACAGTCCGGGGAGTGACTACAACACTGGAGTGACAGTCCAAGGAGCGACTACAACACTGGAGTGACGGTCCAGGGAGCGACTACAACACTGGAGTGACAGTCCGGGGAGCGACTACAACACTGGAGTGACGGTCCAGGGAGCGACTACAACACTGGAGTGACAGTCCGGGGAGCGACTACAACACTGGAGTGACAGTCCAGGGAGCGACTACAACACTGGAGTGACAGTCCGGGGAGCGACTACAACACTGGAGTGACAGTCCGGGGAGTGACTACAACACTGGAGTGACAGTCCGGGGAGTGACTACAACACTGGAGTGACAGTCCGGGGAGTGACTACAACACTGGAGTGACAGTTCAGGGTGTACTCTTTAAAGGCTTGTTATTACTCTAATGAGGGTAATTGTATGCATTTCAGCTATTTAGAAGTGTTCACAATTTATATCATTTTATTTATTTATTTCCTTTATTTTTTTATTTATTTTAATTTTATTTATTTTTTTGTTTTATGAGTGTACACTGATTGTTCACATTTATATATATTTATAGTGTACACGGAGTGATTTCACGATTCACGTGTTGCTCACGATTTGAATCTTGTTTTTATTTTATTTTGTGCATATTCTGTTAAGTATATATTATTGTTGGTAAAGTATATACCAGATGATATTGAAGGTAATACACTATTTTTAGTTTTTCCATTTTTTTTGAGGTACACATCTTATCTGGATTTATGAGGAGGTTGAAGTTGGACACGGAGGATTCAGTTATTTGGACTTTAATTTATTTGGACTATAATTTTGGATTTTAAACATTGACTGGCACAAATACGATTTTTCTATAATGTCTGATAGTTACTAGATTTTGGACCCACATGTTTAACCTTATCTATAGGGTGATGGGGGTTAATGTTGGTAGGGCCCCGGAAACGGCCCTCTTCCATAAATTTCCACTTACAGTACCAAAAGAAGACCCTTAACCACTTGCCAACTGCATATAGGCAAATGATGGCTTCATTGTGGCCGGCTAGTTCTGGGAGTGTCATATGACGTCCTCCCAGAACACGCCCTCCCGCATGCCCTTGGAGGCACGCACTCTGTGACCTCCATGATCGCTGTGTCCTACGGACACAGCTGATCATGTGATGTTGTAAAAGGCCAATCACAGTGGCCTATTACCACGTGATCAGCTGTGTCCAATGACACAGCAGATCACCAGGAAATGTAGTTGCCAGTTATCGGCTGCACTTTCCTCACACTGTCACAGCATGAGGAGAGTACTGCTGATAACCAGCAATTGTCAGAGGAGGGATCAGCACCGATCATCAGGGCACTGATGATCAGTGCCAAGCAGTGCCAGTCACCTGTGCCCTGCAGTTCCGCCCACAAGTGCCCAGAGGTGCCCACCATTGCCGCCCAGCAGTGCCACCCAGCAGTGCTCAGCAGTGCCGTCAGTCAGTGCCACCTCTAAGTGCCTATGAGTGCTTCCTATCAGTGCCCAACATTGTTGCATATCAGTGCATCATCATCAGTGCCGCCTTTAAGTTCTGCCTATCTGTGCCACCTCATCAGTGCCCATCAGTGCTGTCCATCAGTGCTGCCTATCATTGCTGCACATCAGTGCTGCCTATCAGTGCAGTCTCATCAGCACACATCAGTGAAGGAGAAAAATTAACTGTTTGCAAAATTTTATAATAGAAACAAAAAAAAACTTTTTTTTTCAAAATTTTTGTTTTTTTTTTGTTTATAGCTCAAAAAATAAAACACTCAGCAGTGAGTAAATACCATCAAAAGAAAACTCTATTTGTGTGAAAAACAAATGGTATAAGTTTCACATGGATACAGTGTTGCATGACCGCGCAATTGTCATTCAAAGTGCGACAACGCTGAAAGCTGAAAATTGTCCTGGTCAGGAAGGGGATAGAACTGCCCGGTAGGCGAGGGGTTAAGTGTCTTCTATGCTGTTAGCAGCGAGAATCACTATTGCTGAATATTAGAAGAGATCAATTATTCCGCTTCAATATGTTCACAACAAATGAGATTGGATCCTGATTAACGACAGACTCACCTGTGTTTTACATCATAATACCAACGTGTGTGATAAAACGTGGGATCCGTGGAGTCCATACATCTCCGTGCCCTAGTACTTCCTGATTTGGCTCTCTTCTCCTTCCCTAATCTCCTCTTCTCCCCTCTTCTCTCCTCTTCCCTCCCCTCTCCTCTCCTCTCTCCTCTCCCCTGCACTCCCCTCCCCTCTCCTCTCCTTTCCTCTGCCGTCTCCTCTTCCCTCCCCTCTCCCCTCCCCTTTCCCCTCCCCTCTCCTCTACCCTCTCCACTCCCCTGCGCTCTCCTCTCCCCTGCTCTCCCCTCTCCTCTCTTCTCCCCTCCCCTCCTCTCCCCTCCCCTCTACTCCCCTCTCCTTTCTTCTCCTCTCCTCCTCCTCCCCTCTACTCTCCTCCCCTTTTCCCTACCCTCCCTCTTCTCTTCTCTCCTCTCCTCCTCCTCTCTTCTCCTCTCCCTCTCCTCTCACCTGCCCTGCCCTCCCCTCTCCCCTCCCCTCTCCCCTCTCCTCTCCCTTCTCCTCTTTTCTCTTCTCCCCTCCCCTCTCCTCTTCTCCTCCCCTCTCCTCCTCTCCTCCTCCTCACTTCCCTTTCTCCTCCTCCTCCCCTCTCCCCTCCCCTCTTCTCTTCTCTTTTTTTCTTCTCTTTTCTCTTCTCTCCTCTCATTACTGTTACCCTCTTTTCTTCCTTTCTGCTGTCTCTTTTATTTTCCCATGTTCTGGTGCTAGTGTAGTTCCATGTTGTATGTGTTGTGCACTATGTGTGGTGTGTATGATGAATGCTCTGTGTGATCCATATGTCTCCTATTATTGCTTCCCCTGTACAAGGTGGACTTAATGCTGGGAATGTTCTATGTGACGTCTCCAGTCATTATTGCACACATTTCCTGCTTCCCTGCGGGATGTCTGTTGTTTATTCATCCGCCTGTTTGTTGGGGAGATTTCATACCTTATAACATGACACTTGTCTATTACATTTTCTGTAACTTGAAACATTTCAATAAAATATTGGAAAATAAATAGTTGGTTGCATAAGAGCTAGATTTATTTTTTCTCAGTTTTGTTTAGTTATTTTTGATCTTTCATGGAAACCACAGAAACGGTTATTTTAATGTTTCTCAGGGCTGCAGTTCCTCTGAACGCCACAAGGTGGTGATCTCACTTCTATCCAGAAAGGAAGTTATTATAGAGCACAGACAGGAAGTGATGTCAGGTACAGACAGGAAGTGATGTCAGGTACAGACAGGAAGTAATCTGCAATAAAGACAGGAAGTTCCATACCATAGGAAGCAGCGCGGAGACAGTGGTCGAAGTAGCAGCAGAGGAGGTAATAAGATGTTATTTTCTATTTACACCCAGTAACCCTCGTCATGTCCGTCCTCTTCCTCCATAGTCACGTCCGTCCTCTTCCTCCATAGCCACGTCCCTCCTCTTCCTCCATAGTCACGTCCGTCCTCTTCCTCCATAGTCATGTCCGTCCTCTTCCTCCATAGTCACTGTGACGTCTTTTATCTCCAGCAGATGATGATACACACATATATAGTGTGGGAACCCAGATGAACCCCTTCAGGGGCAGAACATTCCCCCACTTCCGGGGCCGGAACATTCTCCTCATTGTGGAGATAAATTCTAGTAATATGGTCCTCTAAACAAACAGCACTGACAATAAATAGACAAGACAAGGACCATCCTGACCATACATGGCCTACAAAGGGCAATGATGACACTACACAGGCAGCCAATGGGCAATCATTACACTATGCAGCCAACACAATGATGGAGTGCCGGGGTCAGGAGTATGGAGCATAGAGCCCCTTACATTGCTGCTCAGGAGGAAGGAAACATTCCCCAGCCGGCCATGAAGAATATGTTCCATCATTGGTGTCAGAGGGAGGGAAATTCTGAGGGAAATAGAGGAGCTGAGGGGTCTCTCAGGGGTTACTGAGGATGAGGGACTTTAGGTCCCCTAAGGGGTAGTGGAGCTCAAGGGCTTTGAGGGGGGAGAGTAGCTGAAGGAATCTGGTAGGATAGGGTTGGCGGGGAGCAGGGCTCTGAGGGAAGAGAAGGTTGTAGAGCTCAGGGGAACTCTGAGGTAGGGAGGGGGGCTCTTGGTCTCTGGTTGTCCTCTTACCTGCACTTACTTTCCAGACCTTCTTACAGAACTCCTACCAGGAAAGGAAGACAACCTTCACCTTCTTACCATCTCACTGGTCAAATAATATATTCCACGATACCAAGTGGAATGAAGGACAGTCCTTCACCCCTTGGTGGGAACTTATTCTTAGAGGAGGTCTGTTGGTGTATTATCGACTAAAAGGTAGTCAGGGGTCAGTGCTGAACATCTTCAGCAGACACTCCAATACCTCCCATGACACAGGCTCTGGCAGTGCCAGGTGCTGGAATTCAGAGCCCCAGGAACCCACCACCACTCTGTAAAATGTCCTGGATGCTACAGTATACTTGGTAACCAAACCTGTCCCCCTCCTGTCCTCCTTCTACCCATACTAGGCTGTCATTGGAGGGAAGAGAACAGGCTCCTCCCCCACAGCTCTCTACTCCACCAGCACCATCCTCCTGCTATCCCATCCAAGCTCTTCTTTTACTGCAGAGAGTGACAGTGACATCACTCCTGTCAGTCAGCAGGCTGCCACAGATTGGAGCCTTGCAGCCGGAGTTCTGCCAATTATCCTGATTTTCCAGAAACTTAGGCCAAAAGTCAGTAAGTTCCCCTTCCTGGACATCATGATGAGCCGACATTGACCTCACAGCACTGCCTCAGAGCAAACAAGTCATAGGAAGGATCGTATTTATCATTCCTTGTCTGCAGATCTAAAACTCATCAAAACCAGTTCAGAGACCAAACAAACCCAACAGAGAAAAGGGGATTTCTGATCTGGCAGGACAAGAGGGTCCCGGGACCTCAAATATGCATCAAACACTAAACAGTCCAAACTAAATATCTTCCCATGGGGGGAGTAGTTCTTCACTGTCCAGCAACCCTCCTATTCCCCCCTCACATCCACATCCTATTATTGTGTGACCAATACCATCCAAATCATTCTTACTTTCATTTCCCAAAGTTATCCGTCTACAAGGAGACCTGTATAGATCACATGATGGCACCAATGAGGATGGAGGAGGACCGGAGTCACATGACTGAGAAGATACTAAACCTCACCCTGGAGATCATCTACCTGCTGACCGGAGAGGTGAGGAGGATTCTGGGAGGTCACATGACATCACTCTTATCTCTATTAATAAAACACAGACCTGACCGGAGAGGTGAGGAGGATTCTGGGAGTCTAACATGAAATTCCTATTGGTTCCACAATATAGAGAGTTCCTCTTCTGAAGTCAGGTGATCATATGACCATCACAGAGCCTCCATGTGACTCCCTAAACCCTGAGAGACACAACATGCAGAAGATTCTAGAAGTCACCAAGAAGATGATGGAGCTGCTGACAGGAGAGGTGAGCGGTGCCGGGAATTCTGGGACATTCTCCAGTAACAGACAAGGGATGTGTCTGGATGGTGACTGTATCATTGTGTGTGTCAGGTTCCTATAAGGTGTCAGGGTGTCACTGTCTATTTCTCCATGGAGGAGTGGGAGTATTTAGAAGGACACAAGGATCTCTACAAGGACGTCATGATGGACAATCAGCCGCCCCTCACATCACCGGGTAAGAGGAGACTTTATTGTAAAGGAGAGAGCAGTACGGAGGATCCACCTAGATCCCCCATCATCTGATAAACACATAGAAACAATGGATTCAGTCAGTGTGTGTGTTTCCTACAGATGGATCCAGTCATGGGAACCCACCAGAGAGATGTCCCCGTCCTCTGTATTCCCGGGATTCCACACAGGAAGGTCACACCATCCCTCACTATTACAAGGTGGGTGGGATGGAGCATCTAGAACATGGACTTGTGGAGATGATGTGTGGAGTTTTTTTTATGTGACCTTATATTTTACAGATGATATTTTCTCTCATTTCCTTGATTTAGAGTGGAGATCCAATCGATATAGAATTTGAGGTGAAAGCAGAAGAAGAAGAGGCGTATGTGAGGGATGATCAGCAGTCTATGGAGGAGGATGGAATAACGGGGACATTTATAGAGGAGGACACTCCTACAGAGATCAGCACAGGTGGGTCATGAACACTAAATCCATTCCTCCACCCATACTGCTCACTGATTGGTCCAGAGTAGGGCGGGGACTGGGTGATATCAGCCTGTAATCCCCTGGTCACTTTCCTGAGCTGTGTTTCCCATCCTGCCTGTTGTGGGCGGAGTCCTGGTTTGGGGGAACCAATCAGCTCCTGTCTAGTAATCCTCTTTGTCTTTGTATTTCAGTCCATGGCCGGGAGATGAGGAAAACCTCTGAGGATTGTCTCACTTTGTCTCCAGACTGGAAAGTAGAAGATGAGGACATCGCACAGTATAGTCCAGGAGAAAACCCGGCTCCCTCCAATGTCCATCCGGCACCACCCAGTGTAGATGGACCATCGGATTCCTCGTATCCTGAGGAACCTCAGACTGTGCGGGACCGGGCCGGCCTTCCAACAGGGAAGAGCTTCTCCTGTAATGAGTGCGGGAAAGGTTTCCATTATAAATATCATCTTAATGTGCATAAAAGATCTCACACGGGGGAGAAGCTGTTTTCCTGTCCTGAGTGCGGGAAATCTTTTTCTAATAAGTCATATCTTTACACACATCAAAGATGTCACATGGGGGAGAAGACATTTTCCTGTCCTGACTGTGGGAAATGTTTTCCTCAAAAGTCCAATCTTTACAGACATCAGAGATGTCACACAGGGGAGAAGCCGTATTCCTGTCCTGAGTGCGGGAAATATTTTTCACAGAAGTCTAATCTTTACACACATCAGACATCTCACACGGGGGAGAAGCTCTATTCTTGTCCTGAGTGTGGGAAATGTTTTTCACGGAAGTCCGATCTTTACATACATCAGACATCTCACACGGGGGAAAAGCCGTATTCCTGTCCTGAGTGCGGGAAATGTTTTTCACGGAAGTGCAATCTTTACACACATCAGAGATCTCACACGGGGGAGAAGCCGTATTCCTGTCCTGAGTGCGGGAAATGTTTTTCACAGAAGTCCGTTCTTTACACACATCAGAGATCTCACACAGGGGAGAAGCCGTATTCCTGTCCCGAGTGCCGGAAATGTTTTTCACGGAAGTCCAATCTTTACACACACCAGAGATCTCACACACGGGAGAAGCCATATTCCTGTCCTGAGTGCGGGAAATGTTTTTCACAGAAATCCCATCTTATTGCACATCAGAGATGCCACACGGGGGAGAAGCCGCATTCCTGTCCTGAGTGCGGGAAATGTTTTTCAATGAAGTCCAATCTTTACAGACATCAGCGATCTCACACAGGGAAGAAGCCACTTTCCTGTCCTGAGTGAGGGAAGTGTTCCTCACTGAAGTCCTGTCTTCCCATACACTAGGGGTCCCACACAACCCTGGAGGTGTATTAGTGCCTTGAGTGCGGGAAATGTCTTCTAGATGAATGTTGCTGGACATCCCAGGTCTCATGTGGGGAAGAAGCACCCCCTGATATACACCTCAGATATACTCCATGGCTGATCTTCATCATGGAAGAAACAGTTGATAAGGAGATGAGAGGCCCCCAAAGACATGGATGAAGTGCAGTAAATGTCGGGGTGCAGAGTGGTCAGTAGATCCTGGAAATGAAGGACACAACGTCGGCCCTTCTTGGGTGTCGGAGTTGCGTTTCCTGATAATGATATAGCGGGTTACAGAGCTAGAAGCCGGGAGAGCCCAGATCTCGTTATCGGGGAACTTTACACAGACAACAAGAACTTCTGAAGTTGATGTCCTTCATTTCAAGGCTCTACAGAACAGTGGTGACCCCGAAGCGTCTCTCTGTCTTCAGTCCATCCTTCTCCCATCCCCCAACAGGAGGGAAGGAGAACTCCGCCCCAAACTAGGGGGGAACTTTCCTCTCATTATTTCCCTTGGCTTCTGTGTGGGTTTGGGTGGTTGGAGGAGTGCGGCACGAGAGGGAACACAGCTTGTTGTTCTATGTCTACATATGGGGTCTGGGTAGAGGGGATCCACCGGAAAATATTTCTACTCTTTGATTTTGTGCAAATCGTTTCTGTTTTCACTTTGAAGGGGGATATTATGTGTGGTTTGTAAAAGGGATTGGCCCAATAGATACCACCCCACTTAGAGAATAGATGAAGTAATATGACCAGCATTCATTCAGCCATGTCACATGTTGGTCTTTTCATACAGTGATTTCCTATGATCATTGGCTCCATCTAGTGGTCATAATGCGGTATTGAACTGTTTTTCCTGACTGAGGTATTTTGGAAGTAATACATCATTATGGCCACTAGAGGGAGCTGACGATTATAGGAAATAGCTGAGTTTATTAAAATATGGCCAGAATTTGTCAAGGCTGGACACATGCTTGTCACACTCCCCAACATATTTTTTGCATAGACCCCTTAGTTTACTGTGTCAGGGGTGGTTTCAGTACAGTAGACATTGAAGACATAAATTACATAAAACCACAGAATTAAACTATCCATTGATTTTAAACCAAAAATACCTCAATTGGCCTTTAGATGACGCTAGTATCCTAGCAATTAGCACCATCTAGTGTCCAAATTGTCAGGGAACACCCGAACAATTGATTTAGTCAGCCAAATCAATCAAATCACAGTATCTCCAATACAAAAAAATTATTTATAAAAATAATTTAACTGACTTAATTATTCTGAAAAATTCTTTAAGAACTCAAAGATCTGTGTAGGTATAGACTGCAGAGTATGAAAATCAATATTTATTTACATACGTCACTTACAAACACCATAAACAATAGTCAGATTGTGATTTACATTGACACTAAGATGTTTCTGTAAAAGCTCTAAAATAGAATGAATTAAATTCAATAATCAGTCTCCCTGTAAACAACATAACCAATGAAAATGGACAATAATCTGTCTCCTGCAGAAGGAATAAACTATGCAGAATTGTCCACCAGTATGGCCTAAGAACAGGAACATTTTTATAAATGACTTAACTTGAAGTGATGTTATCATGGGGAGAGTTATTAGGTTACACAAAGGAATGTGGCAATTAACTTACTAGTCTAAGCAAGCAAAATCAACAGAAAATATGTAATTAGACTCCAAGTATCAGGTAATCTTTTACAGAACTGATGATCAGACTCAAAGATAGCTGCTGATTAATGGTTGGGGTTGAGCTTCCACAAAATGGCATCTCTTCTTCAGTTGATGAGTGTCTTTAGATGATCTGAGTCTGAGATGATGTCTACCTTCCAGATGGCTGTGTAGATGGTCCTCCCTCTGTGAGTGTTCCTGCCGGTTTTATCTAGTTATGACTTATACACTCATCAAATGTGAATAAACCTGGCCCAGAAGGAGGAACCTTCTCTGTGATTGGGGAATCTGATTCTCTAACCCATGTTTACTCAAGCATTACCTCCCATGGCCACTGGGTGTCATCCTTGGATAAGAATTGTCTGGTCTGAGTTTATTTGGGGATGGAAGTAACTAATCTGTGATCAGGAAAAATGAATATTTCACTATAACAGATTGGCCCTTGTGAAATCTATAGAATGCCTTGGAGAGTAGATATTATTCCTCATTTACAATCATTACGTTTTGGTGTAACAGTGATTAAATGGAGAATTGTAACTATCAGGAGGTTGGATTACATAAAGCGATTAGAATAATAGTTGTACACACAGAGGAGAGATAATAAAAGAATAATTTGTATACTGATCTACTGATTGATTACGGCTTTGGTAGCATGCATACAATATTCCTAACAATACCGATAAACTCCAACATACTAAATATATATCATGGGATTACAAATCAGCAAACATACCATAATATACGTCCTACATTCTTATGAGACAATCTGGTATTTTATCCCCATCACGTCTTTTTGTATAATCTGAAATATATGGAAATGGAGGTTTCTTTTTGTACCTTTTCACCAAAACGAAATGAGTCTCAGCAGTGTTACTGGAGTCACCTTGTTACATAGTTACAGAGTTCATCTGGATGGAAAAAAGACACCAATCCATCCAGTCCAACCAACAGAAAAAACAAAACACACAAATAGAACATTACATGAGGAAATGCACATCTTACTGTAAAGGTCTCAGTAATCTATAAACAGAAGAATCCAGAAAAGAACTCTCACAGATCTGCAGCTTTGTAGAGTTAGCATTCATAATACACGGCTCAAAAAATGAAAGGAAGACTTATTAATCAGAGTCTATCATCAAGTCAATGAGACTCCTGAGATATTGATCTGGTCAGTGAAGTCGCAGAGGGGGCTGTTAATCAGTTTCAGCTGCTTTGGTGTTAATGAAATTATCAACAGGTGCACTAGATGGGCAACAGTTAGACAACCCTCAAAACAGGAATTTACAGGTGGAGGCCACTGACATTTTTTTCCCTACTCATCTTTTCTGACTGTTCTTCACTAGTTTTTCTTTTGGCCAGGGTCAGTGTCACTACTGGTAGCATGAGGTCATACCTGGACCCTACAGAGGTTGCACAGGTAGTCCAACTCCTCCAGGATGGCACTTCAACACTTGCCATTGCCAGAAGGTTTGCTGTGTCTCCCAGCACAGTCTCAAGAGCATGGAGGAGATTCCAGGAGACAAGAGCATGGAGGAGATTCCAGGAGACAAGAGCATGGAGGTGATTCCAGGAGACAGGCAGTTACTCTAGGACAGCTGGAAAGGGTCGTAGAAGTCCCTTAACCCACCAGCAGAACTGTATCTGCTGCTTTGTCCAAGGAACTTCATGAGGGTGGCCTGAGGGCCCAACATCCTCTAGTGGGCCCTGTGCTCACTACCTGGCACCATAGAGCTGGATTGGCATTTGCCATTGAACACCAGAATTGGCAGGTCCAACACTGGTGCCCTGTGCTTTTCACAGATGAGGGCAAGTTCCCTCTGAGCACATGTGACAGACATGAAAGGACGTAGCATCTGAAAGGACAGAGCAGCTTCTAGGCTAGAGGTGTCACCTGGATGCCAATACAATGTTGTCACCTATGTAGCCAGAGTTTGCCACCTTCTTGAACCTAGAAGAAGAATCCTAGTCATTTCGGCTACAAGAGTCAGCAGGAGACCATGAGAAGGCTCCGAAGTGTCTGTCAGCTTTGATTTATATCCACAAATCAAAGGAATGTATTTCATCTCATAAAAGCTAAAATATTTGTTGCAGAGAGATGAAAATACTTCCTTCTGATTGGACACACTGTAGGCTACATCTGCATGTAAAACTGTATTTGTAGCCCCTGTGGAATCCCAGAGAAACACAGGAAATGGTTATATGGTGCCTGATTGCAACAGCTGAACAGCGATTGGTTCTGTTGTGTTCGGACTAACACACTGGTGTCGGAAATTCTATCCCTGACCAAGTGATCCAAACCATTCCTGGCCCATTCAGCTCTGGGCACTTCAGAACCCAGAACATCCTATGGGCTGCTACAGGAACACCCCCCAGGGTTGATTGGCCAAGGGCTAATGTGCAGCCCACATCCATATTTCAATAAATTGAGGACCCTGAGATATGGACGGGGTGATTTGTACGGAGTCGGTTCCATGTGACTGGTGAATCGTGGACTTTCTCTGACTTGCTCCAGTCTCAGGATAAATCTTGGTAAAAGTTTTATTTCTGTTTTTATTCCCTTTTATTTTATTGTGAATAGCCAATTGTGTGTCTTTTTGTATTTTCTGAAACTTTTTTTTCTTTGTACATATTTAATGCACAGCCCACTTTTGGGATATTAAATCATAAAATGAATAAGTGACTTCTGTGTACTAAGCTCGGGCTCATATCTCTGGAGAGATTGTTGTAGTGTCTATGTGCTCGGTCTAAGTTCATCGCCAATCTGTATGCAATTGTACTGTGTGTTGGCAGATTGCCTGCAGATTGTAACATAGCAGATCTGCCAGACAGAGATCTGTGTGTGTGTGGTGGCCCAGTAGACCAGTCTGTGGACAAACTGTTGGGTGGTGGCAAGCTACTGTGTGTTGTGTGTCTGATGTGGGGGTCTGTGGACAGTAGAAGAGTGATTAACACCGGGGTTCTAGCTTGTAGGATAGCTGGAGGAATCCTAGAAGGGTGTGCCAATTGCTAGACTGCTCAATCCTTAGCGTGCACCAGATTATATATAAGATTCATATCTGCCTGTGTGTGGTCAGCCAGCTGGAGTGGAGTCTCCCTCTAATGGTGGCCAGAGGTAGTGCGGGCTGTGAAAGGGTATCCTGACCAGTCTTATATGCTGAAAGTCCCCCTCATTCCCTCTTTATCCCAAGTCATGGGCTACCACGCCTTGGTTAGCTAGTCGTCATGGGCGTGAATTTTATCCGTGACACAGTGTATAATCCATGATGTGTGACTTCTCTTGTCCTCATTACATTGGAGGACAGAAACTCTTCTATTGTGACATTTATTCCCGAGATCTCCCAGAATCCCTCAGCTTGGAATAATGGCCCCTGTGTCTGCAGAAACGTAGAGAATACTTCCATATACCGCGTCTCTTCATCTTGTTCATCCTTCTCGTTGGCAGAACAATGACATCTCAGCTAGACTAGAGGATGTGGGGACCACCACGGGATTATTTGGTGTTTGTAATCACCTCCCCCCTTGTTCCTGCACTGAGGGGTCCCGGCTTCCATACCTTCTCTATACACAGAACTAAATACTTCAGTTGGGGAAAAGTGTGTCCCTTGCGGGACTTGAGACCTGAAAGTGACCCTTGTGTATTATTTGGTATAATAACTCCCATGGTTCAACCTGAGGAAACAATGAAAATATGATCTTCCTCATAGAAATTCTAACAAAAGGCAACATTTTCCATTTTAAGTCAAAATTCATTTTAAATAGTTTCCCATTCACACAGAAGGAATGTACATGCTTTGTCACTGAGCGCACTGCTAGACAAATGTTTTTTATGAATAGGCCCCTAAATGTCAGGAGATATAATATATTCTATTATATTGTATTATGTTATGTTATGTTAAATTATATAAAGACAGGAAGTATGGAGCAGATAAATGAACAGACCTCCTAGTAATGTCATTACCAGGCTGCAGCTAGGGGGAGCTCTAATGTTTGGAGTGTTCCCACAGGAGAGTGATTCCTTCTAGCTCACATATACTTTTTGTATATCTAGTAAAATTGGACTTTTGAGGTAGAAGATTATACATTGTATCGCCCTCCTAGTTCAGCCAGGGGGATCTAGACCCTAATGGTTGGTCAGAAGCTGATTAGCAGCTGAGGTGTGATAGCCAGAGGGGTCAAAATGTGGTCAGGGCTGAGAGACTCTGCAAGCCAGCCCCTCTGGAATTTCCCCCTGCTCTAAGGCTTTTGGAAGAGGGTCTTGGAGGCAGTGGGTGGATCTGAGGAGTGGCTGACTGCAGTCTTGAGGGACATAAAACATACATAAATAGTGTTGTGCTAACTCATATAGATACAATAGTCCATAAACAGATTCAAATGTGATAGTTCAATCAAAATATGAAATATAAATATACATATAAAGTGCTTGAATGGTGAACATCTAATGAGGTGCTTGAATGGTAAAGAATCACTACGATGTGCTCCGAATAAATAAAGTCTATTTGATAAACACGGTGCTCCACCTTAACTCAATGTTCCTCCACCTAAAAAAATGTATGGATGGCCGTTCTCCTCCTACCATGGACCTATGAATGAATACAGGTCAACCAAGCCTGGTCATTCCAATGCTCTAGATGTCAGCAGATGACAGGCACCACCTTCCATAACAGGGTAAAACGGAATTCTTCTCACATGATAGAAGCAGTAACATAGTGATTTGCATTTCAAAACTCCCGCAATGACGTCACTAGGTTCCCTCCCCCACGCGTTACGCCACCAACCACGTGGCTTTGTCAGGTAAACCATCTTGGTAACCATGACTACTGTTCCTGCTTTGTTCTGAAGAACCTGCAACATCGCTGGATGTCACATTTCACATGGAACAAAACCTTTTTATCATGATACACCAATAATCCGACCTACATTTATTATACAACAATATTATTCAAATAAAAACTTTAAAAAGATTGGAAAAAAGTTTTAAAAAATCCTGTGATTTTGTACAGCCCCATTTTGTGGTCAAAAAGAATAACATCACCCAAGTAAAAATTCATTATAAATCATACTTAACACTAATCATATTATTAAAAATGAAAAATAAAAATATTAAAATAATTATTATATGGCCTATAAAACAGATAAATCCCACATTAATAATTATTTATAAAACTATTTAGGCAAATTCTACATTATGTCCTGATGGATAAAATGTCTGCATTTCGTATATCCAAAAATATTATTATTATTATACAGGATTTATGGCGCCAACAGTTTGCGCAGCACTTTACAATATGAGGGGGGCAGTACAATTACAATACATTTCAGTACAGAAGGAATAGGAGGGCCCGGCTCATGGAGCTTACAATCTGAAGGAAGGGGGAGGGGATACAAAAGGTGATAGCTGCGGGGGATGATCTGGTGGAGGTGATTCAAGTACAGTTCTTAGGTGGGGGTGGGGTAGGCTTCCCTGAAGAAGTGAGTTTTCAAAGATTGCTTAAAGGCAGACAGGGTGGGGGCTGACCAGAAATGCTGTGGTAGGGAGTTCCAGAGGATGGGAGAGGCTCTGGAGAAGTCCTGGAGGCGAGCATGGGAGGAGGTGATGGGGGAGCTAAAGAGGAGGATATCATGGGAGGAGCAGAGTGGGCGATTTGGGCAGTATCTGTGGATGAGGTTGGTGATGTAGCTAGAGGCAGTGTTGTGGATGGCTTTGTAAGCTGTGGTTAGTATTTTGAATTTTATATGTTGGGTTAGTGAAAGCCAGTGGAGGGATTGGCAGAGAGGTGCAGCAGTCGCTGATCGGTTGGTAAGGTGTATGAGTCTGGTAGCAGTCGCTGATTGGTTGGTAAGGTGGATGAATCTAGTAGCAGTCACTGATCGGTTGGTAAGGTGTATGAGTCTAGCGGCAGTCGCTGATCGGTTGGTAAGGTGTATGAGTCTAGCGGCAGTCGCTGATCAGTTGGTAAGGTGTATGAGTCTAGCGGCAGTCACTGATCGGTCGGTAAGGTGTATGAGTCTAGCAGCAGTTGCCGATCGGTTGGTAAGGTGTATGAGTCTAGCAGCAGTCGCTGATCGGTCGGTAAGGTGTATGAGTCTAGCGGCAGTCGCTGATCGGTTGATAAGGTGTATGAGTCTAGCAGCAGTCGCTGATCGGTCGGTAAGGTGTATGAGTCTAGCGGCAGTGGCTGATCAATTGGTAAGGTGGATAAGTTTAGCAGCAGTCGCTGATCGGTTGGTAAGGTGTATGAGTCTAGCAGCAGTCGCTGATCGGTCGGTAAGGTGTATGAGTCTAGCGGCAGTGGCTGATCAATTGGTAAGGTGGATAAGTTTAGCAGCAGTCGCTGATCGGTTGGTAAGGTGTATGAGTCTAGCGGCAGTCGCTGATCGGTCGGTAAGGTGTATGAGTCTAGCGGCAGTCACTGATCGGTTGGTAAGGCGTATGAGTCTAGTGGCAGTCGCTGATCGGTTGGTAAGGTGTATGAGTCTAGCAACAGTCACTGATCGGTTGGTAAGGTGTATGAGTCTAGCGGCAGTCGCTGATCGGTCGGTAAGGTGTATGAGTCTAGCAACAGTCGCTGATCGGTTGGTAAGGTGTATGAGTCTAGCGGCAGTCGCTGATCGGTTGGTAAGGTGTATGAGTCTAGCGGCAGTCGCTGATCGGTTGGTAAGGTGTATGAGTCTAGCGGCAGTCGCTGATCGGTTGGTAAGGTGTATGAGTCTAGCGGCAGTCGCTGATCGGTTGGTAAGGTGTATGAGTCTAGCAGCAGTCGCTGATCGGTTGGTAAGGTGTATGAGTCTAGCAGCAGTCCCTGATCGGTTGGTAAGGTGTATGAGTCTAGCAGCAGTCCCTGATCGGTTGGTAAGGTGCATGAGTCTAGCGGCAGTCGCTGATCGGTGGGTAAGGTGTATGAGTCTAGCAGCAGTCGCTGATCGGTCGGTAAGGTATATGAGTCTAGCGGCAGTGACTGATCAATTGGTAAGGTGGATAAGTTTAGCAGCAGTCGCTGATCGGTTGGTAAGGTGTATGAGTCTAGCAGCAGTCGCTGATCGGTCGGTAAGGTGTATGAGTCTAGCAGCAGTCGCTGATCGGTTGGTAAGGTATATGAGTCTAGCGGCAGTCTCTGATCTGTCGGTAAGGTGTATGAGTCTAGTGGCAGTCTCTGATCGGTTGGTAAGGTGTATGAGTCTAGCAGCAGTTGCTGATCGGTTGGTACGGTGTGTGAGTCTAGCAGCAGTCGCTGATTGGTTGGTAAGGTGTATGAGTCTAGCAACAGTCGCTGATCGGTTGGTAAGGTGTATGAGTCTAGTGGCAGTCGCTGATCGGTTGGTAAGGTGTATGAGTCTAGCAGCAGTCGCTGATCGGTTGGTAAGGTGTATGAGTCTAGCGGCAGTCGCTGATCGGTTGGTAAGGTGTATGAGTCTAGCGGCAGTCGCTGATCAGTTGCTAAGGTGTATGAGTCTAGCGGCAGTCACTGATCGGTTGGTAAGGTGTATGAGTCTAGCGGCAGTCGCTGATCGGTTGGTAAGGTGTATGAGTCTAGCGGCAGTCGCTGATCGGTTGGTAAGGTGTATGAGTCTAGCAGCAGTCTCAGATCGGATAGTAAGGTGTATGAGTCTAGCAGCAGTCGCTGATCAGTTGGTAAGGTGTATGAGTCTAGCAGCAGCATTTATAATAGACTGAAGGGGGATAGCCTGTGTTACGGTAGACCAGTGAGGAGGGAGTTGCAGTAATCGAGGCGGGATATAACCAAGGTGTGGATAAGTTGTTTTGTGGTGTCATTGGTCAGGAAGGGGCGGATTTTGGAAATGTTCCGGAGGTTGAGGTGGCAGGATTTAGCCAGTGAGTGGATGTGGGGCCCAAAGGAGAGGTCATAGTCTAGGATTACACCTAGCACTCTTTCATGAGGGGAAGGACCAATGGTTGTGCTGTTGATCTTAATGGTAAAGTCATGAGTGGGGGATCGGGGAGGAGGAAATATTACAGCTCTATTTTTGAAAGATTAGTGGTGGCGGTAGTGGTGTGACATCCATGCTGATATGTCGCTCAGTAGATTTGTGATATGTGAGGAGATTGAGGGGGTGAGCTGGGGAGTGGAGAGATAGATCTGGGTGTCATCAGCATAGAGGTGGTATTTGAAGCCATGGGAGGTTATCAGATGGCCCAGGGAGGAGGTATAGAGAAAAGGAGGGGTCCAAGAACAGAGCCATGGGATACCTCAACAGAAAGAGGAAGCGAAGTGGAGGAGGAGGAGTTGTATGTGACACTGAAAGTGCGCTGAGAAAGGTAAGAGGAGAACAAGGAGAGAGCAGAGTCATGGAGACCAATGGAGTGGAGTTTACTGAGGAGGAAGGGGTGGTCAACTGTGTCAAAGGCAGTGGAAAGGTCAAGGAGTATGAGTATAGAGTAGTGGCCATTGGTTGGGATGAGTACGGAGTAGTGGCCATTGGTTGGGATGAGTATGGAGTAATGGCCATTGGTTGGGATGAGTACGGAGTAGTGGCCATTGGTTGGGATGAGTATGGAGTAATGGCCATTGGTTGGGATGAGTATAGAGTAATGGCCATTGATTGGGATGAGTATGGAGTAATGGCCGTTGGTTAGGATGAGTATGGAGTAGTGGCCATTGGTTGGGATGAGTATGGAGTAATGGCCGTTGGTTTTAGCAGTTAGTAGGTCATTAGTGAGTTTTAGTAGGGCAGTTTCTGTGGAATATTGTGGGCAGAAGCCAGACTGTCGGGGATCAAGAAAGTTGTTGTCGGTGAGGTAGCAGTTCATATAGTTGTGAACAAGGCGCTTGGGAAGCTTGGAGGCAAATGGGAGCAGGGAGATGGGTCTTAAGTTATACAAACAGGTGGGGTCCAGCGAGGGTTTTTTGAGGATGGGGGTAACCAGTGCATGTTTGAGTGTCGAGGGAGAGGTGCCCATGGAGAGTGAGAGGTTGAAGATGTGGGTTAGAGAGCTTAGGATAGAGCAGGAAGGAGGCTGCAACAATCGTGAGGGGACAGGATCCAGGGGACAGGTGGTGAAGTGGGCCTTGGAAAGGAGTTCGGTAACATCCTTGGTGGTAACAGGGTGAAAGGAGGATAGTGTAGAGTTTGGTGTTGGGCCTGGTATGTTGGTTAGAGGAGGAAGCTTGACACTGGAGATCTCATCACGAATTATGTCGATCTTCTTCTTGAAGTGACTGGCAAAAAGATTCTCACTGACTTAGAACCCGAACCTTATTACTACCCCTCCAGTGGGGATGGTAGCCCAAAATAATAAACTGGAAGGATCTTTATTATGCACAGTAGTAAAATGTCTTGATACATTATGGTTTTTGAATCCTTTAGCGATATTCTGAACATGTTCCCTAATCCTCTCCCATAAATGTCTATTGTGCGTCCAACGTATTGTATCCACAGCCACATTCCAGCACATAAACTCCCCCTTCTGTCTTGTATGTAATACAATCTCTCATTAAATCACCTTTATTTGTACTTGTTGCTTTAAAATTCATTATTTTCCGATTAATCCCTTTAGTTTTTGTACATCCATAGCATTTTTTGCATGGGAAAAATCCTTTACTCGTGAAGAAAGAAAACTCACTTTTCTTAGGAGGGTTCACCACATTTTTAACTATATTTATCAAAATATTTACCAACCCAACCAAAGTTTGTATATAGGAGAGCCCCAAGGTTGCGTGACCACATAGCTAAAAATGTGGTGAATCTCCTGAAGAAAAGTGAGTTTTCTTTCTTCACTGGTAAAGGAATATTATGTGTTTTTATTTATTGCTTTTTACCTGTTTACTGACTAGATTGGATATATGTCGGGTATTCTATTTCTCTGGGGTTAGGAACCTTTCTTATACATGTCTGTTACAGACCCCATGGTGCCGGGAAGCGTCTATGTGCTCTTCCTAATTGGAAGACTTTCCCCACTGCTATGCTTTGGTGGAGACTCTTCCAGTCCTTGACCTTGTGTCTGGGTTATTTGGTGTTTTACTGTTTTATGCTGCATATTGTTGTTTTACCACTTGAACTGACGATAGCCATTTTCTGGGTGTCTTTTGTCTTTCCCCTATTTCTTCCTTATTTTTTATTGTTTTTCATTGAGGGTCATCTTGAGAATTTTTATTTGGTTATGGATTCTCGATCTCCCCTACGGGGGGATGTGTGGGTCTCCCCATTGCTGTCTTGCATTTTTCTATGTCCACCTTAAGACCTAATAGTGGCGTTGTTCCCTTACTCTCCCATAATGTGCAGGTTCGGGATTCCCCTCTAAGCGTCTCATGGTTTTTTCTCGTTATAAGTCCCTGGGAGCTGATATAGTTGCTCTGCAGGAAACACATTTTGTCTCCTCTTTCACACCACGTTATATTCATAGAGATTTCCCTGTGTGCTTTTTTGCTAATGCATCTGAGAAAGAATGAGGGGTAGCGCTCTGTTTGGCCCGGCGGTTATCCTTTACTGAATCTAAAGTGATACGGGACAAGGAAGGGCAATATCTATTGGTTAAAGGCCACTTGGGGGGAAACTTAGTGACTTTCCTGATTTACTACGCCCCTAATGTGAATCAATTAGCCTTTTTTCAATCCCTGTTTCAATCTTTAGCTCCAGAACTGGAAGGCGATGTCATTTTAGTGGGGGATTTGAATTTGGCTTTAGATCAAATGCTTGATAAATCACGTGCAACCAAACTTGCATCCCCCGAAACAAAGTCGCAAATTTGCTCAACTTTTATATCGCTAATAATTTGGTGGATGCATGGAGAGAGGCCAATCCTACTTCTAGAGACTACTCTCATTTCTCTAGAGCTCACAACCTGTATTCACGTATAGACCACATCTTTCTCCCTAGAGAGTTGCTGCCTAAGTTGTGTTCGGCTAAAATTGTATGGACACCCTGGTCAGATCATGACCCGATGATGGTAACAATCTCCAATTTAACTGCCAATCTGGCCAAGTCACACTGGTGATTGACTGAGTCCCTTCTTAGCAATGAGTCAGCTCGCCCTGAAGTGGTGGAGCATTTGAACTCTTACTTTCCCATTAGTAAAGCGGAAGATACGACCCCGGCTATTAATTGGGCAGCTCATAAAGCTTCTATCAGAGGTTTTTTTATCCAACAAGTCTCTAGACTAAAGTGATCTCATGAAGAGTAGATTTCTGCCAAAACTAAGGAAGACGAGGCTTTACTGGTCCAACATAAAATTTCTCCAACCCCGGACTTGTTACTTAAGGTAGAACAGGCTCGTTTGGAGCTTAATCTTTGTCTCACCACAAAACTGGAAAACCAGCTATGATGGAAGAATCATAACTTCTTCACATGGCGAGACAAACCGGGTTCTCTTTTGGTACGTAAACTTTCCCCTAAACATACTCACTCGGCACTTCCTAAGCTTAGGCTTTCGGGAGGTCACATCTCACAGGATCCTCAGAAAATCCTTCAAGAATTTAATACGTTTTATTCTACCTTATATAGCCCACCCCAGCCTGTTGAGCCTTCCATTTTTTAGGACCCTTGGAGTTCCCTTCCCTTGCCGACGCCCACAGGGAATTTATGGAACAACCTATAACTAGTAGGGAACTTGATAAAGTTATTAAAATGCTAACATCACATAAGTCCCCGGGCCCCGACAGTTTACCAGATGTTTACTATTAAACCTTCTCTGACCATCTTCTCCCCCATATGGCTCTTTACTTCAGTTCCTTGAGAGAAGACGGGTGATTCCTTTAGATGAAAATAAAGGATATATTAGTGTTATTCCTAAACCTAATAAAGATGCGACTGATATCCTTAATTATTGGCATATTTCGCTAATAAATTGTGACCTGAAAATATTGACAAAACTTTTGTTCCTGCGTCTTAATTCCTTTTTGGTGCAGTATGTTCACAAAGACCAATCGGGTTTCATATCTGGTCGCCAAATGTTAGATCAGATATGAAGGTCCGTAGCTTTGATTTCTGCTGTTTGCTCTAATTGGGATGCCCCTCTTTCTTGAGAATTGCTAATTCTTTTTTTGGACCTCCATATAGCTTAACCTGGGAATATTTGTTTACTGTTTTGCAAGCTTTTGGATTTGGTCCTGCATTTCTTACACTTTTGCAGTCATTATACAACACCCCCTCAGCTCAAGTGTCCATTAGAGGTTACAGATCCCCGTGTTCCAAATTCGATGCGGCACTAGACAGGGTTGCCCACTCTCCCCTCTGCTTTTTGCTTTGGCAATAAAACCCTTAGCTATGGCGATCCGCTCTCAAGCTGGAACCCATGGGGTCCCCTGTGGTCATCAGGAACATAAATGCACTTTATTTGCTGATGATGTCCTCATGTATGTTACATCCCCTCTAGTACTCTACCTAATCTATTGTCTCTCTTGTGTCACTTCTCTGAATTTTCTGGGCTGACTCTAAATTCTCATAAAACGATAACACTTAATACTTTGTTACCTTCTTCAATGGAGCAACGGCTTCAAACTCTATATGACTTTCAATGGGCTAGCAACTACTTATTGAGACAAAAATAAAAATGCAATTGGTGCAAGAGAATTTGTAGTGGATATAACGTTCACTCAGTAAATCTTAAACACAATAATCCAGTAAACAGAAATTAAGATATATAATCATATATGCTAATAATAAAAGGACAACAAGTAAACGATGCAGCTTTAGTGGTGAGGAAAGGGAAGGGGGGAGGGGTGGGGGGTAGGGAAAGGAGGGGAAAAAAGACTTGTGATGCAAACAGTACTGGATTGAGATAGATGGTATATATATATGTATACATATATATACAAAGCTGCAGTGTAGACACCGTCGTGAGGCTTGCACTTTCTAGAGTAAACCGGACTCTGTGGTAAATGGAGAAGAAAGAGAAGTGCGCCAGACTAAGTGCAGTAGAAATATAAAAGTTTATTGCACACAAGATTATAAAAACTCACAAGAAGTGGGTAGATATCAGGCATCAATATATAAGGAGGAGGATGTCATCTGTGCTGCACCTCACAAATGGATGGCTGTAATGCCAAGGTGTTGCACGGCTGGCGCTGTAGGCGGGTCCCACAGGAGGAAGCGAGGATGGCAGGCGCAGTAACCGGGAGTCGCGGCGCAGATAAGAACCGGGATCCAGGGCAGGCACTGCTGATCTCTCACATCAGCGTGGGTACAGGAGCCAGAGGTCTGATGAAAAGGCAGGTTGCCTAGAAACGCTTCACCGCCCCCTTGGAGGATTCCCAGCAACGTCCTGATGTCATTTCCTGCCCGGTGGCCATCTTGGATGTGCCTCAAGCTGGCTCCTGTACCCACGCTGATGTGAGAGATCAGCAGTGCCTGCCCTGGATCCCGGTTCTTATCTGCGCCGCAACTCCCGGTTACTGCGCCTGCCATCCTCGCTTCCTCCTGTGGGACCCGCCTAGAGCGCCAGCCACGCAACACCTTGGCATTACAGCCATCCATTTGTGAGGTGCAGCACAGATGACATCCTCCTCCTTATATATTGATGCCTGATATCTACCCACGTCTTGTGAGTTTTTATAATCTTGTGTGCAATAAACTTTTATATTCATACTGCACTTAGTCTGGCGCACTTCTCTTTCTTCTCACTACTTATTGAGACCCTATTTTACCAAGCAAACTATCCCCCTCTTTTCAAACGACTTCGGGAAGATCTTCATCGTTGGGCTGTTTACTCTGTATTTTGGTTTGGAAGGATCAACTCTATTAAAATGACCTTTTTACCTCGACTATTATACATCTTTCGGACCTTACTGATACCAACTCTGAGACGCGAGCTGCGGCTCCTACAGGCAGAGGTGCTTTGTTTTGTGTGGAACAATAGAAGGCATCAGATGAACCAGAAGATATTATACGCTTTAAAGTCGCAGGGTGGGGTTGGTCTTCATTATTATTATACAGGATTTATACGGTGCCAACAGTTTGAGCAACGCTTTACAATATAAGGGAGACAGTACAATTACAATACATTTCAGTACAGAAGGAATGTGAATATTATCTCTATGCTTACTTGCAAGCTGCTCAAATTGTGCAATTGGCCTATACTACAGCTAAGGGATCTACTCCCCTCTGGGTTTCTATTGAAGCTCTTTCCTGCCATCCTCTAGCGGTTGGTTCCTTGCCTTGGCTCCCTAATAGATCCCGCCCTCCTATCTTATGTCCTACTCTGTCTTTCTCATTGACAGTTTGGGATAGGTACGCCATCGCAAACCATTAGCCTCCCCACATGCTCCCTTAGCCCCAGTTTTTTGTAACCCTGAATCTGTACCGGGTCTGGTCCCGGCCCAATTCCAATGGTGGATCAACAAAGGGTTGCTGCGGATACATTACCTCCAGGGTGTAAGGTTTTTATCCTCTTCAGTACTTTACAGAGAAACTACAGATGCCCCCCATGTAAATGTTCAGATATAATAAAGTCGCCTATTTTATCAGCTCAAAAATTGTTTTACTAGATGGAGCGCCCATTCTTACCAGTTTTGAACTTTCCTGTCAGCATACAAATCTCTCTAGAGGCCGTATTTGTGTGGTGTACACCCTTCTTGCTGATCCAAACTGTAAACTCCCCTATATGGATCAATGGGAATGGGACCTGAATGTTAATTATGATCTATCTGATTGGCAAGACATAGCCCTGGAATTATCTAAAGATTCCATCATTACTACCTGAATTGAAGCAAACTATAAAACTATTGCGATGGTACCGGGTCCCAACTCGGACGGCGAGGACGCATCCTTCTGCCTCACCAATGTGCTTTCAGTGTTGCAGCCAGATGGGTTCTATGTTCCACGTTTGGTGGCAATGTCTGATAGTTACTAGATTTTGGATCTGCATGTTTAACCTTATGTACAGGGTGATGGGGGTTAATGTTCGTAGGGCCCCGGAAACGGCCCTCTTCCATAAATTTCCACTTACAGTACCAAAAAAGACCCTTAACCACTTGCCGACCGCAGATAGCCGAATGACGACTTCACTGCGGCCAGCCAGTTCTGGGAGGGCGTCATATGACGTCCTCCCACGTGCCCCCGGAGGCGCACACTCTGCAATCTCCATGATTGCTGTGTCCTACGGACACAGCTGATCATGTGATGTGGTAAAAGGCCAATCACAGCTGCCTTTTACCCTTCTGATCAGCTGTGTCCAATGGAACAGCACATCACCGGGAAATGCAGCTGCTGATTATTGGCTGCACTTTCCTCATGCTGTCACAGTGTGAAGAAAGTACTGCCGATAACCGGAAATTGTCAGAGAAGGGATCAGCACCGATCATCAGGGCACTGATGATCAGTGACCTGATTGTCAGTGCCCAGCAGTGCCGCCCACCTGTGCCCATCAGTGCCACCCACCTGTGCCTATCAGTGCCCACCAGTGCCACCCATCAGTGCCGCCCAGCAGTGCCGCCAGTCAGTGCCATCAGTCAGTGCCACCCATCAATGCCACCTATCAGTGCCCATCAGTGCCACCTATCAGTGCCCAACTTGTTGCATATCAGTGCAGCATCATCAGTGCCGCTTCATCAGTGCTGCCCATCAGTGCTGCCTATAAGTTCAACCTCATCAACAAACATCGAAGGAGAAAAGTTATTATAGAACACAGACAGGAAGTGATGTCAGGTACAGACAGGAAGTGATGTCAGGCACAGACAGGAAGTTATCTGGAATAAAGAAAGGAAGTGCCATACCATAGAAAGCAGAGAGGAGACGTTGATGGACATGGCAGCAGAGGAGGTAATAAGATGTTATTTTCTATTTACACCCAGTAACCCCCATCATGTCCGTCCTCTTCCTCCATAGTCATGTCCGTCCTCTTCCTCCATAGTCATGTCCGTCCTCTTCCTCCATTGTCATGTCTGTCCTCTTCCTCCATAGTCACTGTGACGTCTTTTATCTCCAGCAGATGATGATACACACATATATTGTGTGGGAACCCAGATGAACCCCTTCAGGGGCAGAACATTCCCACACTTCCGGGGCCGGAACATTCTCCTCATTGTGGAGATAAATTCTAGTAATATGGTCCTCTAAACAAACAGCACTGACAATAAATAGACAAGACAAGGACCATCCTGACCATACATGGCCTACAAAGGGCAATGATGACACTACACAGGCAGCCAATGGGCAATCATTACACTATGCAGCCAACACAATGATGGAGTGCCGGGGTCAGGAGTATGGAGCATAGAGCCCCTTACATTGCTGGTCAAGAGGAAGAAAACAATCCCCAGCCGGCCATGAAGAATATGTTCCATCATTGGTGTCAGAGGGAGGAAAATACTGAGGGGTCTGAGGGAAGTAGAGGTGTTGAGGGGTCTCTCAGGGGGTACTGAGGATGAAAAACTTTGGGGCCCCTGAGGGGGTAGTGGAGCTGAAGGAATCTGGGTGGATAGGGTTGGTGGGGAGCAGGGCTCTGAGGGAAGAAAAGTTTGATAGGCTCAGGGGGACACTGAGGTAGGGAGGGGGGCTCTTGGTCTTTGATTGTCGTCTTACCTGCACTTATTTTCCAGACCTCCGTACGGAGCTTCTACCAGGAAAGGAAGACAACCTTCACCTTCTTACCATCTCACTGATCAAATAATGTATTCCAAGACACCAAGTGGAATGAAGAAGGACAATCCTTCACCCCTTGGTGGTCACTTGTTCTTAGAGGAGGTCTGTTGGTGCATTATTAACTAAAAGGTAGTCAGGGGTCAGTGCTATACATCTTCAGGAGACACTCCAATACCTTCCCATGACACAGGCTCTGGCAGTGCCAGATGCTGGAATTCAGAGCCCCAGGAACCCACCACCACTCTGTGCAATGTCCTGGATATTACAGTATACTTGGTAACCAAACCCCTCCCCCCTGCTGTCCTCCTCCTACACACACTGGGTAGAGAGAACAGACTCCTCCCCCACAGCTCTCTACTCCACCAGCACCATCCTCCTGCCATCCAACCCAATATCTTCTCTTACTGCAGAGAGTGACAGTGACATCACTCCTGTCAGTCAGCAGGCTGCTGGAGATTGGAGCCTTGCAGCCGGAGTTCTGCCAATTAACCTGTTTAGCTGGCAACTCTGGCCAAAAGTCAGTAAGTTCCCCTTCCTGGACATCATGACGACTCGACATTGTCCTCACAGCACTGCCTCAGAGCAAATAAGTCACAAGAAGGATCGAATAGGAGCAGACTGACCATTTGGAAATTCGGGCACTGCCCAAGGGCCCGGGGTCAGTAGGGGGCCCTATGAGATGCCCCTGGCACTTTTTTTATAGGCTTTTTTGTGTTTGGGCAAGGACACAGGGGCCCCATGATCCCCTATTGCCCGGGGGACCCCATGAGTTGTCAGTCTGCCCCTGGGATCGTATTTATCATTCCTTGTCTGCAGATCTAATACTCATCAAAACCAGTTCAGAGACCAAACAAACCCAACAGAGAAAATTACTAAGCAGTCCAGACAAAATGTCTTCCCATGGGGGGAGTAGTTCTTCAATGTCCAGCAACCCTCCTATTCCCCCCTCACATCCACATCCTATTATTGTGTGACCAATACCATCCAAATCATTCTTACTTTCATTTCCCAAAGTTATCCGTCTACAAGGAGACCTGTATAGATCACATGATGGAACCAATGAGGATGGAGGAGGACCGGAGTCACATGACTGAGAAGATACTAAACCTCACCCTGGAGATCATCTACCTGCTGACCGGAGAGGTGAGGAGGATTCTGGGAGGTCACATGACATCACTCTCATCTCTATTAATAAAACACAGACCTGACCGGAGAGGTGAGGAGGATTCTGGGAGGTCATATGACATCGCTCTTATCTCTATTAATAATACACAGACCTGACCGGAGAGGTGAGGAGGATTCTGGGAGGTCACATGACATCACTCTCATCTCTATTAATAAAACACAGACCTGACCGGAGAGGTGAGGAGGATTCTGGGAGGTCACATGACATCACTCTCATCTCTATTAATAAAACACAGACCTGACCGGAGAGGTGAGGAGGATTCTGGGAGGTCACATGACATCACTCTCATCTCTATTAATAAAACACAGACCTGACCGGAGAGGTGAGGAGGATTCTGGGAGGTCACATGACATCACTCTCATCTCTATTAATAAAACACAGACCTGACCGGAGAGGTGAGGAGGATTCTGGGAGGTCACATGACATCACTGTTATCTCTATTAATAAAACACAGACCTGACCGGAGAGGTGAGGAGGATTCTGGGAGGTCACATGACATCACTCTCATCTCTATTAATAAAACACAGACCTGACCAGAGAGGTGAGGAGGATTCTGGGAGGTCACATGGCATCACTCTTATCTTTATTAATAAAACACAGATTTATATAAAATACAGGATTTATATGGCGCCAACAGTTTGCTCAGCGCTTTACAATATAATGGGAGACAATACAGCAACAATACAGTTCAATACAAGAGGGATAGGAGGGCCCTGCACCTGGGAGCTTACAATCTAAGAGGGAGGGGCTAGTGGTACAAAAGGTAGTAACTGTGGGGGATGGAATGGTTGGAAGAGTAGAAGATTCCATTATTAGCTAAGGGCAGGAGAGGCTTCCCTGAATAGATCGGTTTTCAGAGATCACCTAAAAGTGAACAGAGTAGGCGATAAAGTCTGATAAATTGGGGTAGAGAGTTCCAGAGGATGGGAGAAGCTCTAGAGAAGTCCTGGAGACAAGCATGGGAGGAGGAGACAAGGGAGCTAGAGAGCAGGAGGTTGTGCGGGGAGCGAAGAGTACAGTTTGGGTGATATTTGGAGACAAGATTGGTGATGTAATTTGGGGCGGAGTTATAAATGGTTTTATATGTTATTGTTAATGTTTTGAATTTTATCCATTGGGCAATGGGAAGCCAGTGGAGGGATTGGCAGAGAGGGGTGGAGGACACTGAATGGAGACCAGTGGAGGGATTGGCAGAGAGGGGTGGAGGACACTGAGTGGAGACCAGTGGAGGGATTGGCAGAGAGGGGTGGAGGACACTGAGTGGAGGCCAGTGGAGGGATTGGCAGAGAGGGGTGGAGGACACTGAATGGAGGCCAGTGGAGGGATTGGCAGAGAGGGGTGGAGGACAGTGAATGGAGGCCAGTGGAGGGATTGGCAGAGAGGGGTGGAGGACACTGAGTGGAGGTCAGTGGAGGGATTGGCAGAGAGGGGTGGAGGACACTGAGTGGAGGCCAGTGGAGGGATTGGCAGAGAGGGGTGGAGGACACTGAATGGAGGCCAGTGGAGGGATTGGCAGAGAGGGGTGGCAGATGCAGAACGGTTAGTAAGGTGGATGAGTCTGGCAGCAGCATTATTGATAGACTGAAGAGGGGATAGCCTGTGATGAGGTCGGCCAATGAGGAGGGAGTTACAATAGTCAAGGTGAGATATAACAAGGGAGGGAATAAGTTGCTTAGTGGTTTCCGAGGTTAGGAATGGGCGTATCTTGGAGATGTTGCGGAGGTGAAGTCTACAAGATTTGGACAGTGATTGGATTTGGAGTTGAAAGGACAGATGGGAGTCTAGGATTACACCTAGTACCCTGGCATGAGGGGAGGGACTGATGGTTGTGTTATTGATCTTGATGGAGAAGTCAGGGGAGGGGGCACGGGCTGGAGGGAATACTAAGAACTCAATTTTGGAAAGATTGAGTTTGAGGAAGTGGAGTTACATCCATGCCGATATGTCAATTAGTAGGTTAGTAATGCAAGAGGAGACTGAAGGGGTGAGCTGAAGAGGAGACTGAAGGGGTGAGGTGAGGAGGAGACTGAAGGGGTGAGGTGAGGAGGAGACTGAAGGGGTGAGGTGAGGGGTAGAAAGATAGATTTGTGTGACATCAGTATAGAGATGGTACTTAAAGCCATGGGAGTTTATCAAGTGACCAAGGGAGGAGGTGAAGATGGAGAAGAGAAGGGGTCCAAGGACGGAACCTTGAGGGACCCCTACAGAAAGAGGGAGTGAAGAGGAGGAGCCAGAGATATAGGTAACTCTGAAGGAGTGCTGCGATAGGTAGGAGGAGAACCAGGAGAGAGCAGAGTCTCTGAGGCCAAGAGAGAGGAGTTTTTTGAGAGGATGGTCAACAGTATCAAAAGCCGCAGAGAGGTCAAGTAATAAGAGTACGGAGTGGTGACCATTGGTTGTGATTAGTATGGAGTAGTGGCCATTGGTTGGGATGAGTACGGAGTAGTGGCCATTGGTTGGGATGAGTACGGAGTAGTGGCCATTGGTTGGGATGAGTACGGAGTAGTGGCCATTGGTTGGGATGAGTACAGAGTAGTGGCCATTGGTTGGGATGAGTACAGAGTAGTGGCCATTGGTTGGGATGAGTATGGAGTGGTGACCATTGGTTGGGATGAGTACGGAGTAGTGGCCATTGGTTGGGATTAGTATGGAGTAGTGGCCATTGGTTGGGATGAGTACGGAGTAGAGGCCATTGGTTGGGATGAGTACGGAGTAGAGGCCATTGGTTGGGATTAGTATGGAGTAGAGGCCATTGGTTTTAGCAGTTAGTAGATCATTAGTGAAGTTTAGGAGGGCAGTGTCAGTGGAGTGTAGAGAGCGAAAGCCAGACTGTAAAGGGTGAAGAAGGTTGTTGTCGGTGAGGTGGGAGCTCAGGCGATTGTAGACTAAGCGTTCTAGGAGTTTAGAGGTAAATGGCAGCAGGGAGATGGGTCTTAAGTAGTTCAGGTTGAAGGGGTCCAGGGAGGGCTTTTTAAGTATGGAAGTGATGTGCACATGCTTTATAGGGGAGGGGAAGGCACCAGTAGAGAGGGAAAGATTGAAGATGTGAGTGAGGGAGCATAGGATGGAAGAAGAGGGTGACCGTAGTAGTTGTGAGGGGACAGGATCCAGGGGGCAGGTGGTGAGACGGGCTTCTGAGAAAACCTTAGTGACCTCTTCAGTAGTAGCAAGACCTGACTGGAGAGGTGAAGAGGATTCTGGGAGGTCACATGACATCACTCTTATCTCTGTTAATAAAACACAGACCTGACCGGAGAGGTGAGGAGGATTCTGGGAGGTCACATGACATCACTCTTATCTCTATTAATAAAACACAGACCTGACCGGAGAGGTGAAGAGGATTCTGGGAGGTCACATGACGTCACTCTTATCTCTATTAATAAAACACAGACCTGACCGGAGAGATGAGGAGGATTCTGGGAGGTCACATGACGTCACTCTCATCTCTATTAATAACACACAGACCTGACCGGAGAGGTGAGGAGGATTCTGGGAGGTCACATGACATCACTCATCTCTATTAATAAAACACAGACCTGACTGGAGAGGTGAGGAGGATTCTGGGAGGTCACATGACATCACTCTCATCTCTATTAATAAAACACAGACCTGACCGGAGAGGTGAGGAGGATTCTGGGATTCTAACATGATATTCCTATTGGTTCCTCAATACAGAGATTTCCTCTTCTGAAGTCAGGTGATCATATGACCATCACAGTGCCTCCATGTGACTCCCTAAACCCTGAGAGACACAACATGCAAAAGATTCTAGAAGTCACCAAGAAGATGATGGAGCTGCTGACAGGAGAGGTGAGCGGTGCCGGGAATTCTGGGACATTCTCCAGTAACAGACAAGGGATGTGTCTGGATGGTGACTGTATCATTGTGTGTGTCAGGTTCCTATAAGGTGTCAGGGTGTCACTGTCTATTTCTCCATGGAGGAGTGGGAGTATTTAGAAGGACACAAGGATCTCTACAAGGACGTCATGATGGACAATCAGCCGCCCCTCACATCACCGGGTAAGAGGAGACTTTATTGTAAAGGAGAGAGCAGTACGGAGGATCCACCTAGATCCCCCATCATCTGATAAACACATAGAAACAATGGATTCAGTCAGTGTGTGTGTTTCCTACAGATGGATCCAGTCATGGGAACCCACCAGAGAGATGTCCCCGTCCTCTGTATTCCCGGGATTCCACACAGGAAGGTCACACCATCCCTCACCATCATCAGGTAGATGAGGAACAATCACTGATAGTATCATTAGGATCTGTACATTATCTGCATTGTTACCATTGATGTCATTTTTATTCTATATTCAGAGTGGAAACCTGAGAGATCCTAAAGTTGAGGTTAAAGAAGAGATAAAAGAGGAGGAGGATGAGGATGGGGGGATGGAGGAGTCAGAGCTTCTAAGAGAACACAAAGATCTGTACCAGGACACCATGGTGGAGTCATCCAGCTACAGAAACCCACCAGAGAGATGTCCCCGTCCTCTGTATTCCCGGGATTCCACACAGGAAGGTCACACCATCCGTCATTGTTACAAGGTTGGTGGGATGGAGAATCTAGAACATGGACTCATAGAGACAATGTGTGGATATTTTATGTGAGTTTATATTTTACAGATGATATTTTCTCTCATTTCCTTGATTTAGAGTGGAGATCCAATCGATATAGAATTTGAGGTGAAAGCAGAAGAAGAAGAGGCGTATGTGAGGGATGATCAGCAGTCTATGGAGGAGGATGCAATAACGGGGACATTTATAGAGGAGGACACTCCTACAGAGATCAGCACAGGTGGGTCATGAACACTAAATCCATTCCTCCACCCATACTGCTCACTGATTGGTCCAGAGTAGGGCGGGGACTGGGTGATATCAGCCTGTAATTCCCTGGTCACTTTCCTGAGCTGGTTTGGGGGGAACCAATCAGCTCCTGTCTAGTAATCCTCTTTGTATTTTAGTCCATGGCCGGGAGATGAGGAAAACCTCCGAGGATTGTCTGACTTTGTCTCCAGACTGGAAAGTAGAAGATGAGGACATCACACAGTATAGTCCAGGAGAAAACCCGGCTCCCTCCAATGTCCATCCGGCACCACCCAGTGTAGATGGACCATTGGATTCCTTGTATCCTGAGGAACCTCAGACTGTGCGGGACTGTTCCGGCCTTCCAACAGGGAAGAGCTTCTCCTGTACTGAGTGCGGAAAATGTTTCCATCATAAATCCCGCCTTAATGAGCATAAAAGATCTCACACAGGAGAGAAGCCGTATTCCTGTCCTAAGTGTGAGAAATGCTTTTCAAATAATTCCAATCTTGAAATACATCAGAGGCTTCACACAGGCGAGAAGCCATATTCCTGTCCTGAGTGCGGGAAATGTTTTTCAATGAAGTCCCATCTTAATAGACATCAGAGATCTCACACAGGGGAAAAACCATATTCCTGTCTTGAGTGCGGGAAATGTTTTCCAAGGAAGTCACATCTTTACACACATCAGAGATCTCACACGGGGGAGAAGCCATATTCCTGTCCTGAGTGTAGGAAATGTTTTTCAGACAAGTCCAGTCTTTACAAACATCAGAGATCTCATACGGGTGAGAAGCCATATTCCTGTTCTGAGTGTGGGAAATGTTTTTCAGACACATCCAATCTTTACAGACATCAGAGCTCTCACACGGGGGAAAAGCCAGTTTTTTGTTCTGAGTGCGGGAAATGTTTTTCACAAAAGTCCAATTTTTACAGACATCAGAGATCTCACACAGGGGAGAAGCCACATTCCTGTCCTGAGTGCGGGAAATGTTTTTCAGACACATCCAATCTTGCCAGACATCAGAGATCTCACATGGTGGAGAAGCCACTTTCCTGTCCTGAGTGAGGGAAATGTTCCTCACTGATTTCCTGTCTTCCTGTACATCAGGGGCCCCACACAACCCTGGAGGTGTATTAGTGCCTTGAGTGCGGGAAATGTCTTTTAGATGAATGTTGCTGGACATCCCAGCTCTCATGTGGGGAAGAAGCACACCCTGATATACACCTCAGATATACTCCATGGCTGATCTTCATCATGGAAGAAACAGTTGATAAGGAGATCAGAGGTCCCCATAGACATGGATGAAGTGTGGGACTGGGTTGGCTTTTCGTTGAATAAAGTTTGTGGTGTAGAGACTTAGAGGTTTATTTTTTGAAAAATAAATCAATGAATATGACCAGCACTCACACAGCCATGACCAATATTGTGATTATTTTAGTTCATACAGGGATTTCCTATGATCATTGGCTCCATCTAGTGGCCATAATGTGGTATTGAACTATTTTTCCTGATTGAGGTATTTTGGAAGTAATACATCATTATGGCCACTAGAGGGAGCTGATGATTATAGGAAGTACTGTGTTTAGGATCTGTCAGGGCTGGACACATGCTTGTCACTCTCACCCATCCTTGTTTTTGACCCCTTAGTTTACTATGTCAGGCGTGGTTTTATAGAAATCCCTGAGATCACACTCATGCATGTATGAGCACAGCAGACATTGAAGGACATAAAATAAATAACAGGCTTAAACCAACCAATGATTTAAAACCCAAAATATAGCAAACGACCTTTAGATGGCGATAATTTAATAGCAATTTGCGCCACTTGTTCCTAAAGCAGGGGTCTCCAAAATGCGGCCCGTGGGCCGGATGTGGCCCTTTGCTTTGCTTTTATCTGGCCATTGGGGCTCTTTTCCTTCCATTGATATGAAACACTATTCCTTCCCTTGACACCAATGATTGGACGCTTTTCTTTCCACTGATACCAACGATTGGGATGCTGTTTCTTTCACTGACACCAATGATGGGACGCTATTTCTTTCACTGACACCAATGATGGGGCACTATTCCTCCCGCTGATTCCAATGACGGGGCAATATTCCTCCCACTGACACCAATGATGGGGCACTATTCCTCCCACTGATACCAATGATGGGGCACTATTCCTCCCACTAATACCAATGATGGGACACTATTCCTCCCACTGATACCAATGATGGGGCACTATTCCTCTCACTGACACCAATGATGGGGCACTATTCCTCCCACTGACACCAATGATGGGGCACTATTCCTCCCACTGACACCAATGATGGGGCACTATTCCTCCACTGACACCAATGATGGGGCACTATTCCTCTCACTGATACCAGTGATGAGGCACTATTCCTCCCACTGACACCAATGATGTGGCACTATTCCTCTCACTGACACCAATGATGGGGCACTATTCCTCCAACTGACACCAATGATGGGGCACTATTCCTCCCACTGACACCAATGATGTATCACTATTCCTCCCACTGACACCAATGATGGGACACTATTCCTCCCACTGATACCAATGATGGGGCACTATTCCTCTCACTGACACCAATGATGGGGCACTATTCCTCCCACTGACACCAATGATGGGGCACTATTCCTCCCACTGACACCAATGATGGGGCACTATTCCTCCACTGACACCAATGATGGGGCACTATTCCTCTCACTGATACCAGTGATGAGGCACTATTCCTCCCACTGACACCAATGATGTGGCACTATTCCTCTCACTGACACCAATGATGGGGCACTATTCCTCCAACTGACACCAATGATGGGGCACTATTCCTCCCACTGACACCAATGATGTATCACTATTCCTCCCACTGACACCAATGATGGGTCACTATTCCTCCCACTGATACCTGTGATGGGGCACTATTCATCCCAATGACACCAGCGACAGGGCACTGTTCCTCCCACTGATACCAGAAATGGGGAACTAATTATCCCACTGACACCAATGATGGGGCACTGTTCTTCCCATTGAAACCAGCGATGGGTCACTGTTCCTTCCACTGATACCTGTGATAGGGCACTGTTCCTCCCACTGACACCAGCAACAGGGCACTGTTCCTCCCACTGACACCAGCAACAGGGCACTGTTCCTCCCATTGACACCAGTGATGGATCACTGTTCCTTCCACTGACACCAGTGATGGGGCACTGTTCCTCCCACTGATACCAGAAATGAGGAACTAATTATCCCACTGACAACAATGATGGGGCACTGTTCCTCCCACTGACATCAATGATTGGGTACTATTCCTCCCACTGATTCCAACAACGGGGCACTGTTCCTCCCACTGACACCTGCAATGGGGCACTATTCCTCCCACTGACACCTGCGATAGGGCACTGTTCCTCCCACTGACATCTGCAATGGGGCACTGATCCTCCCAATGACACCTGCAATGGGGCACTGCTCCTTCCACTGACACCAGTGACGGGGCACTGTTCCTTCCTCTGACACCTGCAATGGGGCACTGTTACTCCCATTGACACCAGCAACGGGGCACTGTTCTCCCACTGATACCTGTGATGGGGCACTGCTTCTCCCACTGACACCAACATCAGGGCACTCTTCCTCCCAATGACACCAGCAATAGGTTACTGTTCCTTCCACTGACACCAGTGATGGGGCACTGTTCCTCCCACTGATACCAGAAATGGGGAACTTTTTATCCCACTGACACCAATGATGGGGTCGTGTTCCTCCCACTGAAACCTGCGATGGGGCCTTGTTCCTCCCACTGAAACCTGCGATGGGGCCTTGTTCCTCCCACTGACACCAGCGACAGGGCACTGTTCCTCCCATTGACACCAGTGATGGGCCACTGTTCCTCCTACTGACACCAGCATTACGGCACTGTTCCTTCCACTGACACCAGTGATGGGGCACTGTTCCCTCACTGATACCAGAAATGGGGATACTAATTATCCCATTGACACCAATGATGGGGTCCTGTTCCTCCCACTGACACCTACGATGGGGCCCTGTTCCTCCCACTGAGAACAGCAACGGAGCACTGTTGCTACCATTGACACAAGTGATGGGTCACTGACACCAGCGATGCAGCACTGTTCCACTGACACCTGTGATGGGGCACTGTTCCTGCAACTAATACCAGAAATGGGTAACTTATTATCCCACTGACACCAGAGATGGGGCACTGTTCCTCCCACTGATACCAGAAATGGGGAGCTAATTATCCCACTGACACCAATGATGGGGCACTGTTCTTCCCACTGACCACCAAGTTGAGGGTATTGTTTACTCCCACTCAGGACATTTTCCACTGGCCACAATCTGGCCCCCCTAAAGATTGAAGGGCAATAAACTGGCCCTTTGTTTGAAACTTTGGAGACCTCTGGTCTAAAGTCTACATTTTACATTTTAAATAATTGGAAAAATATTCAGCCAGCACAGCAAATATAACAAATTACCTGGTCCTGGAAGATTGGGTCACCTCCCCAAAACAGAACCATGTGAGAAACAACAGATCCAGGGAAAGCGACCAGGGAAAGAAATGCGGCCCCAAAACAGAACCATGTGAGAAACAACAGATCCAGGGAAAGAAATGCGGCCCCAAAACAGAACCATGTGAGAAACAGATCCAGGGAAAGCGACCAGGAAAAGAAATGTGGCCCCAAAACAGAACCATGTGACAAACAAAAGATCCAGGGAAAGCGACCAGGGAAAGAAATGTGGCCCCAAAACAGAACCATGTGAGAAACAACAGATCCAGGGAAAGCAACCAGGGAAAGAAATGTGGCCCCAAAACAGAACCATGTGAGAAACAACAGATCCAGGGAAAGCAACCAGGGAAAGAAATGTGGCCCCAAAACAGAACCATGTGAGAAACAACAGATCCAGGGAAAGCAACCAGGAAAGAAATGTGGCCCCAAAACAGAACCATGTGAGAAACAACAGATCCAGGGAAAGCAACCAGGGAAAGAAATGTGGCCCCAAAACAGAACCATGTGAGAAACAACATATCCAGGGAAAGCAACCAGGGAAAGAAATGTGGCCCCAAAACAGAACCATGTGAGAAACAACAGATCCAGGGAAAGCAACCAGGGAAAGAAATGTGGCCCCAAAACAGAACCATGTGAGAAACAACAGATCCAGGGAAAGCAACCAGGGAAAGAAATGTGGCCCCAAAACAGAACCATGTGAGAAACAACAGATCCAGGGAAAGCAACCAGGAAAGAAATGTGGCCCCAAAACAGAACCATGTGAGAAACAACAGATCCAGGGAAAGCAACCAGGAAAGAAATGTGGCCCCAAAACAGAACCATGTGACAAACAAAAGATCCAGGGAAAGCAACCAGGGAAAGAAATGTGGCCCCAAAACAGAACCATGTGAGAAACAACAGATCCAGGGAAAGCAACCAGGGAAAGAAATGTGGCCCCAAAACAGAACCATGTGAGAAACAACAGATCCAGGGAAAGCAACCAGGGAAAGAAATGTGGCCCCAAAACAGAACCATGTGAGAAACAACAGATCCAGGGAAAGCAACCAGGAAAGAAATGTGGCCCCAAAACAGAACCATGTGAGAAACAACAGATCCAGGGAAAACAATCAGTGAAAGAAATGTGGCCCCAAAACAGAACCATGTGAAAAACAACAGATCCAGGGAAAACAGCCAGGGAAAGAAATGTGGCCCCAAAACAGAACCATGTGAAAAACAACAGATCCAGGGAAAACAACCAGGGAAAGAAATGTGGACCCAAAACAGAACCATGTGAAAAACAACAGATCCAGGGAAAACAACCAGGGAAAGACACGCAGACAGGCACAATACAACCCATCCAAATACAGAAGGAAATGTAACCTGGCGAGGGAGGATGGAGACCTGGATGGAGCATCATAGGGTGGTCACCATCTATACAGGAGGTAGTTATGCAGCTGACCTTTATCATGTCCTAGTACAGACATACAATGGTGATCCCTCCGAGACGGCATAGAGATCTAGAAGATACAAGTATAAGGCCAGACCAGCACAGGATGCAGAGCTTTTTGCAGGTTAATGGAACATGACTATAACAGTTGTGGGACTGCAGGTGGTTACTTTCCTAATTCAGTCGCTGGTGAGATGTTTATGGAAATATGGAAGTTGCTTATTGTAGCAGAAAGACATTGAGAGATGTATAGCTTCTGATGTGGAGAGGGCGGAGTCAATGAAAGCGTTCCACCTGGAGGTGAAGCGTGGTTCTGAGATATGGTGGAAGAGTTGAGAGTCCAACTTCTCCCTGTAAAGTAGGGTTCTTCGTTTTCTTTTGACATCTGTTATGGTCGGAGCAAAAGGAGTTGTCCATTTCTTCAGGATTGCTCCACATGCCACTAGCAGACAGATTAAAATCCAGCATGAGCCAGGACGTGTGGCAGTCCTAAACCTTGATGCTTGGAGCATGAGACTTTCATACCCAAAGGGAGCAGGAGGGGGTCCTTAGGGAAGAGGTGCTGTGTTCTTACAATTAAATTGACCACCTGAATCCCAGAAAGCTGCTTTTGGGTGACAGCCACAGGCAATGGGCTAGCGTTGGTCTAGGCGTGCCACAAAGAGGGCATAGAGCAGCTTGTGGACTGGATTTGAAGGTGAGAAAAGGAATATATGGGTCAGCACAGTGGCCAAATGGTTAGCATTTCTGCCTGGCAGCACTAGGGTCATTGGTTCAAATCCCAGCCATGGCACCACCTCCCTGGAGCTTGCATGTTCTCCCTGTGCCTGCGTGGGTTTCCTCCGGGTACTTCAGCTTTCTCCCACATTCCAAAGACATGCTGGTAGGTTAATTGAATCCTGTCTATAATTGGCCCTAGAAATGCATGAATGTGAGCTGAGACCTTAGATTGTACACCCCATGAGGGTTAGGGACTGACATGAATGTACAATATATTTGTAAAGTGCTGTGTAAATTGGCAGTACCTCTGATACATAAATAAATGGTCTATGCTAATTGAACTGAGATCTGTGCCATGTTTCATTGGTGATCAGATGAGTGATTCTGTTCTACCCATTTAGCAGTTTATCCATGAGAGATTCACATGGAAAGTCCTTGTCCCCATTAATTGCTGAGGACGAGCTGAATGGTTTCATCCATTGTAAATTAAGAGGTTTGTACATATCCAAGACAGAATATTGTTTGGGGGCGATGAGGCGGCTGGTCAAGAAAAGCTGGAATCTCTGTACTTTATCGTAGCAGCAGGTGTTGGCATAGCTGGTGCATTGCCGAAGCTGGAAGAGATGGTGTGGTGGGAGGATAATTGGGTATATAGATTCAGGTATATAGTGCCTGCTATATATACAATACTCTTTTTGAAATTTATGTATTGAGACTACCTGGCTTCCCACCTATATATGCACTACTGAACAAGCATTAAGGACCTGATCTTATTTCAAGTTGACGTGAGTCCTCTTGATCTTCACTGATGGTAATACATATTTTTATTTTGTCGTTTTTTATTATTCAGGGATTCTGCTTGATGTGTATGATCTATATAATTTTTTATATATATCTCTAGAATCACTTGTTACTGTGGACTTTGTTTCACTTGGGGTGGTTACCCAGGAAGTCTCTACATTCATCATACTGGTATGACAGCCAAGTTACTGAGAAGGTAATGAAAGTACTAATTTATCTCTGGATGGGGCAGCTATGGTGTGATCTATGTGCTATTTAAGACCATATCTTTTTTGTTCCAGTTTCCACTTACCAGGAAGCTATCCTACATATCCTGGCCTATACTAAGAATACGTCTGAAGAATTTATGGCTAAATCTAAATACAAGTTTGAATTATATGGAAACCTAGGATCATATAGCTAGATAATACTCCATTGCCTCACATGGTTCCCTATGTGCCTAAATCACCCAGAAATGGGGACGCCAAGTGCTTTTAAATGATTTTATTTTGTCTGATATGTTCACCGTGCTTATGTTTAACCTCCCCATGATCTATGTGATCAAATAAAGTACTCTTTGTAACTATTGAACCTACATTACTCCGCGTGGATCTTTAAGTAACCTCTTTTCTCTAGGCGGTGCTGCTCTTGTCACACTACCACATTGTCTACTGTGGTGGGAGGATAAACCTGCCATGATATCATTAAAGGTCTGAGGGTTACCAGACTAAAGATCAAACAGTTGAGAGAGTGATATCAGCCCATTGGCCTTCCATACAGAGAAGGCTGCATGTTGCATTCCCGAAGGAAACATTGGGTTGTCAGAAAAAAATGAATTGCAGTTGTAGTAGTCCACAGACCCGATTCATCATATGCTGTGTTCTCTGCTGCCATGGCCAGGCATAGATATTTGTATATAATGCGATTTATGCATTTCAATGACAATACACTCTGTCATCCTTGAGGTGACCCTGAATTTGACCGGCTCCACAAAATTTGGCCACTCACAAATCACCTTAACCAAAAATGTGCAGATGTCTATACTCCCCAGCAAAACATCTGCGTTGATGAGTCCCTCATTAATTTTTCTGGCCACTTTGCATTCAAACAATTTCTCACCAGCAAGCGTGGCAGATATGGGGTCAGACCTGTATATCAGACCTGTGATTTGGGGGGATGGTGCCATCCTGGTATTTCAGGGCCTCCAAAACTGTGATAGGTAGTGAGGTAGTGAAATGAGGAAGTTACGCACCTTCAGGCTTTCAAAGTGGTCATTGGATTTCAGGCTCCTGTATGTGGCTAGGCTCCCAAAAAGTCTCACACATGTGGTATCCCCATACTCGGTAGAAGTAGCGGAATGCATTGCGGGGTGTAATTCCACATATACCCATGGCTTGTGTGAGCAATATGTCATTTAAGTGACAATTTTGTGTAAAAAAAAAACTTGTGTAAAAAAGGCATTGCACCAAAGAGGATTGCACAAAGAGTTCCACATTCATATGATTGGTGTTTTGGTGTCCAGGAATTCTGGTCAGTTTCTATCATTGCACCATGGAGAGTATTCTTCCCATCCACACTGCAGTGTAGTATGATGGCTGTAGGATGGAGGATAGGAAGTGTCGGTCTCGGGAGGAGAAATAAAGCACAGCGGATCATAGGTACAGATCTATCGAATTTGGACACAGCTATGCCAGCAGACTAAAAAAGAGAGCAAATGGCATAGTGATCCATCCCGGTTACAGTGTGTTTGTATCTATGATAAATGACAGGCTAAACCCACCTGGAGACTTTCTCCACACCTGGAGTGTGCTGAGTTCTTGGAGAACGTCTACACAGTGTTTCCAGATTGGCTTTATCACCCCAACGAGCTCGCTCCAGTTCATGGATGTCATCATTATGTTTGGAGGATCTCACCAGTCAGGAGCCTTTCCTGTCATCCTACATGTTCCCTTATTAAGTGTTCTTGCATGGCAAGACCACCTAGAAAAGCTACAATTTCTGGGGAAATTGTGTGAAGTGTTCTGGCCTCCAACACTAACCAAGTGATTGATGAAATGTAAGCAGTGCACATGGCAAGCTTGATGGAGTGAGAAATGCATTTCAACTTTTATTTTGCAGCTCACACTCTAGCTTTGGTCACTCTGCTGGCTGCTGACACACCTGGGTTGCTATGGCAACTCACTCTAGTGCAAGCTCAGAGGAACTTTTATAAACAAACTGCTCCAACTTGCTCACTTCACTGGCGTTTGCCATCTTCAAACGGTTGTAGTTTTAAAAGTTTAAATTCTGCACCAAAGAGCTTTATATTGTGAGAATCACAAGACCCAGACCTACATTTTGATGCATAGTATGTCTCTGAAATATGAAAAATGAAGGCACAGTCGCAGTTTAGAAATTGAAAAAAGAATAATTAACGAGCGCTTGGAGATGTATAAAAAGCTGCTGGCATGAAAGGCACAAACCTCAAACCTTCACACTAAGACAATATCGCATGCAGCGCTATAAAAAGTATAAAATAACATATGCAGTAATAGGTGGTGAACTACTAGTGCTTAGTAGTGATTTATAAGTGTCCACATAGTATAATGCAGTAGTCTCAATAAACTGTGCAGGACGTGATGAACTCCGTGCTGTGAAGTGTTTAATACTATGCACTCACCAGAAAGCGCATAAAAAGCGCATTTGAGTTGTCAGACCACTCCTGGTCCCAGAAAAGTTGAACCTGTATGGATCATCTGGCAAGCTGTCACTCTGTCACTTCTTGGCCAGCAGGGGGATTCCCGACATCCAGAAACCCTTATAGGGCTAATCCAGGTTCCTTAACCAGGGCACTCATATGAAGTATCCACCTTAAAAGAGGGGGGGCTTGACCAGAAAGCCCACCCCAAAAAATACTGATAGTGTAGTATGTTCCAAAAAGGTTCTTTATTGAAGATAATGTAAACACAGGTCACTCACAGGATTTCCCAGATTCAAAGATGGCCGCCGGCCTCCACGAGGTACGGAACGGCGTGACGTCACCGGCTAGGCTCCACTCTGACGCGTTTCGTGCGGACGAGCACGTTATCAAAGGGAGCGAGCACTAGCCGGACAAACCTATATATACTGTTCCACGCGCATGCGCGGTGGAACAAAAAAGCCGGTGACGCCATTTTGGCCTGCTCGCGCATGCGCAAAGCATGCGATAGCGGCCATTTTCTTGGTTATCACGGCTCAGGGTAGGCGACTGTTATGCATTGCAGAAGATCTCTCTCACCTTGCCTGTCATAACAACGACAGGTATAACGGGGGCGGCAGACAGTGAATATAACCGCATATACTGACCGTAGGGAATGTAATATGTATTATTAGACTGTCCCTAACTCTCTTCCAATCGAGTTTGGTAGGGGTACAGTTGAATTCACTGGGTAAAGGCTAATTTAATAGCACCTATTGCACTGCCCTAAATATATATTTAAATAAGGCCAGACATCAATCGAATTCAACGAAAAATTAATACCTGCTAAAAAAACAATGCCTAAAAACACCCCCCTGAGCCTTGATGTTTTATATTACACATATTACATATACATGGAGTAAAAACTATAAAAGATACATGAAAAGTATATAAACATGTAAAAATATGCAAGTAGTGTAAATTGAAGTTAAAACATTGTAAAAATGATTAAAACCATATCAACTTGTATCAATAAAACAATTAATGTCAAGGTCTACATTCAAGCCTTGAGGGAAAAAAGACTGTAACTCATAAATCCACTTAGTTTCCAGTTTGGAAACCGATCTCTTTTTATAGGTGCCCCTCCAATATGGTTTCACGATATCTATCGCAGCAAATTTTAGGCATTTGGGATTATTGTTATGGCACAACCTGTAGTGTAAAGATAGTGAGTGGTCCTTGAAACCCTTTTTAATATTTTTTAGGTGCTCACGCAGTCTGTCCCGTAACCTTCTTGTAGTCCTCCCCACATATTGTTTCCCACAGCCGCACTCTAATAGGTAAACAACATATGTGCTATTACAGGTGATGGTACTTTTAATTTCATAGGTTCTGTTGGTAATATTAGAGGCAAAAGTCTTCACCGGTCTTTTATGTGTGCCATTGTTAACACACATCATGCACCTGTTACATGGATAAAAGCCTTTATGCCCAAAATTAAAGGTTACATTTTTTGGGGGGTTCACAATGTTGGGGGCTAGAGACAACCTAAGTGGTGGTGCTCTCCGGAAAATAATCTCCGGGCGGTTAGGTAATTCTTTTCCCAATATTGGGTCATTCAAAAGAACTACTTAGGTTGTCTTACTTACCACCACTTAGGTTGTCTCTAGCCCCCAACATTGTGAACCCCCCAAAAAATGTAACCTTTAATTTTGGGCATAAAGGCTTTTATCCATGTAACAGGTGCATGATGTGTGTTAACAATGGCACACATAAAAGACCGGTGAAGACTTTTGCCTCTAATATTACCAACAGAACCTATGAAATTAAAAGTACCATCACCTGTAATAGCACATATGTTGTTTACCTATTAGAGTGCGGCTGTGGGAAACAATATGTGGGGAGGACTACAAGAAGGTTACGGGACAGACTGCGTGAGCACCTAAAAAAAATTAAAAAGGGTTTCAAGGACCACTCACTATCTTTACACTACAGGTTGTGCCATAACAATAATCCCAAATGCCTAAAATTTGCTGCGATAGATATCGTGAAACCATATTGGAGGGGCACCTATAAAAAGAGATCGGTTTCCAAACTGGAAACTAAGTGGATTTATGAGTTACAGTCTTTTTTCCCTCAAGGCTTGAATGTAGACCTTGACATTAATTGTTTTATTGATACAAGTTGATATGGTTTTAATCATTTTTACAATGTTTTAACTTCAATTTACACTACTTGCATATTTTTACATGTTTATATACTTTTCATGTATCTTTTATAGTTTTTACTCCATGTATATGTAATATGTGTAATATAAAACATCAAGGCTCAGGGGGGTGTTTTTAGGCATTGTTTTTTTAGCAGGTATTAATTTTTCGTTGAATTCGATTGATGTCTGGCCTTATTTAAATATATATTTAGGGCAGTGCAATAGGTGCTATTAAATTAGCCTTTACCCAGTGAATTCAACTGTACCCCTACCAAACTCGATTGGAAGAGAGTTAGGGACAGTCTAATAATACATATTACATTCCCTATGGTCAGTATATGCGGTTATATTCACTGTCTGCCGCCCCCGTTATACCTGTCGTTGTTATGACAGGGCAGGTGAGAGAGATCTTCTGCAATGCATAACAGTCGCCTACCCTGAGCCGTGATAACCAAGAAAATGGCCGCTATCGCATGCTTTGCGCATGCGCGAGCAGGCCAAAATGGCGTCACCGGCTTTTTTGTTCCACCGCGCATGCGCGTGGAACAGTATATATAGGTTTGTCCGGCTAGTGCTCGCTCCCTTTGATAACGTGCTCGTCCGCACGAAACGCGTCAGAGTGGAGCCTAGCCGGTGACGTCACGCCGTTCCGTACCTCGTGGAGGCCGGCGGCCATCTTTGAATCTGGGAAATCCTGTGAGTGACCTGTGTTTACATTATCTTCAATAAAGAACCTTTTTGGAACATACTACACTATCAGTATTTTTTGGGGTGGGCTTTCTGGTCAAGCCCCCCCTCTCTTAAGGTGGATACTTCATATGAGTGCCCTGGTTAAGGAACCTGGATTAGCCCTATAAGGGTTTCTGGATGTCGGGAATCCCCCTGCTGGCCAAGAAGTGACAGAGTGACAGCTTGCCAGATGATCCATACAGGTTCAACTTTTCTGGGACCAGGAGTGGTCTGACAACTCAAATGCGCTTTTTATGCGCTTTCTGGTGAGTGCATAGTATTAAACACTTCACAGCACGGAGTTCATCACGTCCTGCACAGTTTATTGAGACTACTGCATTATACTATGTGGACACTTATAAATCACTACTAAGCACTAGTAGTTCACCACCTATTACTGCATATGTTATTTTATACTTTTTATAGCGCTGCATGCGATATTGTCGCAGTTTAGAAATTGCCCTTCAAATTTGAGGTGGCTAGAGTGGAGTTTCAAGGAATGTCAATGGGCGGCGTGAGTTGCAAACAAATGGTCATATTGTGAAAACTATCAGGACTATTGCTTAGCTGTGGACATTTGTAGTGGCAGCAGGGTTAGCTGAACGTTTTAATATAAGATTTGTGTAGGTGGGCTTGAAAATGAGGGAGTGATGGCAGTTTACAAATCATGTCCTGATTTTTCAGCTCACACTCTAGTTTTGAACATTCCGCCATTCATTCCTATGGGAAAATGTCACCACAAAAATGGCGATATTTCATGAACCATTCGGGGAAACGTTCCACAAAGTAATAGCCCACCAATCGGGAACAATCCGCACGTTTCTGTATATTACTGTCTATGTCGTGTAAGAACTGTGGGAGGAGTTAGGGGGGTAAATGTGGCTATAATAATAAGAATATATATGTGAGATAACAGGAAGTGGTCGCCATGCAGGAACACTTAACTAGCAAATTGCATGTTTGCTCTGGGAGCAACAAGACTCTCCAATATAACCAATCCCTCTTTGCTTTGGGAGCAATGATCTGCAGCCAGGTAACCACGGCAACAAGACTCTCCAATATAGCCAACTCCTCTTTGCTTTGGGAGCAATGATCTGCAGACAGGAAACCATAGCAACAAGACTCTCCAATATATCCAACTCCTCTTTGCTTTGGGAGCAATGATCTGCAGACAGGAAACCACGGCAACAAGACTCTCCAATATATCCAACCCCTTTGCTTTGGGAGCAATGATCTGCAGACAGGAAACCACGGCAACAAGACTCTCCAATATATCCAGCTCCTCCTACATAGGCTCAAAGGGAAGAGAAACCAAGCAGGCGATAGTGTAATACTGTATATCTGGTTTATTTATATTAAAACATATCTGAACCACTCACATGGTAAGGTGTCATAGCCGACATCAGCATGAACCGCATAAACATTAAACCCTCTAAAAAGCTGGAGCTGCTTACAGAACGTAGGGACATCAGTCCAAAGCTCTATCCTACGCGTTTCGTCACTCGATGTCTTCATGGAGCAGAAGGATGAACGTCACTACATACACAAGCCAGCAATTTATACCCCGCTCACCCGAGGACAAATTACCAGAACAATTCATATACAATTACAATATTAAGACAAACAGCCTCAATTCCATACTAATCTGATGCAATTATAAAATAACATAAACAACTCGATATGGGCAATATTTCATCTAATAATATTTTAAAGGGCCAATAACCTTAAAAAGGAACTCTACGTTCCAAAAACACCATATATTATGAAAAGAGAAGGAAAGCAGAGTACAAATACCCTCAATTACTTACAAGTATACATTCCTTCTTACAATGATCATTATAAAATGACAAACGATATTAATAATTCAGTAAATATGGCCACTTTTGTGAGTAGATTTCATTCAATACATTTACCATTTGCTTACTGTGGGAATGCACAAGGTTGGTGCGCTTTGGTTTTTGTTCTTCACTACTAATTGGTCTTGTAGCGTGGAAATCAGGTTAGAGTTCTGGTTCACGCGTTTCACAGCCCCATCCATTTTGGTTTCTATAGCGTCCAATCCTTCTCCTATAGTTTGTATATCACTTTTGATGTTTGTGGTTATCATGGCACAAGTTTTAGAGTTCCTGCTGCAGTATGGTGGAGAATCTGGCTCTAAGCACTTCATGTCCTGAATATGGAGCAGGTTGTGCTGGGGGGGTGGTTATATGGATCTATTCTGCCTCAAGACTAGTTCAGTTCATTCAGCCATGTATCTGTCCATGGAGGACCCTGGGAAGGCTGCACTACCAATACCCCCCGGGTGATCCAGGATATGGAGAGAATTGTCATTGTTCACCTGGTGACGTCTGCTGGGGCTCATCCTGGGACGGAGGAAAATGGGTCTCCGAGTGTGTCCTCCTGAGAAGATGTCTGTGATGGAGGTGAGGGATGCTGCAGTGGTGGTGTTGTGGTGGTTTATGTAAGGATATATTATTTATAATCTGTTTTTGTAGTACATTTTTGTAATGATATACAGTGAACTTTTAAACTTAAATGTCCTGAATTTCACCCCTTGGTTTCAGCATCAACATTTCCTCTGTGTAGGGAAAAAAAATCTCTGTTTGCCTAGCCCTTGTATCGGACTCATGGTAAACAATTGTTAATGCTTTCACCCTTGGTGAACAATAGTAGATAGTAATAGTTTCAGAGGTTTGTTGGTTCATCACACTCTACAGGTTTTGGTTAAGCTTTCAAACAGTTGAGTTCCCGTCTCATTATTGTTGAAATGTTTACAAGTCAGAGTCCTATGTGTTTGACTTTCTGTAGATGCATTCTTCTCACTTCCATATACAAATAGTCCTTGTGGACAGTTTAAACAATCCCATTGTCTTGGAAAAGTCTTAATTCCCTGTTCTCTTCAGTTCTTTAACTAGAATTCTTGAAGGTTTAACCAAGACAAAATTAACTCTTAACATCCGGTTCTGCTGAGCTGTTTGCTATATAACATTATGTCTTGATAAAAGTCATATTTTTGACATGATTCCAAAAGCCCACAACAAAATCCCCCTTTGTTTTTGGGGTACAGGCACGTGTATAGGGGTGTCTGTATCGAAAAACATGAGTGAGGCTTTTGGCTAGGGTGATTGTTCGTCTTCTCCGGTGAAGGGAATGAAATAATAAAAAAAAAAATTTCCGATGATAAAATGGCAGCGGTCATGCTGGTTGTTCCTCAACTTGACTCGGCGTCTTTAGATGGACACTTCCGATGACGATCCTGGTCTTGTGATGAGGCCGGCCTGGCCTGACACATCCACCTTGGGGTCCATGGGTCCTCCGCACGACAGGTCTCTTAGACGGTCTCCTAGGCGGGTCTTTTCCTCTGGACTGGCCCTTGGTGGCCTGGGACATCAGGTTATCGTCTCCGGATCGATCTCTGGCATCTGGTCTTTCCCACAGGACATTATAGCTTCCTTCTAGGGTCCGGTCATTGACACCTCCGATCGCCGGTCTGGTCATAGTCTGGGCCTTCCTTCCTAAATTATTAAAATGAACAGTTTGAGTAATGGATATACATAAAATTATGTTACTGGATCCTGTAAGGCAAAAGATGAATTATATGTTTAAAGGAAATTTAATAATGATCTCAATATCTCCAGATAGGAATTGGTGGGTTCAGTCTTCCAACAACTGCAATTGAGACTTCGGATGGCAAGCACGTAATTGATTGATGTGCACCCATCTATCACTGATTTCACCATACCGGGTAACCTGCAATTTATATGCGACCGGAGAGATTTTATCAATGATAGAGAACGGACCTTTCCAAGATGGAAGGAATTTCCGTTCCTTGATCTGGTCTCTTGCAAAGTTGTATAGATAGACCTTGTCACCAATCTCATATTCCTTCTTGGAGGTTTTGAGATCATAGTATGTCTTAGCACTAGTTGCAGCTCTTTCCAAATTTCGCTGGGCAAAGGCAAAAGCATATTGCAGATGTTTACGTAAATCCTCTATGTACTGGTGGGTGGTGGTAGCATTGATCAAATTTTGATCTGTAGTGCGATACAATAAGTGCTGGGGCAGTACCATCCGTCTACCTGTCATCAGTTCAAAAGATGACATTTTTGTAACTGTATTCGGAGTAGCCCTCAACGCCATCAGGACCAGCGGAAGTTTAACATCCCAGTCCTTGCCTGTTTCCTTAACAAATTTCTTAAGGACGTTAACGATGGTCTGATTGTATCGTTCTACACCACCACTAGAGGCTGGCCGATAGGCGATATGCAATTTCCTTTTAACCCCCAAAATTTTCCACAATTTGGCCATCACTTCGCTAGTGAAGTGCGATCCTCTATCAGACTCTATCCTCTGAGGTAAACCAAAACGAGAAAATACATGATTTATTAGCAATGCAGCACATGTCTCGGAGCTATTATTTGGTGCTGGTATACATTCGACATACTTGGTGAATAAACATGTAACTGTTAACATATACCGATTTCCTCGTGAAGATTTTGTTACTGGCCCAATAAAATCCATCTGAAGGTCTGACCAAGGCATACATATCCCCCTCTTCTGGAGAGGTGCTCTGTGAGTTGGCTTGGTAGGTTGAAATTGGGGACATATTAGGCAACCTTGGCAGTATTCCTTCACATCACGTAACATATGAGGCCAGTAGGCATAATCCCGCAGGATCTCATACGTGATCTTCTCTCCACGATGACCGGAAGTGGGAGCATCATGGGCATGCTGTAGCATCAAACCTCTAAATTTAAGTGGGACGACCCATTGTTGTACGCCACCCTTTGAGGTTCGTATCAACAATCCCTGGTATAAAGAGAATTGGGATTTGGATTTCATTAAGATACGTAAATCCTCCTTCCCACTATATACTTCCTTATTTATGGGATTTTGGTTGGGATCTTCTATATGACTATAAAACAAGCCAATTATTGGGTCTTCTTTTTGGGCAGTAATTAAATCCTCACTAGGAGAATCGTGACTCCACTGTAATGCATTCGGATCACCAGCTGTTCTGGCCTGTTGCCTGGTGACAGCTTCAACCTGTACGGTACCTAAAAATTGATCAATGTCTAACAGTTCACCGGTGATTGCCCCTTCCTTGGCTAGAGAATCGGCCAGATCGTTCCCTTCTTTCTCGGCACCTAGAACCTTGGAGTGGCCTTTGGTCTTCTTGAAGTGCAGGGTGAGATCATTGAACCTTACCAGTTCATCGATGTGACAAAAGAGCTTACCATGTTTCACGGGTTTGTGATTACTCTTGTTCATGTTGTTTCGCTTCCACCTAGGAAAATACTCCACAAAACTATTCCTGACATAATTGGAATCGGTTATGATGGCACACTCTCTGATGTTGAACTCTATAGCCATCTCAACTGCTCTAAGAATTGCAGTAAGTTCAGCAACCTGACTGCTTTTTGGTCCAAGTTTGTATCCCACAGAAATTGGGGTGACACCTTGGGTCCAAACGATTCCAATACCTGCCACTAGTTGGAGCTGTTCCCCATCCTTGTGATGAAAAGCACAACCATCCACATATACACACGGCAGCTGTTTACAGTATTCTTCATCATAAACCTTGTAGGGAGAGAACAGTTGTTCTTCCAGAAAGTCAGTGTCCGGGCCTTCCATAGCAGGCGTAGTTGCGGAACAATCATGGAGCTCGGCTAGGCCCTGGGCTACTGGACTTTCCTTGTTCTGTTTGTACCGAATTTCAAGAGGCCACCCTTGCAAAGACAACGTCCAAGCAGTGATGCGGCTATTAGACACATTTCCTCCCTTGATACGTTCACTCTTTAAATACTGTAAAGGCTGGTGTGCCGTTTCAACAATGATTCTCTCTCCCTGAATGTAACTGCGGAAATTCTGTAATGCCCACACGGTGGACAATAGAGCTTTTTCACAGTCACTGAACTTTACTTCAACCGGGGACAAAGTTTTACTGGCATAGGCAATCACCTTACTGACATCATCACGTTTCTGGTAAAGAACAGAACTCATACTTACCTGCGTAAACCCTGTCTCTAGATAGAAATTTTTACCCCCTTCGGGATATCCGAGACACGGGGCTTGTGTGAGACGTTCCTTTAATTCCTTCATGGCGTCCTCCTGTTTCTTACCCCACGACCATTCGACATCCTTCTTCAGTAGGTGAAGCAGTGGCTTGCTTATCTCGGCGTAATTATCAATAAACTTACGCGAGTAGTTTACCATACCTAGGAAGGATCTCAATTCTTTAAGGTTAATAGGGACTTTACAATTCAGAACCGCCTCAACTTTCTTCTTTTGTGGGTTCAAACCTTCAGCAGTAACTTCATGGCCTAGGAAGTTTACCTTCGTGCGACACCACTGGGCTTTTTGTAAGGACAGTTTTACTCCTGCTGCTTTTAATTGGCCCAGGACGTGCCGAAGTTCTGTAATGTGTTTGGCCATATCAGTACTTTTGATCAGGATATCGTCCACATATGCCAACGTCCCCCTTTCGAAGGCGTCTGGCATGGCCTTGTGCATGAACACAGCAAATTCATGTCCGGAATTTATGAATCCGAAAGGCATTCGTACCCAACAATATTGTCGATTCCCAAAACTGAAGGCCAGTTTGTATTGGTCTCCCTCACTCACCTTTATGGTCCAATACCCCTGTGCACAATCCAAAGCTGTGAAAACTTGGGATCCTTGGAGCTGGGCGAGACACTGGTCTATGTATGGGACAGGCCATCCTGACATGTACACACGTTTGTTCAGCTGACGGAGATCAGCGCATAAACGCCATTGTCCATTGGGTTTTAAAATACCCAGGATCGGGTGGTTGTAGGAGCTGTGGATGGGCCTAATTATACCCCTTTCATGTAACTTCCTGATAATCTCAGCTAGAGATTCATAGGAAGCTAATGGTAACCTATACTGTCTTACAAATACTGGTGGGGCATCTGGATCTGTTTGGATCCTAGCGATGTGTAGGTCAGTAGTCCCACAATCGTAAGAATCCTTGGCAAAGATCTCTTGGAATTCAAGGAGAAGCTCTCGGAGCAATTGTCGGTCGAGATCACTGGCACACGCGTCGGCGAGGGCCACCATCTCTTCCACTAACTCCTTGAGTCCAGGAAAGCTTTCCGGCTGACCTATCTCATATGCCTCTTCAAGTTTCGTGGTGAGGTCATTGGGTATGTGATGTGTGTGTGTGTTCTCCTGCCATCCAGGTTCTTTGGGGTACTCTTGTTCTTTGATTGGGTGATCAAAGACAATTGATGTCTCTTCGATTCGACAGGTGCCATCTTTAGAATCGAATGGATAAATGGACTCTATGGTGAAAATACCCTCTGGTAATGAATGGAATGTTTGTTCAATTAATTGTTCCTCCGACAAATATTCATCGGGGATGAGTCCAATCACCTGGTTAGTAACCCCAAAGGTATAATATTCAGTCTCTACCGCTAGACCAATAAGGGTCTCTTTGGGTAAGACGATGTCCTGATTGGACAGATTATGTACGTAAATGTACATCGGGGATTGATGTGTGTTGACTAGGGGCGTGTGTGTAATGTTCAGTCCCTCCCCCTGCATTTTATGGGAGAGGCATACTAATGCATCTGACCCCTTCAGTCTATGTCCCTTTTTAACTTGGATGGGGAGTATGAAATTATTTATGCCCTTAGGAATTGTAATCTTTTGGGCTACCTGGACTTCAACAGCATAAGACATCTGTTGCTGGGATTTTAAAGCTAAGTCCAGATTTTGGTATTTTTCGGGGTCCCCCTTTAGTCGACTCCATAAACAGTCATTAATTAGGTCGACTTGCATTGCAAAGCGATGTAATATATCGTTGCCAAAATAAATTTTAGTTTGGGGATTATCCAAGACTAGGAACACATGGGTGGCTGTTTTGTTTCCTACAGTGATGTTTAATAGACACCTAGCCATTGAATTGTGATCATCAGAGTCATCAAGGGAGTCTGAAATCCAATGACGCTGAGGTGTGGAGAAACGGATCATTTCCATTTCGGTCAGGTGTTTTATCAACCCATGGCTTACAAAGCTGTGTTCCTGTCTCAAATCTAGTTTGGCATATTTTGACCTATTAAGACCATTTATCCGGATGGGGATAAACAAGTCGCTGTTAACCCTTTCAATACCTGTCAAGAATTGGGTATGATCTCCCCCTTTTCTTGGTTTATCCTCCTGATGAAAAGATATCGTAAGGATGTCATCTTGGAGGGAAATATCTTTTATTTTATCTTGGGGAATTCTAAAAATGTGTTCCTCATCTCTTCTGATAGGGTTATGGTCATCAGGTTTGATAACCGTTACATCAGGAAGTTGGCTGTTCCTGAAATGGATTTCTAATGATCCAGGCCTTTCTTCCACCAGGTGGCAGTGTTGTCGGGAATGGGGAGTTTTAAGTTTCCCATATTTAATTGGGGTATTTACCTGTGACCACAGGACTTGGTTCACACAGTCAACTATGGTGTTCAGCCTTTTTAGGAAGTCCATCCCAATTATCATGTGGTGCTGTGATATGCTAGCAATGATGACGGGGTGTCTCAGTTCCTTATTACCCAGTTTCAGTTTAAGCCAGGCGGTACCCGTGACTTGTAACGGGTCTCCACCTACACCAATCAATGAGCTGTCAAAGCTTTTAAGTCTCGGCTTGGTGAGCATGACATTCGCCACTTTGTCAAAATGTTCCTGTGACATGATGGTTGCTTGGGATCCAGTGTCTATTAAGCCGACAATAGGAAGATCACTGGCATCCTGCACCTGTACTGTGGCATAATATCTCCCATCAGATTCAGTCAGCTCACACATGAAATTGGTGTGGTTGAAGATCTGTGGGCCCTTCAATGACCTATGACTAGCTCTTATCTCACCGCATGTGGTGGACACATTACCCTTATCCTCCCTGGTGGGATTCTTGGACTGTCTCAAGACAGAAGCACAACTAGAAGTTGGTGCTCCGTCTGGCTTGTCAATCCCGACGACTTCCGATGCCGCGACTATATTAGGGGCAATAGATGGACACTGAAAAACAGGAGAATCATTAATAACCAACAACTGGTCCCCCTTTGCCTGAGAACTAGATTCTCTATTAGTAGGCGTGTCAGGGACGGGGCACACATCTCCTGTCATTTGACTCAGTGTCCTCCCCTGTTGGTTTAAGGCTTGGTTGCCTGTTAATTCTGTGACCCTTGGTTGGTCACAGGAGCTGCTCCTAAAAAAGGATTGGATGGAAATTGAGTGACAAGCCTGTCCATTTGTTCAGCCATTTTGCTGACCTGTGCCTCTATTTGTCCAATACGCTCAGAGGAGTCATTCTGTTGATTCTCCCTTTTCCTATACTTGCGCTTGTATTTTGGACGAGACTGGTAATGAGACTCAGAGTCAGAACTACTGCTCTGATCCCGACGCCATTGTTCTCTCTGAGGTTTTGGGGTCTCCCTGTTATTAAAGGGAGCCTGGGGTACTGTATCCCCCCTTTGAGCTTGAGGGTGTTCTTGGCGTGGAGGAAATCTTTGGAAGTTGGAGTTCTTATTAAAATTGGGGTTCTTATTATAATTATGGTTCCTGTTGAAATTGGGGTTCCCATAAAAATTCCCATGTTGGTTTTGGCGAGGATAATAGAACCTCTGAGGATACCATTGCCTCCTTTGATTTTCATCACTGTACTGGCCCTTACCATACTTTTTATTCTTCTCACTTCCACTACCGTAGTTCCCTGGCTTTTGTCTATCCTTTCTCACCCACTGGTTTTGGGGTGCAAAGTTATGGACCTCCTTCACTTGCTGGGTTTGAGGTACAAATCTAGGGGAACCATTGGTTTTACCCCCACGGACTACTTCCGCATATGATTTCTTCTCTGCCTGCACATTTGGATTTGGAGGGGAAACGGTAGTGGCTGCTACTATCTTGGGGCTATTTTTAGGTTCTCTTTTTATCCCGCCCTCACTGGACTGTTGGATCGAGAATAAATAGTCACTCTCTCTCACCAACCAATCAAGAGAGCATCCCTTTCTGTAATCCTTTGCAAGTCCCAATTTTATGTAAGCAGGTAATGCTTCATAGAATAGTGTCTTGAATTCTGGCTGGTTAGGATTGGGATCCTTTTCAGCCAGGAAATAGGCATTTCTGAGGACAGCCAGAAATTCTGCAGGGCTTTGGTGAGGACCACACTTTAAATTGTAGGCCGCAGCCTTGGCAGAGGTTACAGTTTTATAAGGCCCAAATTCCATGTGGCACTTATGTTTAACCTCTCTCCAAGACTGATTGGAATAGGCCCTCAAGGTCTCAAAGAATTGCCGGTATTTCTCCTCAAACACCCATGGCAGCAATTCTATTTTGGTGTGGTCATCTCTAATGCCCAGAATCTCTAACGTCTGTTCATATGTTTTCATGTGTTCGGTGATTTCAAGGGACCCTTTCTTAGAAAACATAGGAACAGTGTCCTTCAGGAACTTAATGACCTTTGGGGTGTCATATCTCCTGAATGACCCCTGGGATTTCCCTTCCTGCCTATATGAAACCTCATATTTTTCTTCAGAGCGCTCTGGAGTGTATCTTGAAAGCCTAGGAGGTGACCTATATTCTGACCCTGACTCACTATCAGATACTTCGCTGTGATGCGGGTATCTCCGCTCATCAGCCTCTGGCTTGACTGGGTTGGTCCGTCTTTGGACCCCAGAATTTATTTGGGCCGTCAACCTTATAATCTGCTCCTCCAGAGTTTTCTGCTCAGATTTTATCAAGGTAAGTTCTGACTGGTCATGCTTATCCCCTGGGTGAACTTTAATTTTGACAGGAGATAACCTCTCTGATCTGAAGTACTCCACCTCATCTTTCAAGTCCTGATACTTCTTTTCAAGTTGTTTTAATTCCTGAAAGTTTCTTTCATACAGGTCCTGAGCACTTCGAAAGTCTCCGACCAATCTATCATAATGTTTCTCGGATTCGTCTAAACGAATACCGGCATGACCAAGCTTCCCTTTCAAAGACTCAATGTCCTGATTTTTGCTTTCTAACAAGAGGCGGGCCTCTGACAACTCTTCCCTTAGAATCCTGGTCTGCTGGGCAGCTCCAGCGGTCATGAACCATAACATGGGCCAAGCTTCTAGGAGAAGTCTGTCACGGCCTCTATCACTTTCTGCTCCAGCAAATGCCATTAAAAACCCAACAACCTGGCCCTTTTGGTTAAACAGGTCCTCAAAGGTGCCCATGGCCTGCTCTTTCTCTTCATCCACAAATTCATTATTGCTATCCCCCAAATTCAATTTCTTGCGGAGATAATTTATTACTTCATTTTCAACATACTTCTGCCAAGCACCGGCAGCTTTCCGGGCTGGCTTCATAACTTCCTGCTCAATGCCTTGAGCCGCCATATTTTCCTCGTTATGCTTGGAAGAGGTGGATCCATGATTACTGGATGCCATTTTGATACAAAATATATGTTTGATAAAGTGTACAAATATACAATCACCAGTGCGTTTTGTGTTATGGTACGATTTCTATGGATCTCAGCAGTGCCTCCAAATTTATGTTGTGGTGGTTTATGTAAGGATATATTATTTATAATCTGTTTTTGTAGTACATTTTTGTAATGATATACAGTGAACTTTTAAACTTAAATGTCCTGAATTTCACCCCTTGGTTTCAGCATCAACATTTCCTCTGTGTAGGGAAAAAAAATCTCTGTTTGCCTAGCCCTTGTATCGGACTCATGGTAAACAATTGTTAATGCTTTCACCCTTGGTGAACAATAGTAGATAGTAATAGTTTCAGAGGTTTGTTGGTTCATCACACTCTACAGGTTTTGGTTAAGCTTTCAAACAGTTGAGTTCCCGTCTCATTATTGTTGAAATGTTTACAAGTCAGAGTCCTATGTGTTTGACTTTCTGTAGATGCATTCTTCTCACTTCCATATACAAATAGTCCTTGTGGACAGTTTAAACAATCCCATTGTCTTGGAAAAGTCTTAATTCCCTGTTCTCTTCAGTTCTTTAACTAGAATTCTTGAAGGTTTAACCAAGACAAAATTAACTCTTAACATCCGGTTCTGCTGAGCTGTTTGCTATATAACATTATGTCTTGATAAAAGTCATATTTTTGACATGATTCCAAAAGCCCACAACAGTGGGCTGCTGTGTGTTGTGGCTTTGTGCACCGGCACCATCGTGGCTGGAGGAGTTCACTGCAGAAGAGGGGACTGGTGGTCTGACCGAGGCTGCTGTGTGGGCTTCTTTTTCACCATTAGCACCGACTGTACATCTTGTGTTCCCCCAGCTAGTGCTGCTGTTTCCAGGACCCCTCCTCTGCCCCACTTGCTTCATTTATCTCGGATGGTGGAGGACATGCAGAACGCGGTCAGCACATAACCTGTCCCGGCCCAGCGCATGAGCACTGCGGGTTCAAAGACATTTTCTAGCAAAAATACTGGATGTTACATGGAAACAAAGTGTCAGAAATGGCTTGGGGGGGTCAATGTCCTATTCCTGATCTGTGCCGGCTGTCCCATGTCCTGGTATGAAGACATCTCCTCTTCTCTCTGTATTGCTTCCTTTGTGTGAGATCCCCGGTGATCCTGCCAGTCCCTCTGCTTCCCTGTCACTTTCATGGTCAGTTCTCCATCCATGCTGAAAACAAAGCCTGCTCTCCTTCAATGATAAGACTTGTCCTGACCCCCCCCTGCTCAGCCATGCACTGGGAAGACCAGTAAACAGAAGTCAATTGTGCTGTTGTTTCTCCTCCCCATATGCAACTGAGAACAGAGGGAATGTGATCACTTATAAAAAGGGGAACAATGTATTTATAATGTTTTTCTATCTATACACAAATGCTTTTCTTTCCTTTTTATGTTTACCTGAACTGGTTGTATTACAAGGTGAAGACTTACATACAGATCACCTTCTATCCTTCCATGTCTACTGTAGTCAGAAGTGTATTAGTATGAATCCATGCCTGAAGAAGGAGAGTAAGGGGTCTGCTGATAGAAATTAATTGGACAAATGTGACACAAATTCATGGAGTCCTTACAGATTCTGGCCGTAATTTAACACATTGATTTCCTATGACCGTCAGCTCCATCTAGTGACCATAATGAGGTATTATTCATGAAATACCTCAATCAGTAAAAGTAGTGCAATACTGCATTATGGCCACTAGATGGAGCCAAGAATATCAGAGTATGAAATAAAATACGGCCAATGTTCATCCCAGCTGGGCGAACGCCGGTCCCATTCGTTCAACTCATTCTTTTATTTTTAAATAGATCTCCAAGTGTTTGTGAAATCTCCCACCACAAAATGTACTCAGCCAATGACAGGTCAGGACATTTTTATTCTCCTCATGATATGTATGGCCAACCCGGTCCCACACTTCATCCATGTCTTTGGGGACCTCTCATCTCCTTATGAACTGTTTCTTCCATGATGAAGATCAGCCATGGAGTATATCTGAGGTGTATATCAGGGTGTGCTTCTTCCCCACGAGAGCTGGGATGTCCAGCAACATTCATCTAGAAGACATTTCCCGCACTCAAGGCACTAATACACCTCCAGGGTTGTGTGGGACCCCTGATGTACAGGAAGACAGGACTTCAGTGAGGAACATTTCCCTCACTCAGGACAGGAAAGTGGCTTCTCCCTGTGTGACATCTCTGATGGATAGAAAGATTGGACTTCTGTGAAAAACACTTCCCGCACTCAGGACAAGGATACGGCTTCTCCCCTGTGTGAGATCTCTGATGTATGTAAACACTAGACATATGTGAAAAACATTTTCCGCACTCAAGACAGGAATACGGCTTCTCCCCCGTGTGAGATCTCTGATGTTTGTAAAGGTTGTACTTCACTGAAAAACATTTCCCACACTCAGGACAGCAATATGGCTTCTCACCCGTGTGAGATCTCTGATGTATGCAAAGACTGGACTTCCATGAAAAATGTTTCCCGCACTCATGACAAGAATATGGCTTCTCCCCAGTGTGAGATCTCTGATGTGAAACAAGCTCTGATTTTTGAAAAAAACTTTTCCCACAATCAGAACAGGAAAATGGCTTCTCCCCTGTGTGCAGTCTTTGATGTGTGCTAAGGTGAACCTTCTGTGAAAATGTTTTCCCGCACTCAGGACAGGAATATGGTTTCTCAGCTGTGTGAAGCCTCTAATGTTTTTTAAGATTAGACTTTTTTGAAAAACATTTCCCACACTCAGGACAGGAATACGGCTTTTCCCCTGTGTGAGATCTTTTATGTTCATCAAGATAGCATTTAAAATGGAAACCCTTCCCGCACTCAGGACAGGAAAAGCTTTTCCCTGTTGGAAGGCCGGCCCGGTCCTGCACAGTCTGAGGTTCCTCAGGATACGAGGAATCCGATGGTCCAGCTACACTGGGTGGTGCCGGATGGACATTGGAGGGAGCCGGGTTTTCTCCTGGACTATACTGTGTGATGTCCTCATCTTCTACTTTCCAGTCTGGAGACAAAGTGAGACAATCCTCGGAGGTTTTCCTCATCTCCCGGCCATGGACTAAAATACAAAGACAAAGAGGATTACTAGACAGGAGCTGATTGGTTCCCCCAAACCGGGACTCTGCCCACATCAGGCAAGATGGGGAACACAGCTCAGGAAAGTGACCAGGGGATTACAGGCTGATATCACCCAGTCCCCGCCCTACTCTGGACCAATCAGTGAGCAGTATGGGTGGAGGAATGGATTTAGTGTTCATGACCCACCTGTGCTGATCTCTGTAGGAGTGTCCTCCTCTATAAATGTCCCCGTTATTCCATCCTCCTCCATAGACTGCTGATCATCCCTCACATACGCCTCTTCTTCTTCTGCTTTCACCTCAAATTCTATATCGATTGGATCTCCACTCTAAATCAAGGAAATGAGAGAAAATATCATCTGTAAAATGTAAGGTCACATAAAATATCCACACATTGTCTCCACAAGTCCATGTTCTAGATGCTCCATCCCACCAACCTTGTAATAGTGAGGGATGGTGTGACCTTCCTGTGTGGAATCCCGGGAATACAGAGGATGGGGACATCTCTCTGGTGGGTTCCTGGTATTAGGTGGCTCCATCATATCCTTGTGTCCTTCTGAAAACTCCTCCATCACTCCATACTCCTCATCCTCCTCTTTAACATCAATATTATCATCCCTGAGGATTCCACTCTGAAAGATATAATAAAACATTCATTGTAACAAACATGCTGTGTATAAATCACAACTACCAATAATTGTCATCATCTACCTCAGTGGTTCTCAACCTTTCTAATGCCGCGACCCCTTAATACAGTTCCTCATGTTGTGGTGACCCCCAACCATAAAATTATTTTCATTGCTACTTCATAACTGTAATTTTGCAGTGGGAGGAGTAGTGCCCCATCACTGATGTCAGTGGGAGGAATAGTGCCCCATTGTTGGTATCAGTGGGAGGAATAGTGCCCCATCACTGGTGTCAGTGGGATGCATAGTGCCCCATCGTTGGTATCAGTGGGATGAATAGTGCCCCATCGTTGGTATCAGTGGGAGGAATAGTGCCCCATCACTGGTGTCAGTGGGAGGAATAGTGCCCCATCGCTGATGTCAGTGGGATGAATAGTGCCCCATCGCTGGTGTCAGTGGGAGGAATAGTGCCCCATCGCTGGTGTCAGTGGGAGGAATAGTGCCCCATCGTTGGTATCAGTGGGAGGAATAGTGCCCCATCGCTGATGTCAGTGGGATGAATAGTGCCCCATCGCTGGTGTCAGTGGGAGGAATAGTGCCCCATCGCTGGTGTCAGTGGGAGGAATAGTGCCCCATCGCTGGTATCAGTGGGAGGAATAGTGCCCCATCGCTGGTGTCAGTGGGAGGAATAGTGCCCCATCGCTGGTGTCAGTGGGAGGAATAGTGCCCCATCGCTGGTGTCAGTGGGAGGAATAGTGCCCCATCGCTGGTGTCAGTGGGAGGAATAGTGCCCCATCGCTGGTGTCAGTGGGAGGAATAGTGCCCCATCGTTGGTGTCAGTGGGAGGAATAGTGCCCCATCGTTGGTGTCAGTGGGAGGAATAGTGCCCCATCGTTGGTGTCAGTGGGAGGAATAGTGCCCCATCGTTGGTGTCAGTGGGAGGAATAGTGCCCCATCGTTGGTGTCAGTGGGAGGAATAGTGCCCCATCGTTGGTGTCAGTGGGAGGAATAGTGCCCCATCGTTGGTGTCAGTGTGGAATCCCGGGAATACAGAGGACGGGGACATCTCTCTGGTGGGTTCCCATGACTGGATCCATCTGTAGGAAACACACACACTGACTGAATCCATTGTTTCTATGTGTTTATCAGATGATGGGGGATCTAGGTGGATCCTCCGTACTGCTCTCTCCTTTACAATAAAGTCTCCTCTTACCCGGTGATGTGAGGGGCGGCTGATTGTCCATCATGACGTCCTTGTAGAGATCCTTGTGTCCTTCTAAATACTCCCACTCCTCCATGGAGAAATAGACAGTGACACCCTGACACCTTATAGGAACCTGACACACACAATGATACAGTCACCATCCAGACACATCCCTTGTCTGTTACTGGAGAATGTCCCAGAATTCCCGGCACCGCTCACCTCTCCTGTCAGCAGCTCCATCATCTTCTTGGTGACTTCTAGAATCTTCTGCATGTTGTGTCTCTCAGGGTTTAGGGAGTCACATGGAGGCACTGTGATGGTCATATGATCACCTGACTTCAGAAGAGGAAATCTCTGTATTGAGGAACCAATAGGAATATCATGTTAGACTCCCAGAATCCTCCTCACCTCTCCGGTCAGGTCTGTGTGATGTCATGTGACCTCCCAGAATCCTCCTCACCTCTCCGGTCAGGGCTGTGTGATGTCATGTGACCTCCCAGAATCCTCCTCACCTCTCTGGTCAGGTCTGTGTGTTATTAATAGAGATAAGGGCAGCACAGTGGCTAAATGGTTAGCACTTCCGTCTGGCAGTACTAGCGTCGCTGGTTCGAATCCCAGCCATGGCACCACCTACCTGGAGTTTGCATATTCTCCCTGTGCCTGCGTGGGTTTCCTCCGGGTACTCCGGTTTCCTCTCACACTCCAAAGACATGCTGGTAGGTGAATTGGCTCCTGTTTAAATTGTCCCTAGTATGTGTATGTATGAATGTGGGTTAGGGACTGAATTGAATGTACAATATATATGTAAAGCACTGTGCAAATTGACGGTGCTATATAAGTACCTGAAATAAATATTAAAGAGTGATATCATGTGACCTCCCAGAATCCTCCTCACCTCTCAGGTCAGGTCTGTGTTTTATTAATAGAGATGAGAGTGATGTCATGTGACCTCCCAGAATCCTCCTCACCTCTCCGGTCAGGTCTGTTTTATTAATAGAGATAAGAGTGATGTCATGTGACCTCCCAGAATCCTCCTCACCTCTCCGGTCAGCAGGTAGATGATCTCCAGGGTGAGGTTTAGTATCTTCTCAGTCATGTGACTCCGGTCCTCCTCCATCCTCATTGGTGCCATCATGTGATCTATACAGGTCTCCTTGTAGACGGATAACTTTGGGAAATGAAAGTAAGAATGATTTGGATGGTATTGGTCACACAATAATAGGATGTGGATGTGAGGGGGGAATAGGAGGGTTGCTGGACATTGAAGAACTACTCCCCCCATGGGAAGACATTTTGTTTGGACTGTTTAGTGTTTGTTACATCTTGAAGGACCTGGAACCCTCTTGGTTCGTCGGATCAGAAGTTCCCTTTTCTCTGTTGGCTTTGTTTTGTTTCTGAACTGGTTTGCAGCTGAATCAGGACTCCTCTAAGAACAAGTGCTCACTAAGTGAAGGAATGTCCTTCTCTATTTTACTTGATATTCCAGAACATGTCACATGACCAGTGAGACAATAACATGGTTAAGATTGGCAGTGACTATGGAGGAAGAGGACAGACATGACTATGGAGGAAGAGGACGGACATGACTATAGAGGAAGAGGACGGACGTGACTATGGAGGAATTGGACAGACATGACTATGGAGGAAGAGGACGGACATGACGGGGGGTTACTGGGTGTAAATAGGAAATAACACCTTATTACCTCCTCTGCTGCCACTTCCCCCAATGTCTCCTCTTCTTTGTGCCACATGGAACTTTCTGTCTGTACCTGACATCACTTCCTGTCTGTAGCTGACATCACTTCCTGTCTGTACCTGACATCACTTCCTGTCTTCCATGGAGACTTCCTGTTTGGGGAGAAGCGAGATCACCACCTTGTGGAGCTCAGAGGAACTGCAGCCCTGAGAAATGTCTCATGGTGTGATCCCTTGTGCTGTGTTTAGCATTTTGAATGTTTTGTTGTCATATTTGCCCTTTAACCCCTTCAATTCCGGGTACTTTTCCCCCCTTCCTGCCCAGGACAATTTTCAGGTTTCCCTATCCTTCATTCAGGAGGTCCAGTCCCCACCATCTGCGGATACAGTATGTATGGTAGGTATATGTGAGCGCACAAAAATGGATATCAGCCGCTATGCACAAGGTAACCAAGTAACACCTTACAATAAGCAATGTAAATAATAGTGTGCAGCACTAAAATTATTGTAAAAGGTCAAAAGCTACATAAAAGTGACATAAATATTCACAAATTGATTCTGAAAAATAAAGTCATGTGATATAAATAACACCAGACATATAAAAGTTCATAAAGTGACTAAGTGCTCATATATCCTGTACAGTCCTGGAAACGGTGCTGTGCAATCAGTATGGAAGAAATGCGCACTCACCGGAACGCGTAAAATAATGTGCGTTTTGTAATAAATCCTGCTGTCATCTAATGGTCATCTCAGGGCAGGAATAGAGTAAACTCCCTCTTATGGGGGATGGGTCCTGGGACTTTAAGATGATGAATCCGGGATTTCCAGAGTTCCCCTTAAGGGATGGATGGGTGCAGCTCACTGGGTGTAATAGAGGCTCCCTCTCTGGGAACTGGGCAGTGGATGTCTGTAAATCAATACTCCCCGGGGGAGTCAAGGCAAACACATCCCATAGTGTAGTAGTATGAATATTTATTGAGATAATAATAGGTATCCAGATAAAAACACATAGGGTGAGTTAGCAAAACCGCATGGACTAACTGGCCAGAGTTAAAGATGGCCGCCGGAGCTCCACGTTGCTCCAGCGGTGTGACATCATGGCGTTATTGGCTCCTCCTTACGCGTTTTGTGCACCCGCAGGTCATCTGAGAGGAACACCAATAACGCCAACCCGCGCGCCGTCAGTTTATATAGACGACTGTGCATGCGCATTATACATGCGCCATCTTTGAGAAGACGTAACTTAGTGCGCACGCGTGGCTAAGTGGACGCCATTTTTCCTTAGGTATATTGAAGGATATAAGCTGGAGTGACATATACAAGTGTCAGCTAATACACAGTAAATATTAGATAGTAGTGGGGTCCGGATAGGTCAGTAAGTAGTGATCAGTTGTTGGATCAAAACAAGGCGATATAAGAAAAGGGACAACAATTGAGTGTCCTAAATCCAGGCATATACCAAAGGGAAGAATGGAAGCTGAGGTGTCATATATGTCAGGGGAAACATACCATATAAATCATTATAATTCCCAACAATATACTATATAGTCATCAACAATGATATACCACCAGATATAAATATATATATATATACCAAGGGAAGAATGGAAGCTGAGGTGTCATATATGTCAGGGGAAACATACCATAGAAATCATTATAATTCCCAACAATATACTATATAGTCACTAACAATGATATACCACCAGATATAAATATATATATATACCAAGGGAAGAATGGAAGCTGAGGTCTCATATATGTCAGGGGAAACATACCATAGAAATCATTATAATTCCCAACAATATACTATATAGTCATCAACAATGATATACCACCAGATATAAATATATATATATATAGTGTGTAAACATGGGATTATATTATATATTATTATCTGGGAATACAAGTCATTCACACTCTACTGGTAGACAACAAGGTCCCCCAATCAGTCCGCCACCTTCCAGTCTCTGCAGCAGAATACCAGGATGGAGTCTAGCTGCTCGTCCTCCTGAGGATTTACCCCCCTTAATGACCACGCCTCTTTTTAAAACTCAGCACTGAACTAATTCCACTGATAATTGCGCGGTCATGCAATGCTGCACCCAAACTAAATTTACGTCCTTTTTTTCACACAAATAGAGCTTTCTTTCAGTGGTGTTTGATCACCTGTGCGCTTTTTATTTTTCTCGCTATAAACATATAAAGACCAAAAATTTTGAAGAAAAACAATATTTTTTACTTTCAGCTATAAAACATATATAGTAAACTCAAAGTTAGTTATAAATTTAGGCCAAAATGTATTCTGCTCCATGTTTTTGGTAAAAAAAATCCCAATAAGTGTATATTGATTGCTTTGTGTGATAGTTATAGCGTCTACAAACTATGGGATAGATAATGGAATTTACGCCATTTTTTGCTTTACATCACTGCGCTAGTTTAACAGACAATTGCGCGGTCATGCAATATGGTACATAAATAAAATTTATATCCTTTTTTTCACACAAATAGAGCTTTCTTTTGGTGGTATTTGATCACCTGTGCAGTTTTTATTTTTGGCGCTATAACCAGAAAATTTTGAAGAAAAATTAAAAAAAAAAAATATTTTCTCATTTCGGTCATAAAAAATATCCAAAAAAACTAAAATTTTGTCATAAATTTAGGCCAAAATGTATTCTGCTCCATGTTTTTGGTTAAAAAAATCCCAATAAGTGTATATTGATTGCTTTGTGTGATAGTTATAATGTCTACAAACTATGGGATAGATCAGCAGTTCTCAACCTGGGGGTCGCGACCCCTTTGGGGGTCGAACGACACTTTCCCAGGGGTCGCCTAAGACCATCGGAAAACACATATTTCCGATGGCCTTAGGAACCGAGACACCGCTCCTTGATCCGTCTGCAGGTGTGGGCGGGATGACATGCCGTCCCTGTCATCTGGACACACCCCCGGGATCAATCCTTCCTCGTCGGTGATTGGCCGCCGGAACTGTAGCTCAAGAGAGGCACACAGGCGGCCAATCACCAGCGAGGAGGTGGAGCTTGGAAAGGAGGAGCCGAGCGGCACCGCGAAGCACGAGCGAGTGAAGAGGAGGAAAGCGGCTGGAGAAGGAAGCCATCTGACCGGTAAGTGTTTGTACCATGGGAGAGGGAGGGAGCGAGCGAGCCCAGGCTGGAGCAGGGGTCAGCAAGGTAAGTATCATTGGTGTCAGTGGGAGGAATAGTGCCCAATCATTGGTGTCACTATTACCAATGATGGGGCACTATTCCTCCCCCCACTGACACCAACGATGGGGCACTATTCCTCCCACTGACACCAACGATGGGGCACTATTCCTCCCACTGACACCAACGATGGGGCACTATTCCTCCCACTGACACCAACGATGGGGCACTATTCCTCCCACTGACACCAATGATGGGGCACTATTCCTCCCACTGACACCAATAATGGGGCCGTATTCCCCCCACTGACACCAATGATGGGGCACTATTCCTCCCACTGACACCAGTGATGGGGCACTATTCCTCCCACTGACACCAATAATGGGGCCGTATTCCCCCCACTGACACCAATGATGGGGCACTATTCCTCCCACTGACACCAATGATGGGGCACTATTCCTCCCACTGACACCAGTGATGGGGCACTATTCCTCCCACTGACACCAATGATGGGGCACTATTCCTCCCACTGACACCAATGATGGGGCACTATTCCCCCCACTGACACCAATGATGGGGCACTATTCCCCCCACTGACACCAATGATGGGGCACTATTCCCCCCACTGACACCAATGATGGGGCACTATTCCCCCCACTGACACCAATGATGGGGCACTATTCCCCCCACTGACACCTGTGATGGGGCACTATTCCTCCCATTGACACCAACGATGGGGCACTATTCCTCCCCCCACTGACACCAACGATGGGGCACTATTCCTCCCACTGACACCAATGATGGGGCACTATTCCCCCCACTGACACCTATGATGGGGCACTATTCCTCCCACTGACACCAGTGATGGGGCACTATTCCCCCCACTGACACCAATGATGGGGCACTATTCCCCCCACTGACACCAATGATGGGGCACTATTCCCCCCACTGACACCTGTGATGGGGCACTATTCCTCCCATTGACACCAACGATGGGGCACTATTCCTCCCCCCACTGACACCAACGATGGGGCACTATTCCTCCCACTGACACCAATGATGGGGCACTATTCCCCCCACTGACACCTATGATGGGGCACTATTCCTCCCACTGACACCAGTGATGGGGCACTATTCCTCCCACTGACACCAATGATGGGGCACTATTCCTCCCACTGACACCAATGATGGGGCACTATTCCCCCCACTGACACCAATGATGGGGCACTATTCCCCCCACTGAGACCAATGATGGGGCACTATTCCCCCCACTGACACCAATGATGGGGCACTATTCCCCCCACTGACACCAATGATGGGGCACTATTCCCCCCACTGACACCTGTGATGGGGCACTATTCCACCCATTGACACCAACGATGGGGCACTATTCCTCCCCCCACTGACACCAACGATGGGCCACTATTCCTCCCGCTGACACCAATGATGGGGCACTATTCCTCCCACTGACACCAATGATGGGGCACTATTCCTCCCACTGACACCAATGATGGGGCACTATTCCTCCCACTGACACCAATGATGGGGCACTATTCCCCCCACTGACACCTATGATGGGGCACTATTCCCCCCACTGACACCTGTGATGGAGCACTATTCCTCCCACTGACACCAATGATGGGGCACTATTCCTCCCACTGACACCAGTGATGGGGCACTATTCCTCCCACTGACACCAATTATGGGGCACTATTCCTCCCACTGACACCAATGATGGGGCACTATTCCCCCCACTGACACCAATGATGGGGCACTATTCCCCCCACTGACACCAATGATGGGGCACTATTCCCCCCACTGACACCAATGATGGGGCACTATTCCCCCCACTGACACCAATGATGGGGCACTATTCCCCCCACTGACACCTGTGATGGGGCACTATTCCTCCCATTGACACCAACGATGGGGCACTATTCCTCCCCCCACTGACACCAACGATGGGGCACTATTCCTCCCACTGACACCAATGATGGGGCACTATTCCTCCCACTGACACCAATGATGGGGCACTATTCCTCCCACTGACACCAATAATGGGGCACTATTCCTCCCACTGACACCAATGATGGGGCACTATTCCCCCCACTGACACCTATGATGGGGCACTATTCCTACCACTGGCACCAATGATGGGGCACTATTCCTACCACTGACACCAATGATGGGGGCACTATTCCTACCACTGATACCAATGATGGGGCACTATTCCTCCCATTGACATCAGTGATGGGACACTATTCCTCCCACTGACACCAATGACGTGGCACTATTCCTCCCACTGATACCAATGATGGGGCACTATTCCTCCCACTGACACCAATGATGGGGCACTATTCCCCCCACTGACACCTATGATGGGGCACTATTCCTACCATTGACACCAATGATGGGGCACTATTCCTCCCACTGACACCAATGATGGGGCACTATTCCTACCACTGACACCAGTGATGGGACACTATTCCTACCACTGATACCAATGATGGGGCACTATTCCTCCCACTGACACCAATGATGGGGCACTATTCCTCCCACTGACACCAATGATGGGGCACTATTCCCCCCACTGACACCAATGATGGGGCACTATTCCCCCCACTGACACCAATGATGGGGCACTATTCCCCCCACTGACACCTATGATGGGGCACTATTCCTCCCATTGACACCAACGATGGGGCACTATTCCTCCCCCCACTGACACCAACGATGGGGCACTATTCCTCCCCCCACTGACACCAACGATGGGGCACTAGTCCTCCCACTGACACCAACGATGGGGCACTATTCCTCCCACTGACACCAACGATGGGGCACTATTCCTCCTACTGACACCAACGATGGGGCACTATTCCTCCCACTGACACCAATGTTGGGGCACTATTGCTCCCCCTGATGCCAACGATGGGGCACTATTCCTCCCACTGACACCAATGATGGGGGCACTATTCCTCCCACTGATACCAATGATGGGGCACTATTCCTCCCACTGACACCTATGATGGGGCACTATTCCTCCCACTGACACCAATAATGGGGCCGTATTCCCCCCACTGACACCAATGATGGGGCACTATTCCTCCCACTGACACCAGTGATGGGGCACTATTCCTCCCACTGACACCAATGATGGGGCACTATTCCTCCCACTGACACCAGTGATGGGACACTATTCCTCCCACTGACACCAGTGATGGGGCACTATTCCTCCCACTGACACCAATGATGGGGCACTATTCCTCCCACTGACACCAATGATGGGGCACTATTCCCCCCACTGACACCAATGATGGGGCACTATTCCCCACACTGACACCAATGATGGGGCACTATTCCCCCCACTGACACCAATGATGGGGCACTATTCCCCCCACTGACACCAATGATGGGGCACTATTCCTCCCACTGACACCTGTGATGGGGCACTATTCCACCCATTGACACCAACGATGGGGCACTATTCCTCCCCCCACTGACACCAACGATGGGCCACTATTCCTCCCACTGACACCAATGATGGGGCACTATTCCTCCCACTGACACCAATGATGGGGCACTATTCCTCCCACTGACACCAATGATGGGGCACTATTCCCCCCACTGACACCTATGATGGGGCACTATTCCTACCACTGGCACCAATGATGGGGCACTATTCCTACCACTGACACCAATGATTGGGGCACTATTCCTACCACTGATACCAATGATGGGGCACTATTCCTCCCATTGACATCAGTGATGGGACACTATTCCTCCCACTGACACCAATGACGTGGCACTATTCCTCCCACTGATACCAATGATGGGGCACTATTCCTCCCACTGACACCTATGATGGGGCACTATTCCCCCCACTGACACCTATGATGGGGCACTATTCCTACCACTGACACCAATGATGGGGCACTATTCCTACCACTGACACCAATGATGGGGCACTATTCCTACCACTGATACCAATGATGGGGCACTATTCCTCCCATTGACATCAGTGATGGGGCACTATTCCTACCACTGACACCAATGATGGGGCACTATTCCTACCACTGACACCAATGATGGGGCACTATTCCTACCACTGATACCAATGATGGGGCACTATTCCTCCCATTGACATCAGTGATGGGGCACTATTCCTCCCACTGACACCAATGATGAGGCACTATTCCTCCCACTGCAAAATTACAGTTATGAAGTAGCAAAGAAAATAATTTTATGGTTGGGGGTCACCACAACATGAGGAACTGTATTAAGGGGTCGCGGCATTAGAAAGGTTGAGAACCACTGGTATAGATAATGGAATTTACACAGCTTTTCCTTTCTGACTGCCCATCACATTTCTTGAGGTGCTAAAATACCAGGATAGTACAAACACCCCCAAATGACCCCTTTTCGGAAAGTAGACACCCTAAGCTATCTGCTGAGAGGCATATTGAGTCCATGGAAGATTTTTGTTTCCACAAGTTTCTGGAAAATGACAAAACCTTTTTTTTTTTTACACATAGTTGTAATTTAAATGATATATTTCTCGCACAAGCCATGGGTATATGTGGAATTACACCCCAAAATACATTCTGCTGCTTCTACCGAGTATGGGGATACCACGTGTGTGAAAATTGTTGGGAGCCTAGCCACATACAGGAGCCTGAAATCCAATGACCACTGTGAAAGCCTGAAGGTGTGTAACTTCCTCATTTCACTTCCTCACTACCTATCACAGTTTTGAAGGCCCTGACATGCCAGGATAGCACCAAACCCCCCCAAATGACCCCTTTCTGGAAAGTAGACACCCCAAGGAAATTAAAAAGAGGCATGGTGAGTATTTTACAGATCTAATTTTTTCTCACAAGGTTTTGAAATATAAAAAAAGAATAGAAAAAATATGTTTTTGTTTTTTTTCTTCATATTCCAAAAACTTGTGGCAACAAATGAGATCTGCAAAATACTCACCATGCTTCCTATCAAATTCCTTGGGGTGTCTACTTTCCAAAAAGGGGTCATTTGGGGGGGTTTGGTGCTATCCTGGCATCTCAGGGCCTCCAAAACTGTGATAGGTAGTGAGGAAGTGTAATGAGGAAATAAAGCCCTTTAAAAGCCTGAAGGTGCTTATTGGATTTTGGGGTCCTGTACTTGGCTAGACTGCCAAAAAGTCTCTCACATGTGGTACCCCCATACTTGGGAGAAGTAGCAGAATGTATTTTGGGGAGTAATTCCACATATAACCATGGCATGTGTGAGCAATAAATCATTTAAGTGACAATTTTGTATAAAAAAATATATTTTTTTTTTGTCATTTTCCAAAAACTTGTGGTAAAAAAATAAATTCTTCTATTGATTCAACATTCCTCTCAGCAAATAGTTTGGGGTGACTACTTTCCAAAAAGAGGTCGTTTTGGGGGGTGGGGGCGTTTTATGCCCAGCATTAGAAGTTTATGCCACACATCACTCACTCTTCTAACCACCTGAAGACCAAGCCTTTTCTGACACTTTTTGTTCACATGAAAAAAAATCAGTATTTTTTGTTAGGAAATTAATTTAAACCCCCAAACATTATATATTTTTTTAAAGTAAACACCATAGTTAATAAAATGGTGGGTACTACAATTTTTTATGGCAAATAGTACTTGTGCAGCGATTTTTCAAAAGCAAATTTTAAAAAAAATAAACTTTTTTAACTTTTAATGCACAAAAATACAATATATTGGCCAAATTTTTGGTAAAATCTAAAAGATAATGGTATGCCGAGTAAATAGATACCAAACATGACATGCTTTAAAACTGCACATGTCCCGTTCAATGACGACAAACTGCAAACATTTTTAATATCCATAGGCAACGCTTTAAAGCCTTTAAAATGCACCATTTTAGATTTACAGAGGAGGTCTAGTGTTAGAATTACTGCCCTTCATCTGACGTTCACGGCAATACCTCACATGTATGGTGCAACCGCTGTTTACATACCGACACAGGGTCAAGGCTTGTGCACACAGGTGTGCGCGCATGGGAGGGGCAATTTTGTTTTTTAATTATTTAGATTTTTTAAATTATTTTTACACTGTCCCTTTAATTTTTTTTTGTATTTTATCACTTTTAATGCTATAACAGGGAACGCAAATATCCCCGATAACTTCAATGGGCATTGTCATATATTCTTTTTTGAGAAATCTGGGGTCTATCAGCCTCTAGATATCTCCTCTGCCCTTACATTATCTAATCAAACCAACATCGGTGTGATCAGATGCTTTCCCAATTTACAAATGGTGCTGTTTATATCCTGAGAAACTGAAGTGATGAAATGCTTGTAGCTTCCGAATTCTTAGACTATAGAGATGATTGGCACCATTCTGGTCTCCAATCAGTTCCGTAGTCAGCTGGCAGAAACACCGGCTACATTCTCAGGTTCCCCTGATGGCACGGGACTGCCCGAGAAAACCTTGGAAGGCAGTGGGGGAGGGGGCATCATCTCCCGCTGCTTGTAAAAGCAATCCTGCAGCTAATTATCTACTAGGATTGCTTTTACATGAAAGCCGATCGCTGGTTGAAAAAAACAATACCAGGATGAGGCCTGCAGCTGTAGGCATCATCCTGGTATAACCATTCAAAGTCCAGTGATGTACCAGTACGTTGCTGGTCCTTGTTGGGTGTATATGTTATGTTCTTTTTTTTGTATGCAGCCTGTGGACTGAATGAAAAAATGAGAAGAAATCTCTGGCAGAAAAAGTGTGTGGTATGCCCACCATTAGAATATACCACCCTGCATCCACCCACTTCTAATGGTGGGCACACATTAGGTCACATGGTGCCACATGCGCCAGTTCCAAGATTGTACAAATGTATAAATAGTGGCACGCTTGAATAAACATTGTTCACGTATAAGTGGTACCCCATATGGAAAAATGGTGACACCAAGTCCCAAACTATCTTGCCACTACTCCCCATGTAGTCTGGGCATCCGGGGGGCTCCACGTGACTATCTTTTCCCTCGTAAATCCGAAACTTATAAGTATAGCCTGTTGTCTTCTCACAGGTCTTCTACATCTTGACCCCATATCTGGCACGCTTGCTGGGGAGAAATTGTTTGAATGCAAGGCGGCCAGAAAAATTAATTAAGGACTCATCAACGCAGATGTTTTGCTGGGGAGTGTCAAGGCTCCAGGTATGACCAGAGGTGTGTGGACTGACACAGGGAAACGCAGGCTTCAGGTATAGTGTAAATAAGACAATTTATTAAGACTAAACAACACAAACACAGTGCAAGGTAAACATAACACAGTGCAAACAACCCAAACTCCAACAGATAACCATATATACAAATTAACGTAGTCGGGCAGGCCGGGTCGGTAGCAAACGGGCAAACAGGGTACCAGGAGAGAGCGGAAGAGTGGTCAGAAATAGCCAAGGTCAGGACAGGCGGAGTTCACTCAGAGTCAGGATCAAAGCAGAATCAGGAATCAAGAAGGAAGCAGACAGGATGCAGGTACAGGGGCTCATGGGAAACATACACCAAGGCACTGACTGCAGGTCTGGCCATTCCTTAAATACACCTTCTGCAATCAGCCCCAGGTGTTGGCTGATTGCAGGAGTGAGCTTCTGACTGCTGAGAGCACCCGCTGGTCAGCCCTGGTACTGCAGCCCACACGGCAGGTGAGTCCCACCACCAGTGCTGAGTCCATTCCTGACAGGGAGTATAGACATCTGCAAATTTTTAGTTAAGGTGATTTGTGAGGGGCTGAATTTTGTGGAGCCGGTCAAATTCAGGGTCACCCCGAGGATGACAGAGTGTATTGTCGCTGAAATGCATAAAACACATTATACTCTCATATCTATGCCTGGCCATGGCAGCAGAGAACACGGCATATGATGAATCGGGTCTGCGGACCAATACAACCGCAATTCATTTCTTTTAGTAATACCCATGTTGAGGGTTAGGCCCCCAAAAAATGTAAATTTGAAAACCGTAATGAGTTTCCATGCGAATGGTCTGGCAAAGTTTGAATTTGGGTTGGCAGCGATAAATTGTTGTGCATTTAAAATGCTTTGATCCACAATCAACGCATACAGATATTTTGTGAAAAACAGCTCCAAAAATCAAGAAGGTATGTGAAAGACCAGGATGTACTAGACCGCTGGTACTCTCCAGTTCACCAAAAGGTAGCGTGGCACTAGTACTGGCACTCTGCTGCATATGAGAGTCATCAATATTTACCGACAAGTGCTAACAGAGATCAGGCCTGATTCTGCCAACACTGCGGTTTTGTGTGCAATGTATCAAGTGACAGTGACCTACTGACACTACACTTGCTGGGGGAGAAGGGGGAGTAAGCATAGGGGCTAAACACAGGTGTTGGCAGGTGCTGGGGCTGATCCCGCTAACGCTGCATTTTTGGGGACGCTATACTAATGTGAACGCTGGTATAGTGCTGACCTGATGAAAGATATTGACCCGTTCAGACACTATACTAGCAATGGAGGTTTATTGTACATGAGCGTGCACCTGGCAATCAAGTGGTTAAATGTGATGACTGGTGTACTGACGGGCAATCTGATGCTATCTGGGAGGGGTGTGAAAACCACGGGAGCGCGAATCACCTATATATATATGATTTTGCGTACCCATGCCGCCCTGTAGCAGTATTTCTGCTGTAGGGTGGTCAGGAAGCAGTTGCAGAAGAGGTTTGTGTTACATCGGTGTGTTACTTTAACTGACAATTGCGCGGTCATGCAACACTGCACCCAAATTAAATTTACATCCTTTTTCCCCACAAATTGAGCTTTCTTTCGGTGGTATTTGATCGCCTGTGCATTTTTAATTTTTTGAGCTATAAAAAAAAAGGCTGACAATTTTGAGAAAAAAAAACAATATTTTGGACTTTTTGCTATAAAACATGTCCAGTAAAAAAAAATAAAAAAATAAAATTTTGTCACAAATTTCATCCAAAATGCATTCTGCGATATGTCTCTGCTAAAAAAAAATCTCAATACGTGTAAATTAATTGGTTTACATGAAAGCGTTTACAAATGGCGGGAAAGATACTGGGATTTTTAATTTTTTTATACTAATAATGGCGGCGATCAGTGACTTATGGCGGGACTGCTGCGGACATTTTGACACTGGGGGGGAACTGACTTGGGGTCACTGACATCCCCAGTGACACCAATACAATGATCAGTGAAAAAGAAAAACACTGACACTGTACTAATGGCACTGGGGAGGAAGGGGTTAACATTTTTAGGGTTTACTGTGTGAGGGGAGTGTTTTACTAGGGGGCGGGGTGTGTGCTGGACGGGGGCAGGCTGATCAAGAGAGAGAAACTCTTCTCTCCCTCTTCAGCTTGTCACGAGCTGACAGGCAACTGACAGAAAGCAGGGCTGTGTATAAACAATGCAGCCCTGCTCTCTGTCAGCGATCACCGTGAATCGCGGGAAAACGGCCGGTAATGACCGTCCATGACCCGGCGGTGGAGACCCGCTGCTGACACCCACGGGACAGGTAGGGCGGGCGCGCGCCTCGTGCGTGCCCCCTACCTGTTTTGCAAAACCACGTTTTAAAACGTGGCTTTGTGCAGCCGTGCCGCCCTGCAAACATACATATGCAGTGGCTGGGGCTGAAGAAGTTAAAATTACAAACATCAGTGGAATGGCGCCAAACTACAGGGCCTAAATACCCCCCATAGGTGTCACTCAGGTTACCAGTGTAGAGTTACACAGGAGGTCTGATGCCGGAATTATCGCTCTTACTCTGACATTTCCAGCCATACCTGTGTGGATACACGTGTGGTGAGAACACCGTATACAATGCGTGGTGGAATTCCGTATGTGTTAGCCTTTGTGTGCAAACATGGGGGGGGGGGGGGGGTGCTTTCATTTTTTAATTATTTCTTAAAGTTTCTTTCTATTTATTCACTGTCCCAATTTTTTTCAGGACTTTTATTGCTATCAGACAGGTTCTCTTTACTGAGACATCTGGGGTCTATTGGACCCCAGATCCCAATCTGACCATAAAAACATCCGACCAAACCAAGATCAGTTCATTCTGATGCTTTCACAAGCTGGAAATGGCTTGTTTACATCTGAGTGACTCTGGAAGTGACACAATCCTCGTTGCTTCTACATCCACGGGGGTTCCTTTATCCAGATTACAGCTCACCTCCTCATAGATTGTTAATAGGTTGGTCTGACAAGAACGATCTTTTCCCATAAATCCATGCTGGGTACTAATAATGATACTATGTTCATCAGCAAATTCCTGGATATGGTCCCTTATCATCCCTCCAATAGTTTACAAACTATTGATGTTAGGCTGACTGGCTTGGAGCTTCCAGATATGTATCTCAGTCCTTTCTGGAATACTGGAACCACGTTAGATTTTCACCAATCTGCTGCCACCATTCCAGTCAGTAAGCTTTCCTAAAGATGAGGAATGACTATCAATTACCTGGCTTCATTCCTTGAGGACTCTCAGATGCAAGCCATCAGGTCCTGGTGATTCATTCACATTTAGTTCTTTTTAAACCTTCTAGTCTTTTGTAAAGGACCACTACACTGACCACTGATATAAGGGGGTCCTTCTCCCATTGTCACCAATGTAAGGGACCGCTACACTGACCACTGATATGAGGGGGTCCTTTTCCCATTGGTAACCAATGTAACGGACCGCTACACTGATCACTGATATAAGGGGGTCCTTCTCCCATTGGTCACCAATGTAAGGGACCACTACACTGACCACTGATATAAGGGGTCCTTCTCCCATTGGTCACCAATGTAAGGGACCACTACACTGACCACTGATATAAGGGGGTCCTTCTCCCATTGGTCACCAATGTAAGGGACCACTACACTGACCACTGATATAAGGGGTCCTTCTCCCATTGGTCACCAATGTAAGGGACAAATACAATGACCACTTGGGATGATCTCTGGGTTTAGTTGTCGGAGAGTAGGGATGAGACGACAGTACAAACCAAACTTTGCCTGTTCCGGTCCCGTGTTTTGCAGGAGCCGATCATCACATGTAGAAGAGACATTTCTACCACTTCTATATATAACAGCTTCCCGCTGTCACTGGTGCCTGAGGAAGACATGGATGGGTACAGCGGCCACACCCCCAGGAATCAGTGATGTCATTGGGAATCCCTGCCATGTAAGGAAGGGGGCGGGGATAGCAGTGACATCACTGACCAAATATGGTCACTGGTCACATTTGGGCAATAAGGTCCCACCATCCCTGTCCCTTCACTTATGTAGATGATGACAGTTTAGGGAGCTGTCATTGGGCTGGTGCTATTGTCGGGTACTATATACCCCATACTCATTCACATGGGGGGATGGTATATGGGGGCCCCTTGTTATTAAAGGGGGCTTCCAGAATCCAATATGACCCCCACCCACAGATCCCCACAGCCACAAGCCAAGGTGCTATGCCTGGGGGAATCCCTCCTGGTAAGGTGACCCCCATGTTGAGGACATGTGGCCTGGTATGGATCAGGAGGGGGGACACACTACAGCCCCCCTCTGCACTCTGTATGGTGGGCTGTATATGATATACTGCTGACCCCCGCACTCTGCGCCGTTATTGAAGGGTGTGAGGTGTCACCGAGGAGCAATGTTCTATATTGAAGTTTGCCGTCATTGCACCGACACACACAATAGTTTTTGTTCAATAAATGTTTTATTATAATTTTACATTTAACAAGATTGAAGCATAAAAATCAGGAAACAGTAAAGGAAGGAATCCGATTGGTCAGGGAGATCCCTTGTCTGGAATGTGGGGGCGGAGTCATTATTATTGGTGTACAATACAATACACAACGTGTTCCATTATTATAACAAAGTATTGTAGAAAAGATCCCAACATAGAAAATGGGGGAAAGGAGGAAATAAAGGCGGATATGAAGGGGAATCTGTGTACGGGGAACACCTTAACAATCACCACCATTTTATTCTCCAGGGCCTCTGATGTCACAGAATAGATGTTTGGGGGTTTATCTCATCTTCAGGACCAAAATCTGCATTTTCCCATGTGTGCAAAATCATGCAGAAACAGCTCTGGCAGTGAGAGGGTTAATGTGGGCTAGATGGGATCCCTCTGCTGGGGTGACATTAGAGCTCCCCCTAGCTGCAGCCTGGTAATAACATTGCTGGGAGGTCTCTTCATTTCTCTGCTCCATACTTCCCGTCTTTATAGAAACATCTCCTGACATTTGGGGGTCTATTCATAAAGAATGTCTGGAACCATTCACCTGGTGAGAGTTCATGTCCATTCCTCCTGTGTGAATAGGATGGGGAAATGAATGTTAGTAGGCTATTTGCTGAGCTGTTTAAATGGATTGAATTGATTTAATATGGAAAATGCCAGACTCGCTATTAGATGGTGATCATTTCTATGACACTTAGCACCATGTAAAGGCCAAATGCAGTATTTTCAATGTTAAATCAATGGTTGGTATAATGGTGTTGGGTTAATAACGTATATCCTTCGGTGTGGACTGTACTCATCCGTGTCTGAGTATGATCTCAGGGATTAGTATGAAGCCATGCCTGACCATGAAAGAGAAGGGGGCTATTTATAGAAAATTTGTTGGATGAATGTGACAATCAATCATCCAACCATTTTCCCCGTGTGAAACTTTTGATGTTTTACAAGTCCTGAATTATGTACAAAACATTTCCCACACTCAGAACATGAATATGGCTTCTCCCCTGTGTGAGATCTCTGATGGATGTAAAGATTGGACTTCGCTGAAAAACATTTCCCACACTCAGGACAGCAATGAGGCTTCTCCCCTGTGTGAGATCTCTGATGTCTGTGAAGATCTGATCTATGTAAAAAACATTTCCTGCACTCAGGACAGGAAAGGGGCTTCTCCACCATGTGAGATCTCTGATGTCTGTGAAGAATGGACTTGTGTGAAAAACATTTCCTGCACTCAGGACAGGTGTATGGCTTGTCCCTCATGTGCGAACTCTGATGTATGGAAAGATTGGACTTCACTGAAAAATATTTCCCGCACTCAGAGCAGGAATACGGCTTTTCCCCCGTGTGAAACCTTTGATGTCTGACTAGCTCTGATTTATGTAAAAAACATTTTCCACACTCAGGACAGGAAAATGGCTTTTCTCCCGTATGTAATCTCTGATGGCTATAAAGATGAGACTTCACTGAAAAACATTTCCCACACTCAGGACAGGAATATGGCTTTTCCCCTGTGTGACATCTTTGATGTGTAACAAGATCTGATTTTTTTACAAAACATTTCCCACACTCAGGACAGGAATATGGCTTCTCCCCTGTGTGAGATCTCTGATGGCTGTAAAGATTGGACTTCACTGAAAAACATTTCCCGCACTCAGGACAGGAATATGGTTTCTCCCCTGTGTGAGATCTTTGATGCACATTAAGACCAGATTTAGCATGGAACCTCTTCCCGCACTCAGGACAGGAGAACATCTTCTTTGTTGGAAGGCCGGCCCGGTCCCGCACAGTCTGAGGTTCCTCAGGATACGAGGAATCCGATGGTCCATCTACACTGGGTGGTGCCGGATGGACATTGGAGGGAGCTGGGTTTTCTCCTGGACTATACTGTGTGATGTCCTCATCTTCTACTTTCCAGTCTGGAGACAAAGTGAGACAATCCTCAGAGGTTTTCATCATCTCCCGGCCATGGACTAAAATACAAAGACAAAGAGGATTACTAGACAGGAACTGATTGGTTCCCCCAAACCAGGACTCCACCCATATCAGGCAGCTTGGTCTCTGAGGAGCTTACAATTCCACCCTCAAGGGAACTAGGAAATGGCTCCTCTGATCTCCTACCAGGTCATTTCTTTATTCATGGACCTTAGTCAGAGAGTGAGGAAACAACCAGAACTGTCTTTTATAGGAGGGACAGTGATGAGGGGATTATAGGACGAGGGTCCCCACCCCCTCTATCACTCATCGCCATCTTCCCAACACAAGAAGTACTGCACTTCCTTATTTAGTCCATGATTTAGTCATGAAGAACAGCGGGGCTGAGCCCCACCAGAGGTCAGAGAGTGAGGATGGGGGGAGAACAACCAAGATGAAGACTGGACTGATCCTGAAGACCACCATCATTGGGGTATTGACTCCTCCCTCATTATCACTTTCTGTTTAAGGGTCCAAAGTTGGAGGATGTTATCACATTATTATCACCATGTAAAAGTCTGTGCTCCAATCACATCATCCGATATAAAATGTCCAGCTGGTAGGAAATGGGGGGAACAAAAGAGAATCCATATTATGTGTATATATAGCAGTGGGGGGAGGGGGAGAGCAGAAGTCAGGACTATGGAATGCAAAACTTATCATATAGGAAAAAACAATTAGGACTATATAGTATTAGAATGATGTAATGTACAACATAGAGTATACAGTGTAAGGGTCAGGACTCATAATATTGGTATTCAGCAATCAGCGGTGGCCTAGATGTCCACATGAGACAAGCTGTAGAGGTCCCACACTTCTGCCTCCCATCTCCTGAGACTGAATCCATTGTTTCTATGTGTTTATCAGATGATGGGGGATCTAGGTGGATCCTCCGTACTGCTCTCTCCTTTACAATAAAGTCTCCTCTTACCCGGTGATGTGAGGGGCGGCTGATTGTCCATCATGACGTCCTTGTAGAGATCCTTGTGTCCTTCTAAATACTCCCACTCCTCCATGGAGAAATAGACAGTGACACCCTGACACCTTATAGGAACCTGACACACACAATGATACAGTCACCATCCAGACACATCCCTTGTCTGTTACTGGAGAATGTCCCAGAATTCCCGGCACCGCTCACCTCTCCTGTCAGCAGCTCCATCATCTTCTTGGTGACTTCTAGAATCTTCTGCATGTTGTGTCTCTCAGGGTTTAGGGAGTCACATGGAGGCACTGTGATGGTCATATGATCACCTGACTTCAGAAGAGGAAATCTCTGTATTGAGGAACCAATAGGAATATCATGTTAGACTCCCAGAATCTTCCTCACCTCTCCACTCAGGTCTGTGTTTTATTAATAGAGATGAGAGTGATGTCATGTGACCTCCCAGAATCCTCCTCACCTCTCCGGTCAGGTCTGTGTTTTATTAATAGAGATAAGAGTGATGTCATGTGACCTCCCAGAATCCTCCTCACCTCTCCGGTCAGGTCTGTTTTATTAATAGAGATAAGAGTGATGTCATGTGACCTCCCAGAATCCTCCTCACCTCTCCGGTCAGCAGGTAGATGATCTCCAGGGTGAGGTTTAGTATCTTCTCAGTCATGTGACTCCGGTCCTCCTCCATCCTCATTGGTGCCATCATGTGATCTATACAGGTCTCCTTGTAGACGGATAACTTTGGGAAATGAAGGTAAGAATGATTTGGATGGTATTGGTCACACAATAATAGGATGTGGATGTGAGGGGGGAATAGGAGGGTTGCTGCACATTTAAAGTGTAACTAAAGACAGGCCACTTGTTTCATTTTGGATAGAGTAAGGGAGGGTTATAACCTCTGTCAGGTGTTTTTGCCATCTGTGTCCCATTGGGGAGATTTCCCTTCACTTCCTGTCTCTGAGCCAAAACAAGAAGTGAGAGGAAATCCCCCCAAAGTGAGGGAATTCTGCGGTGTCACCAGAACTAGTTTCCCCATTGGACGATTTACTCTCTGTTAGTGTTCTGATGTCTTTGGGACTCTCTTTCACTTTTGGTTATAATGGTCACCGGGACAAATGGGGGCAGAAACCGCAATGAAAACTGACAGATGCTCTAATTCCTCTCTACTCCAAAACTACAAAAAAGTTTTACCTTCAGTTATACCTTAGGAACTACCGCCCCCCACGGGAACACGTTTAGATTAGACTGTTTAGTGTTTAGACCCCAGAACTCTCTTGGTCTGCCGGATCAGAAATCCCTTTTTCTCCGTTGGGTTTGTTTTGTCTCTGAACTGGTTTTGATGAGTTTTAGATCTGCAGACAAGGAATGATAAATGGTTACATAGTCGGTAAGGTTGACTAAAGACACTCGTCCCTCCAGTTCAGCCACATTGTGTGTATCTGCGTGTCTATGGCACCATCCTCTTCCATATCCCTTTACATTGTGTTCCCTAAGAAACACATCTAAAAGGTTTGTGAATGTATCTACACTCCCCGCTGACACACCAACTGTGGAAGGGAGTTCCACATCCTTACCTTTCTACCTATAAAGAACCTAACACACAGTTTAACCACTTTACCACCAGAAGGTATTACCCCTTCAGGACCAGGCCATTTTTTTTTCTGTACAGCACTGCACTACTTTAACTGGAAATTGCTTGGTCATGCAACACTGAACCCAAATGAAATTTATATCATTTTTTCACACAAATGAAGCTTTACTTTGGTGGTATTTGATCATCACTGGGTTTTTATATTATGTAACACACTGCATTGTTACTAATTGCAGATTGTTAAATGGCCACAAGATGGCTGTGCTCTGCAATTCAGTTGACACAGGAAATTGTACAGCAACGCTGAGAACGCTGGGACTTGTATGCTGCAAGCAGGATTTCTTCATTCAGTTCAGCTGACAACTAGAGATTCCAATTAAGTGAGTAAAGGGGCTGGAGCATATAAAAGGGGAGGAGAGGAGAGGCAGGGTGCGTGTGAGAACAGAGTGCTGATCCAGGAGGCCTCAGGCTGGATCAGACTGAATCAGAGGATGGAGAAGGGAATTTCCAGATTGTTGATTGTACAGAGAGGCAGGATAGTCAATCCGGCATGTAGGTGGATCGTGCCATCGCCATTGGCACTGCTATCTCCATGGGAAGACAGCCAGAAAAGGGGCCCCCAGCAACAAGGACATCATTTCACACCACTACTTTGAAGGACTGGTGAGAGAGTTCCTAACCCACACCACACCACCATATGATACAGGTTCCATAGTTGTTGTTGCCGGTTACTAAAGTCCAGGATTCTTACAATGCAGACTGCCACATAGAGACACAGTCTCTGTAGCCCAATCAGTGCTGCGGCCTATCTACACCAGAAGCCCATTGAAGTATCACACACAGTATATCAGCCCTAATAGATTCTGTTGCCTGATTGGCAGGAACTGGAAAAAAGTAAAATCATATTACCTCCGGCCTGTTCTACACAAAGTTCCACTAGGACACTGGTGCTTGTCAATCCAGCAAAAGGTAGTGCAGTGTTAGTGCTGTCACTGTGCTGCATATGAGAATAATCCTGCATTTCTAGCACCTCAGCAACCTGGGAATGGGGTTGGGTGTGCCTGATCTTAGCAGGGACCTCTTCACCATCATCAGACCTACCTGCTGGGGTGTCACTGCTCTCTACAGGTTCATAATCTGAGCCGGATTCTGGTAGTGAGGCTTCCCCTTCACTCCCATCTGTCATGCTGGGAATCCTGTACGCCTCCCTAGGGAACCTTTTTTTGGACACTAAATTTACAGTTACTTAGTGGTGACTCTGGGAAAAAGAGCTCCTGGCTAGCAATCAGGGACTGCTTGTGTGCTAGAAATAAAATGATCTGCTAGTGGTAGGAGAGATCAGGCTCAGATGTTGCTGACACTGTGGTTTTGCAGACAATGTATCAGAGATGGCAGTGATCTGAAAAATGATACCGACATTGCATTTGTTGGGGGGGTAAATGCAAGTGGTGGCAGTGATCAGGGCTGATCCTGCTAACACTGCATTTATGGCGACACCATACTATCAGGGACACTAGTATAGTTCTGACCATGACCAGGATACCAGTCCAGAGAAACACTATACTAGTGATCAGCGATTTATAGTGTGACTGTGATAATGTGGCAGCCAATCAGAGACTGGCAGTAACTGACACTGACTGGGGGGGGACACTAACTGATGTCACTAGTGACACTAATACAGAGATCTGTGATAATACTGTACACTGTCACTGTACTAATGACTGTGGCTGGGTGACGGGGGTGATCAGGAAGGCAATCAAGGGGTTCACTGTGTGCCTAACAAGTGTATGTGTGCTGATTGTACTCCCAGACTGGATGGATTTTCTTCCTGATCTCAGCTCTGAATGGTAAGTGAGATCAGGGAGAAGAAGCAGCCAGATCTTGCTGTGTGATCACTAACACCCTCATCTCTGTGCTGTGGTTGGCCACAGTTATCAGCAGGTTCACAGCCACAATCATTGGCTGCAAGCCTGACAACAAACTCATGCTGTGTCCAACCACAGCGTGAGCAGCAAGGGGCGGCGTGCACTCCTGTAAACCAGGAAGATGCTGGTAGACAAATGGATAAACACTTTTCCCTTTGTAAATGTCAGCACTGCTGCAGCACTTTCTGTACATCAGAGATGCCCTTCACAGGGGGGATTAGGACACCTCCAGGATTAGGACACCTCCCAGGAGTAGGAAACCCCCCAGGATTAGGACAACCCCCCCAGGAGTAGGAAACCCCCCAGGATTAGGACATACCCCAGGATTAGGATGTCCTTTAGGATTAGGACATCCACCAGGGTTAGGATATTCCCCTGGATGAAGACAACCCCTCAGGAATAGGACAACCCCCAATATTAGGAAACCCCCCAAGATTAGGACACTCCCCAAAAATGTCATTTAACTGCCTCCTGTCTGCCATATAAGGTAATGACAAGTGCAAGGCGGTTCTCTTGTTCTGGGAGGATGTCATATGACGTCCTCTCACTCTAACCATGCGTGTGTGGCTCCGGGAGTGCGCAGCACGGCGATCAGTGGTGTGCTGTGTCCCTTGGACACAGCGGATCACTGATCAATGGAAAGAGCCAAAGATATGATTGAAGAGCCAAAGAGCGATCAGCTATGATTGGACACAATCACAGCTGATCGCATGTAAACAGGGAAATTCCGGTTATTGGCATTTCTTTCCTCTCGGGCTGTCACGCTGACAGAGGAGAGGAGAGCCGGTAATCGGCATTCCTCAGAGGGAACATGTACACTGATCATCAGGGCACTGATGATCAGTGTGCCCTGATGAACAGTGTAGCCCCAGCAGTGCCACCTGTCAGTGTCCATCAGTGCCAGCTGTCAGTGCTCATCAGTGCCACCTGCCAGTGACCATCAGTGCACATCAATGCCACATATCAGTGCTCATCTGAGCTGCCTTTCAGTGTCACCTACCAGTGCCAGTCAGTGCTGCATATCAGTGCAAGTCAGTGCCGCCTATCAGCGCCCATCAGTGGTGCCTATCCATGCCGCCTATCAGTGTTATATATGAGTGCTGCCTTTTAGTGCCCGTCAGTGACGCCTGTCAATGTCCATCAGTGCCACCTACCAGTGCCTCCACATCAGTGCCCATCAGTGCAGCCTCTCAGTGCCCATCGCTGCAGCCTCATTAGCGCACATCAGTACAGGAGATAAATCACTTATTTACAAAATTTTAGAGCAAAAACTAAAAAAAAAACATTTTGTCCTCAAAATTTTCAGTGGTTTTTGGTTTGTTTAGCAAAAAATAAAAAACTTAGAGGTGATTAAATACCACCAAAAGAAAGCTCTATCTGTCACAAAAAAATGATAAAATTGTCATATGGGTACAGTGTTGCATGACCGCGCAATTGTCATTCCAAGTGTGACAGCATTGAAAGCTGAAAATCGGCCTGGTCAGGGAGGGGGTAGAAGTGCCCGGGAGGGGAGGGGTTATAGGTGTTGGACATTTATAATGTTTCACTTTAACCATTTAAACCTCCCTGCTCCCGGCCAACTGGATTCCTGCATTGTACATGTCCCTCAGGGTGATTGTCTGACACCCCCTTGTCTATTAGCCCAACTATTGTGCATTGGCTGCCATTGACTTCAGGAAGGATTGAGTTCAGCCAGTTCACTGAGCAACACTGGAACCGAACCCAGGAGAGCTCAGCTCACTCCTATGAGAAGACCACCTCACCACAATGAGGAGAATGTTCCGGCCCCGGAAGTGGGGGATGTTCTGCCCCGGAAGGGGTTAATCTGGGTTCCCACACTATATATGTGTGTATCATCATCTGCTGGAGATAAAAGACATCACAGTGACTATGGAGGAAGAGGACGGACATGACTATGGAGGAAGAGGACAGACATGACTATGGAGGAAGAGGACGGACGTGACTATGGAAGAAGAGAACGGACGTGACTATGGAGGAAGAGGACAGACGCGACTATGGAGGAAGAGGACGGACGTGACTATGGAGGAAGAGGACGGACGTGACTATGGAGGAAGAGGACGGACGTGACTATGGAGGACGAGGCCGGACGTGAGTATGGAGGAAGAGGACGGACGTGACTATGGAGGAAGAGAACGGACGTGACTATGGAGGAAAAGGACGGACGTGACCATAGAGGAAGAGGACGGACGTGACCATGGAGGAACAGGACGGACGTGACCATGGAGGAAGAGGACGGACGTGACCATGGAGGAAGAGGACGGACGTGACCATGGAGGAAGAGGACGGACGTGACCATGGAAGAAGAGGACGGACGTGACTATGGAGGAAGAGGACGGAAGTGACTATGGAGGAAGAGGACGGACATGATGGGGGTTACTGGGTGTAAATAGAACATAACATCTTATTACCTCTTCTGCTGCAACTTCCACCAATGTCTCCTTTGTTCCTGTCTGTACCTAACATCACTTCCTGTCTGTACCTGAGATCACTTCCTGTCTGTACCTGACATCACTTCCTGTCTGTCTTCCATAGAGACTTCCTGTCTGGGTAGAAGTGAGATCTCCACCTTGTGGAGCTCAGAGGAACTGCAGCCCCGAGAAGCATCTGGTAGTGTGACCCCGGCCTATATGACTCCTCGGGGGAGGGGTTTTGGACCCTTTGATTTTGCAGTAACATTGATTGCAGATTTAGTCCTGTAGAACATCTGGTATATGGATACAAAGCCCCCCAGCTGGGAGTAAAGGGTGGAAATGGCTGGTGACCCCCAGATTTGGGCAATGATGTCATCACTATAAATGGATAAAACCCGCGCTATGTGTAACAACTCCAAACCTACAAAAACCTTCTAGCGGACTGCTGCTGTAACAAAGGGAAGGATTCCCTGTCATCTAGAAGAGCATTATGTGTCACAGCGCTGTCCTATTGTGTGTGCACAGAAATCATCACAAATACACTACAAATATGTGGAGACATTCAGAGATAAAGAGCTCGGGGCTCCAAATCCTATTCTCTGCACATCCACTGCTTCCACTTTACACCCACTTCATTGGTCTTATGGGGTTTATCAATAAATGAAGGAAACTGAACCGTGTGCAAATCCATGCACAACATAAAGTGCTTTGTGCTCAAGATGCTGCTCCCTGCACATCCACTGCTTCCACTTTACACCCACTTCATTCATCTCATCAGATTTGCTGCTATAGGAAATCATCTCAAATCCTGTGCAAATCCATGGAGACAGACAATATTGTGTGCTCAGTATAGTGTTCTCTGCAAGTCCACCGCTTCCACTTTGCATCTACTTCAATCACTCTCCACCCTTTACTCTGGGCTGGGGGGCTTTGTATCCATATACCAGATGTTCTACAGGACTATATCTGCAATCAATGTTACTGCAAAATCAAAGGGGCCAAAACCCCTCCCCCGAGCAGTCATATATTTCTGTCCCCCTTGGTGGGAGTGGAGGTGACCCCTCTATAAGGATCTACAGTCCATACACACCCAGCACAAGGCCGGGGTCACACTACCAGATGCTTCTCGGGGCTGCAGTTCCTCTGAGCTCCACAAGGTGGGGATCTCACTTCTACCCAGACAGGAAGTCTCTATGGAAGACAGACAGGAAGTGATGTCAGGCACAGACAGGAAGTGATGTCAGGTACAGACAGGAAGTGATGTCAGGTACAGGAAGGAAATTTAGGAAGAAGCTGAGAGGAGACATTGGTGGAAGTGGCAGCAGAAGAGGTAATAAGATGTTATGTTCTATTTACACCCAGTAACCCCCCATCATGTCTTTCCTCTTCCTCTATAGTCACATCTGTCCTCTTCCTCCATAGTCATGTCCGTCCTCTTCCTCCATAGTCACGTCCGTCTTCTTCCTCCATAGTCACGTCCGTCCTCTTTCTCCATAGTCACGTCCGTCCTCTTTCTCCATAGTCACGTCCGTCCTCTTTCTCCATAGTCACGTCCGTCCTCTCCCTCCATAGTCATGTCTGTCCTCTTCCTCCATAGTCACATCTGTCCTCTTCCTCCATAGTCATGTCCGTCCTCTTCCTCCATAGTCACGTCTGTCCTCTTCCTCCATAGTCACGTCTGTCTTCTTCCTCCATAGTCACGTCCGTCCTCTCCCTCCATAGTCACGTCCGTCCTCTCCCTCCATAGTCACGTCCGTCCTCTCCCTCCATAGTCACGTCCGTCCTCTTCCTCCATAGTCACGTCCGTCCTCTTCCTCCATCGTCACGTCCGTCCTCTTCCTCCATAGTCACGTCCGTCCTCTTCCTCCATAGTCACGTCCGTCCTCTTCCTCCATAGTCACGTCCGTCCTCTTCCTCCATCGTCACGTCCGTCCTCTTCCTCCATCGTCACGTCCGTCCTCTTCCTCCATCGTCACGTCCGTCCTCTTCCTCCACCGTCACGTCCGTCCTCTTCCTCCATAGTCATGTCCGTCCTCTTCCTCCATAGTCACTGTGACGTCTTTTATCTCCAGCAGATGATGATACACACATATATAGTGTGGGAACCCAGATGAACCCCTTCAGGGGCAGAACATTCCCCCACTTCCGGGGCCGGAACATTCTCCTCATTGTGGAGATAAATTCTAGTAATATGGTCCTCTAAACAAACAGCACTGACAATAAATAGACAAGACAAGGACCATCCTGACCATACATGGCCTACAAAGGGCAATGATGACACTACACAGGCAGCCAATGGGCAATCATTACACTATGCAGCCAACACAATGATGGAGTGCCGGGGTCAGGAGTATGGAGCATAGAGCCCCTTACATTGCTGCTCAGGAGGAAGGAAACATTCCTTTGTAACAGAAAATGTATATAAATCTGAGGCTATTTTAGGAATGTTGGGGGTTTCAAAAACAAAAGGGGCTTTATAACAACTTAAATGTGTAATATGTGTAACATTGTTCTGTTTATCTCCTCCTCCCCTCCCCCGCCTGTCTCCAGCACCGCACCCGGCGACTAGCAGGGAGGGGAGAGACCTTGCAGTGTAATGAGAACCGATTGGCTGCTCCTCAGGAAAGGGGAGTGTCCTGCTTATCCTTTCTCCCTTTCACTCCCAGAGCCCTTTTTTGCATTTTTTGCACACGTTAAAAATAATTTTATCCTGAAGATGACACAAAACCCCCAAAATATCAATTTTCTGAAAGTAGAGACTTTAGAGAATAAAATAGCAGCAGTTCCAAATTTTTATGTCACAAAATATTATCACAAAGTCTAGGAAATGCAAAATTTCATTAAAAAATACACTTAAGCTGATTTCAGGGCACAAAAAGCAATAAATGACCCATTTATGTGTAAAAATATAAAAGCCGAGGTTGCAGCGAGTAAATAGATATCCAACATGTCAAACCTTAAGTTGTGTGTGCTGAAATGGTGACAACCTTTAGTCCCGGTATTATCTATAGGGGACACATTTATAGCCCCTTCTAGGTCATCAGTATAGAGTACGGAGGAGGTCTGCTCCTAGAATTATCCTCTCATTCTGGTGTGACCGGCGATATGTAACGTGTATCACAATCAATGTTATCACGTGTAGGCCCTCCAGCGTGTGCTCTTATGCTTGGGCATGCATATATGTGGGGGTGGGGGGACCTCAACATTTTTTAAGGGGAGGAGTTATGTACTTGGGTGTAACTTTAAATGTTTACAATTAAAAAAAACATTTTTACTTAAGGGGACAAAGTCCTCTATGTGATGACTTTTGATGACAGGTTCTCTTTATTGACACATCCAGGGTCTAAAAGACCCCCAATGTCTCCCCTGTACTCCATTGGATGTAATATAGTGCACAACGCACCGCATTACATTCTTTGCCGTCCTCGATGGTCGGGAAATCTTTCATAACATCACTTCTGGGTCAGGACAAGAAGGGAGTGAACATGTCCGCTCTCCTCCATCCCCTCTACCCTCTACCGCATAGTAGGTACAGGAGAGGTTCACACACACGGGGTGGCAGAGGCTGGCACCTGAAAGGAGAGCCCTGCGGCTTGCTCTCAGCAGGGATAAAGATTAAAAACAATACTTGCCGGTGGGGGTACAATACCTCTGGTGGGGCTCAGCCCCGCTGTTCTTCATGACTAAATCATGGACTAAATAAGGAAGTGCAGTACTTCTTGTGTTGGGAAGATGGCGATGAGTGATAGAGGGGGTGGGGACCCTCGTCCTATAATCCCCTCATCACTGTCCCTCCTATAAAAGACAGTTCTGGTTGTTTCCTCTGTAACGGAACCGGACCTCGACTGCGTTAGGGTATTTCCATTAAGCTCTCACTTCCCTGTCCGAACACCGACCGCAGACACCACCGCTGACCATACATGAAATAAGACAGGAAGTGGACTGCTTTATTTTAACACAAACACAAGATATATACACAGGGCGGGGAAATACAACCAGTAACAGGAAACACCTCAGCAGGCTGTCTTATCCGGGGGAAGGGCTGCCGGAAACACCCCCCACCAAACCAAGACACACAATAGAACAATGGGATACACCACCTGACAGTAGACAATACAGGAACACATACATCCCATAATAGTTTGCTGGCAAGCAAGATACAGTAGAACAATGGGATGCAGCACCTGACAGTGTAAAATGAACAACCCCTACACCCCACCTATACATGTCTGCACAATATCAGGACAGATCACTCTGTACCTCTAACAGGTACAGAGTGGCTTACATATAAGAGGAATATGGGGAGCTGATACAGGAGTCCCCCCACCCCCAAAAGTCACTCCCATCACATCCTCACTCTCTGACCTCTGGTGGGGCTCAGCCCCGCTGTTCTTCATGACTAAATCATGGACTAAATAAGGAAGTGCAGTACTTCTTGTGTTGGGTAGATGGCGATGAGTGGTAGAGGGGGTGGGGACCCTCGTCCTCTAATCCCCTTATCACTGTCCCTCCTATAAAAGACAGTTCTGTTTTTTTCCTCACTCTCTGACCTCTGGTGGGGCTCAGGCATGCTGTTCTTCATGACTAAATCATGAAGTAAATAATGAAGTGCAGTACTTCTTGTGTTGGGCAGATGGCGATGAGTGATAGAGGGGGTGGCAGCTCCCTCAGGCCTCTGCAATGCCTTCTCTGTCCTCCGGCACAGTGAGTACCTGCTCTCCTATTCCCCACTCTGACAGCCATGCAGAGGTTCCTGAACCCCCAGAACCATCGCTGAAAGAAATAACAGCAGTCCACACTCATGGCACATCGCTCACAGAGCTTACTGTGGAATATAAACGCATGAAAGAGGACATTTTATTTATCCGCCATGATATGCACAAGATGACAGAGAGGGCGACCACCATTGAAGGCAGGGTGAGCACATTGGAGGATGAACTCCCTCCATTGTAACAAGATGTACATTCTAACACCATGAGAACATCTGAGCACCTGGCCAGATCAGAGGACATGGAGAATCACCTATGTAGGAGCAACCTTCGCCTGGTAGGCTTGCCTGAGAAAGCTGAGGGAAAGAATCCTGTGGGATTTATTGAGACTTGGTTACTGAATACATTCGGCAAAGATGACCTAACACCTTTTTTCTCAGTGGAAAGAGCCTATCGGGTCCCACCCCGTCCTCCTCCAATGGGGGCCCCTGACAGACCTTGTCTACTGAAACTTTTACATTACATGGATAGAGATGTCATCCTCCATCTTGCTAGACAACAACCTGCCATGGACATACAAGGTGCAAAAATATCTATATTTCCAGATTTCTCAGCTGAAATCCAGCGTAAGTGAGCCAGATCTACTGATGTTAAATGCCGCCTACGTGTGATCCAAGTGTCTTACTCCATGCTTTATCCTGAGAAGCTACGAGTCATAACAGATGGCTCTGTACAATTCTATGACTCCCCTGCAGCAGCAGCTACCTGGCTGGATAGGAATGAAAGGCACTTATGTCCAGCTCCAGTATGACTTATCCATTGCCCGGCGTTCCCAACTCAAATTTCTCCTTGTCTCTCCCTTAGTATGAAAGCGGAGTTCAGGGATGAGTAGATTGCCTGTTTTGCTTTAGTAACAGATGACTCTCATGGCTACACCCTTTGGAATGTCACATATAGTCCTTTTGCTTCCCCCTTCTGCTACCCTGCAGGGTATTTTTGAGTTGACTCAGGTTTGCCCATGTTTTGGCCTAAGCTGGTATTTTTTATATTTTTTTCACTTGCTATGCTGTCTCAGGAGATCCATCGTCTCTGGGTGTTCCCTATAATTGTATATATCGTGCTGACGATATCCCACCAAACACTTCCTTGGGACATGGAACACTACCCCGGAGGAATCACACTCCTAGTCTTCATAACCTCCTTCATAACTATGAGTAATCAAAAGGATATTGTCCTTTCTTGGAATGTCCATGGCCTGCATGACCCAAAGAAGAGAACGTCTGTCTTCACATTCCTCAGCCATCAAAACCCTTCCATTGTATGCCTTCAGGAGACTCACATGACTTTGGATACTCTTCATCTTTTGAAACGCTCTGAGTTCCCCCTTCAGTTCCATACTACACACTGTCAATACTCTAGGGGCATGAGTATAATGGCTGTCAGAGGAGTACCTTTCATGGTTATCTCATCCAAAATAGATCCGTTGGGTCGTTATATATTTCTGTTATACAGTTGGGACTCTCATTTATGTGTTCTTGCAAATATGTATGTACCTCCACCATTTCATATGGAGACGGTGAGATGTCTGTTTCAATTTATAGCCACCCATCCACAAACACCATTATTGGTAATGGGGGACATTAACACAGTTTTGGATACTTCCTTAGATCTCTTAAAAAATTATCCCCACTTGGCCCTAGACAAATCACTCCTTTGGAACGCCATATGAAGGAAATTGGACTCCGGGACTTATGGTAATCCCTCCACCCACTAGATGCTCAAATTTAATGTCACTCTTCGCTATCCCATAAAGATTTGGCATTGGGTTCCAATCTGATTCTACCATATACACCTCAGGTGACCTCTTTAGCCTATCTGATCATTTCCCAATGCGTATATCCTTGTCCCTGAAAAGGTCTTCTACATTTACATTGTGGAAACTCTCTTCACTGACTTAATGCATAAACAATTACAAGGCTTTCTACTTGGATACAGACATTCAACATCTCCTATGATTGTTTGGGATGCTTTGAAAGCATATATTAGAGGCATGTGTATCAAAGACATTTCCAGAATGAAGACTAACTCCAGACAGTGGGAGGTTGAGGCCGGCCAAGAGAGGGGGTGCTTGCGGCACAACAGTTTCTGCGCACTGTCCAACTTCAGCATGCTGAAAATAAACATTTTTTCTTCTGAAGCCTTGAGGAGGGGGAAAAGACGGGTCATATTCTCGCAATCATTGCAAAAGCTCAGTAACCATCTTCTCATATCTCTTCTTCAAAACTGTCCTCGACTCAATTGGTCACAGATACCCCCTCCATCTTACAAGGCTTTAGATCTTTTCATGAAACGCTCTACTCTCCCAAAGTGTCTTCTGATGACTCTACCATGCGGGAGTTTTTAACACTTCCTCAACTTACTATTCATCAAAGGCAAAAGCTTAAAGCACCACTCACTCCTGAAGACTTGCAGATGGCTGGAGCTTCATACTCCAATTCCAAGGCTCCTGGTGGAGATGGGCTGCCCATGGAAATTTACAAATAATTGGGGGAATACTTCTACCTGAACTACTTAAAATACTCCAGGTGGCATTGGAACAGAACTCCCTCCCCATGTATGAGGCAATAATAGTCGTACTTTTGAAGCCGGGGAGGGACCCAACCTTAGCAGAATCCTACCGGCCCATATCGCTATTGACCTCAGACCTCATAATTATTACTGAAGTACTGGTGACCAGACTGACTAGGGTTATCTCTACACTTATTCACCCGGATCAGTCGGGTTTCATTCAGATCTACAGCAATCAATAGTCATAGGCTTTATCTTAACCTTCAAATCCCTTCTGATAATATGGGTGATGGCGATTTTGTCTCCGGACGCTCCTAAGGTGTTTGGCTGTGTAGAATGGAGATACCGTTGGCAAGTCCTTGTGAAATGTAACCCTGGGGGACACTTTCATTTTGTGGATTCAATGATTCTATCGTGCCCCGTCGGCCCGCATTCGGGTTAACAATGCCCTGTCCATCTCATTCACACTAGGCAGAGGGACACGGCAGGGCTGTCCTCTCTACCCGCTGTTATTCGCTATAGTGATAGAACCTCTGGTGGCTGCCATTGGAGAGGGTCCGGGTAAATGGTTTTTGTAGAGGAGAGCAGATGGAGAAAGTATTTTTCTATGGTGATGACACCCTTCTGTTTTTGGGTGATACATTTGCCTCATTGACACACCTAATGACATTAATCAGTGAATTTGGCTCCTTCTCCGGCTTCTCAATAAATTGGGATAAGTCCACCCTTCTCCCACTGGACACCCTTACACATCCCATACCACCTGAAGCTGCGCAGATTGAAATAGTGGCCTCCTTTATATATCTGGGTATTATCATTCACCCCACTCTATCGAAATATACAGATCTAAACTGACATCCATTAATTAAAACATTTCAACAGAAAACAACTAGCTGGACTAAACTCCCTCGATCCGTGGTAGGGAGGTGTAACTTAATCAGAATGATCTGGGCCCCTCAATGACTTTATATTCTGCACAACGTCCCTGTTTGGATTCCGATACGGATCTTTAGAAGATTTGATATGGTGTTTGGCTCCTTAATCTGGTGGATGCCACGCCTTGGATTGAACTAGAAACTCTACAGGAGGCTAAAGATATGGGAGGCCCTGAGGTTCCCAATCCTTCTCTTTATTATATTGTGGCCCAGTTACAACACTTTCCAGCCTGGCAGGACAATCCACACCCAGACCCGGTCAGGTCACTTCTTCTAGGGATTGTGTCCACAGATCATTTAGTGGAATGCCTGGAAGCAGGTGAGTTCAAAGCCCTAGCACAGTTCCCCACTCTAGCACTGATTGACAGAATTTGGAGCAAGGCCAAATATTATTTCCAATCTCAAGGTTTTACCACATTCACACGTATCCTTAATAACCAGAACTACCCAGAGCTTCCTAACCCCTTCCATACCGAGCACTTTACCCCCTTCCTGCCCAGGCCAATTTTCAGGTTTCAGCGCTCTCACACTTTGAATGACAATTGCACGGTCATTCAACATTGTACCCAAACTAAAATTTTATAATTTTCTTCACACAACTAGAACTTTCTTTTGGTGGTTTTTATTTTTTGCTAAATTAACAAAAAAAGACTGAAAATTAAAAAAAAACACGTTTTTCTTTGTGTCTGTTATAAAAGTTTGCAAATAAATAATTGTTCTTTATACATTTAGGCCGAGATGTATTCTGCTACATGTCTTTGGTGAAAATAACCCAAATTATTATTTATGATTTAGTCTGTAGGGAAGTTATAGAGTTCACAAGCTATGTGATATATCAGAATATTGATCAATCCTGAAGTACTGACAGCCAATCTATTTTCTTGAGGTCCAAGAATGTCAGAACAGTACAGATATCCCCCAAATATCAGAACAGTACAGATATCCCCCAAATGTCACGAAAGTACAGATATCCCCCAAATGTCAGGACGGTACAGATATCCCCCAAATGTCAGGACAGTACAGACATCCCCCACATGTCAGGACGGTACAGATATCCCCCCAAAATGTCAGGACAGTACAGATATCCCCCAAATGTCAGGACAGTACAAATTTCCCCCAAATGTCAGGACAGTACAGATATCCCCCAAATGTCGGGACGGTACAGATATCCCCCAATGTCAGGACGGTACAGATATCCCCCCAAAATGTCAGGACAGTACAGATATCCCCAAATGTCAGGACGGTACAGATATCCCCCAAATGTCAGGACAGTACAGATATCCCCCAAATGTCAGGACAGTACAGATATCCCCCAAATGTCAGGACAGTATAGATATCCCCCAAATGTCAGGACGGTACAGGTATCCCCCAAATGTCAGGACGGTACAGGTATCCCCCAAATGTCAGGACAGTACATATATACCACAAATGTCAGGACGGTACAGATATCCCCCCAAAATGTCAGAACAGTACAGATATCCCCCAAATGTCAGGACGGTACAGGTATCCCCCAAATGTCAGGACGGTACAGGTATCCCCCAAATGTCAGGACAGTACATATATACCACAAATGTCAGGACGGTACAGATATCCCCCAAATGTCAGAACGGTACAGATATCCCCCAAATGTCAGGACAGTAGAGATATCCCCCAAATGTCAGGACAGTACAGATATCCCCCAAATGTCAGAACAGTACAGATATCCCCCAAATGTCAGAACAGTACAGATATCCCCCAAATGTCAGGACAGTACAGATATCCCCCAAATGTCAGGACGGTACAGATATCCCCCAAATTACCTCTTTTTGCAAAGTAGACAGTGTGACATATTTCATAAGAGGCATGGCGAGTTTTTTGAAGTTGTAACTTTTTTGTCATAATTTTTTGGAAATTGAAGAAATTAAAAAAAAAATATTTTCACTATTTTTTTATATACAGTCACCAGTGCAGTACAAGAATGTCAGAACAGTACAGATATCCCCCAAATATCAGAACAGTACAGATATCCCCCAAATGTCACGAAAGTACAGATATCCCCCAAATGTCAGGACGGTACAGATATCCCCCAAATGTCAGGACAGTACAGACATCCCCCACATGTCAGGACGGTACAGATATCCCCCCAAAATGTCAGGACAGTACAGATATCCCCCAAATGTCAGGACAGTACAAATATCCCCCAAATGTCAGGACAGTACAGATATCCCCCAAATGTCGGGACGGTACAGATATCCCCCAATGTCAGGATGGTACAGATATCCCCCCAAAATGTCAGGACAGTACAGATATCCCCAAATGTCAGGACGGTACAGGTATCCCCCAAATGTCAGGACGGTACAGGTATCCCCCAAATGTCAGGACAGTACATATATACCACAAATGTCAGGACGGTACAGATATCCCCCCAAAATGTCAGAACAGTACAGATATCCCCCAAATGTCAGGACGGTACAGGTATCCCCCAAATGTCAGGACGGTACAGGTATCCCCCAAATGTCAGTACAGTACATATATACCACAAATGTCAGGACGGTACAGATATCCCCCAAATGTCAGAACGGTACAGATATCCCCCAAATGTCAGGACAGTAGAGATATCCCCCAAATGTCAGGACAGTACAGATATCCCCCAAATGTCAGAACAGTACAGATATCCCCCAAATGTCAGAACAGTACAGATATCCCCCAAATGTCAGGACAGTACAGATATCCCCCAAATGTCAGGACGGTACAGATATCCCCCAAATTACCTCTTTTTGCAAAGTAGACAGTGTGACATATTTCATAAGAGGCATGGCGAGTTTTTTGAAGTTGTAACTTTTTTGTCATAATTTTTTGGAAATTGAAGAAATTAAAAAAAAAATATTTTCACTATTTTTTTATATACAGTCACCAGTGCAGTACAAGAATGTCAGAACAGTACAGATATCCCCCAAATATCAGAACAGTACAGATATCCCCCAAATGTCACGAAAGTACAGATATCCCCCAAATGTCAGGACGGTACAGATATCCCCCAAATGTCAGGACAGTACAGACATCCCCCACATGTCAGGACGGTACAGATATCCCCCCAAAATGTCAGGACAGTACAGATATCCCCCAAATGTCAGGACAGTACAAATATCCCCCAAATGTCAGGACAGTACAGATATCCCCCAAATGTTGGGACGGTACAGATATCCCCCAATGTCAGGATGGTACAGATATCCCCCCAAAATGTCAGGACAGTACAGATATCCCCAAATGTCAGGACGGTACAGATATCCCCCAAATGTCAGGACAGTACAGATATCCCCCAAATGTCAGGACAGTACAGATATCCCCCAAATGTCAGGACAGTACAGATATCCCCCAAATGTCAGGACGGTACAGGTATCCCCCAAATGTCAGGACGGTACAGGTATCCCCCAAATGTCAGGACAGTACATATATACCACAAATGTCAGGACGGTACAGATATCCCCCCAAAATGTCAGAACAGTACAGATATCCCCCAAATGTCAGGACGGTACAGGTATCCCCCAAATGTCAGGACGGTACAGGTATCCCCCAAATGTCAGGACAGTACATATATACCACAAATGTCAGGACGGTACAGATATCCCCCAAATGTCAGAACGGTACAGATATCCCCCAAATGTCAGGACAGTAGAGATATCCCCCAAATGTCAGGACAGTACAGATATCCCCCAAATGTCAGAACAGTACAGATATCCCCCAAATGTCAGAACAGTACAGATATCCCCCAAATGTCAGAACAGTACAGATATCCCCCAAATGTCAGGACAGTACAGATATCCCCCAAATGTCAGGACGGTACAGATATCCCCCAAATGTCAGGACAGTACAGATATCCCCCAAATGTCAGGACAGTACAGATATCCCCCAAATGTCAGAACAGTACAGATATCCCCCAAATGTCAGGACGGTACAGATATCCCCCAAATGTCAGAACAGTACAGATATCCCCCAAATGTCAGGACGGTACAGATATCCCCCAAATGTCAGGACAGTACAGATATCCCCCAAATTACCTCTTTTTGCAAAGTAGACAGTGTGACATATTTCATAAGAGGCATGGCGAGTTTTTTGAAGTTGTAACTTTTTTGTCATAATTTTTTGGAAATTGAAGAAATTAAAAAAAAATTATTTTCACTATTTTTTTATATACTGTCACCAGTGCAGTACAGAATTATCATATAACTGTCATGGCGGTGATCAGGGACACTGACTGGTGACAGCACAAAAAAAAAAAAATTCATAATTTTTTTTTATTTTTGCCATATGGCGTAAACCCGGAGGGACGAGCTTTTCGCCCGGCTGCCATCTGGCTATAGGCCGGGTGGCAACATGTTAAACTGGAAGGGATGATCTCAGTGGAAAGAGTGTCTTGAGTGGGGAAGGGGTGACAACACTAGGGGAGAGAGTGTCCTCAGAAGGGGAGGGGGAAGGGTGTCCCTAGTGCAGGAAAGGAGAGGGAGGGGTGTCTTCAGAGGAGGAAAAGAGGGGAATGGAGTATATTCAGTGGAGAGGGTGTCTTTAGTGGGGGAGGGGTGTCAACACCAGTGCAGGAAAGGAGGGGGAGGAGTGTCTTCAGAGGAGGAAAGGAGAGGAATGGAGTATCCTCAGTGGAGAGGGTGTCTTTAGTGGGGGAGGGGTTTCCTCTGTGGGGGGGAGAAGGGGGTGTTCTTAGTGGAGGAGGGGAAGGGTTTTTTTTGGGTAAATGACACCAGATCAAAGTCCTCCTGAGAAGTTCCTAAAAAGACAACTGTCTTGTCTATGTAAAAAGATAACTTTAGCTGAACATTAGAAAGCACAGCTTATTATATGGGGGGCTAGGAGGTAAACTGACCCCGGCTTTGTTTGTGGACAGGGTGGAGTCCAATGGTCTGTTTGTGGACAGGGAGGAGTCCAGTGGTCTGTTTGTGGACAGGGAGGAGTCCAGTGGTCTGTTTACACAAGTCCTAAACAAGAGCTCCATTGTTCTCCAGTTTCCTTTCTCCAGAAGGAAGAACCTGGTCTGGCTGTACAGATCACAGAGGTGGAGTCTACACTGCAGTCTGCATTGTCAGCCGAGCAGCTGAAGGAGTCCAACATCTAAATGTCTACTAATCAGGCGTACTCTTGGAGCACCACCTACACAACACTCACCTCGTCCATCTAGACTGCTCACTAGAGCTTCTTCTACAGCCTCTGACCCATCGCTTCCCTCCTCTGCTGGAGGCACTTTATTAGGATCTATAGAGGGACAACACCGACCTCATATTGTCCATCAGAATCAAGGAAACAGCAGAGATCCGGCCACAGGGGAGGTAGGAAACATCAACGCTGCAACAAGGGATCTCCCACTCATCCAACCATCCCAACAGATGATTCATCATCAACAGAAATAGACGGAATTGTCGCCTTCTCCTCAGCTGGACTGACATCGGGTAAGATGGACCTTCTGGGGAAAGGTTTGGGCTTTAGCCCTAAAGGTATCATGAAGAAGTTTTTGTTGGCACAGGACTTGTATAGATGTTTCAGGAATATTAGATAGAAGGGACATTATTCTTGGAGAGGTGATATTGAGGGATCATCTGTAGTCACACCACTGAGTAGGTCTGTCTGAGGTTGACAGACAAAATGGAAGTTTCCACCACCCACTACATATGCAGCAGCAGAAATGTTCCTTCATTTGGATGATAAAGATGGTGACGTATGACAGTCTATAATCAGGAACTCTGGGGTCATATCCTAATAATGGGACCATTGAGGAGAAAGGTGCATTGCCATCATTAGCAGCAAGGTGAGATATAACATTGAAGCCAGCTGATAAGGGGGGATGGGTGGTCATTCTGGACACGGCCTATGATGACAATGAGACACTGGAGAGTGCAAAATCTGGTGCAGCTCTGCATGGGAACCAATCAGCTTCCAGGTTTATGGTCAAAGCTTCATTGAACAAGCTGAAGTCAGAACCTGATTGGCCCCCATGCACAGCTGCCCCAGATTTTGCACACTCCAGTTTTAGTAAATCAGCCCCATTGTGTCCATCTGAGATAGTTTGTGCCAGATCCCGGGTTGTGGGTTCCATTCAGTACAATGTCTTTGGGTTCTCTTGCTAGTTGACTGCCCCCTTGTTAGTTGAGGTGTTTGTAGTCATAGAGGTGTTGGGTCATGATGGAATGATGTTGTGTCAGGTGAATGGTAGGCTCTGACCTGGTTTTATCTGCCAGCTGTGTTGATTCGCTGAGTTTTCTATTGTTTGTTATGTCCATCCTTGGAATTAGGGAGGACAGTATGATGTTGGAGTGAGGACATTTTTGTTGTGCGGTCTCTGTTAGCTGTAATAGTTTATTCTCAGAGGCTTTCTTTTGTCCCTGGAGGATGTTTGGGTCGGTGTGTATGATGATACGTTTGGGTCGGTGTGTATGATGATATGTTTGGGTCTGTGTGTATGATGATATGTTTGGGTCGGTGTGTATGATGATACGTTTGGGTCGGTGTGTATGATATGTTTGGGTCGGTGTGTATGATGATATGTTTGGGTCGGTGTGTATGATATGTTTGGGTCGGTGTGTATGATGATATGTTTGGGTCGGTGTGTATGATGATATGTTTGGGTCGGTGTGTATGATGATACGTTTGGGTCTGTGTGTATGATGATATGTTTGGGTCGGTGTGTATGATGATACGTTTGGGTCGGTGTGTATGATATGTTTGGGTCGGTGTGTATGATGATATGTTTGGGTCGGTGTGTATGATATGTTTGGGTCGGTGTGTATGATGATATGTTTGGGTCGGTGTGTATGATGATATGTTTGGGTCGGTGTGTATGATGATATGTTTGGGTCGGTGTGTATGATGATATGTTTGGGTCGGTGTGTATGATGATATGTTTGGGTCGGTGTGTATGATGATATGTTTGGGTCGGTGTGTATGATGATATGTTTGGGGTCGGTGAAATACGGATCATTGATGACTCCTATCGCTTGTTCAGTTGTTGGACTTGAATTTTGTTGTCTCTTGTTCCTGGGAAGAGCCGTTTGGTGTTTAGATATTTCCCATTGGAGTCTATTAATAACAAAAAGAATCCGGAGTTTGTTGGCTGTTCTTGTGGTTTGATGATTGTTTGTTTGTAGGGATGGGCTTCATGTTCGAGTTGAACCTAAGTTTGATTTGAACATGGGCCGTTCGTGTGTTCGGCAAACACAAACGGTACGGGTGTTCAGTGGGCTGTTTGCCCACCATGCCCCACAATGCACTGTGCCCTGACAGTGCATTGTGATTGGACAAAGCAATGCACCTAATCACAAGTCAGGTGTAATACTTTGACCAATCACAGTGCGTGGTGATGTCACAAGGGGGCGGGGTATATGAAAACTGTTGTCAGGGGCGCAGCTGTCAGACAGCCAGGAGCCAGTGTCGCAAGCGGAGCTTTTTTTCCCCTTTTTTGGGTAGCGGTGGTGGTGGCATCATGATTGATGTTGGAGCTACTTTGGGGGACATTTTTTAAATGTTTATTTTTAATAAAGGACTTTTCAAAGACTTTGTCCTATCACTTTTTACAATTTTTTTTGTGAATGGGTAGCAGTACCATATACCGCCTACTCATTCACATAGGTGGAGGGGGCCGGGATCTTGGGGTCCCCTTGTTAAAGGGGGCTTCCAGATTCCAATAAGCCCCCCAGGCTGCAGACCCCCACAACCACAGGCTACAGTTGTGGGAAAGAGGCCTTTGTCCCCATCAATATGTGGACAAGGAGGTTTGGGGGGCTCCCGGCCCAAAGCACCCCCCCATGTTGAGGGCATGTGGCCTGGTATGGTTCAGGAGGGGGGCACTTGCCCCCCCTTTCCTGACCTGCCCAGCTGCTTTCTTGGATAAGGGTCTGATATGAATTTTGTGGGGACAATGGCATGGAGGGTTCCTCTCAAAATCCATACCAGACCCGAAAGGCTTGGTGTGGATGAGAGGGGGGGACAACAAGATGTTTTTATTAATTGTTGGGCAATGCTGACAATTCTTTTGACATTCAGCTGTCAGTGGGGAACCCCACTGACACCAGGAACATGAATGAATGTCTCACTACTAAAATACACCGTGATTTCATCATATAACTCATGCCGGATTTTAGTAACTGAGCGGGATCTTCATACTCAGATGTGGTAAGACACCTCTCAGTTCTTTGTGTTCGACATTTACTGTAGAACATTCTGTAGGTTCGGATGTTTGACCGCGACCTGAACAGGGGGGTGTTCGGCCATCACTATTTGTGGTCTCAGGATTAGTAGAGTTGTCTTGGCTATTGCTGGTCTTTGTCTTGTTACATTTCGGAAGCTGATTGGTCTCACCGGTCTGTTGTTCCTTGATGGGTACTTTGTATAAAACATCCCCTTTGATTCTCTTTCCTGATTGTTGAGCTCCATTTGTATCTTTGGTGTCATTATCTCTACCCTCAGTTGAGGGTTTTCTAGTTGCAATTGTTACATTTTAGATCGAATGTCTAGGATAGATTTGTGGGGGTATTAGTGTTTTTAGCTCTTCTCTCAGCTGCTCATTTACATTTTTCTCACCTGAGGGTGTGAGGTTCTTGACATCTGATGTAATGGGGGGGGGGGGGGGGTGAGGTGCTCTGGACATCTACTCTTACAATTACAACTGGCCTTTGAGGACAACCATGAAGCTGACACAGCCCACGATGATATATATGATATATTTAATAATAATCATTAAAAATTAAAAAGAACTTTAGCCCTTTATATAGAATTCTGATTTTTATTTTTTTGTCTGTACAGGTGGATTGATGAACCATGTTTTCGATCATGCTGGTCTTCGTGAATACAAACCAAACATCTGGGTGTCTTAATTGACTGAAAGTTTTTATTGCAGTTCACTGGAGGATTCACACAGGACACAAGTTATATCCGTGTTCTAAATGTCATAAGTGCTTTGGGTCCTCTTCAACACTGATCCAACCTCAGAGGACAACATGAGAAAAGTAATTTCAGTGTTCTGGAAGTGACAATTGCTTTACAGTAAAGTCCAACCCAAGTATACATAAGAGGAGTCATTTCAAGCTATTTCTTGTTTGGAACGTAACAAAGATTTTACAATGGAGGCAAAACATATCACACACCAGAGGATTCACACTGGAGAGAAGCCATATCAGTGTTCTGAATGTGATAAAGCTTTTACATGGAAATCACAGCTTATCACACACCAGAGGATTCACACTGGAGAGAAGTCATATCAATGTTCTGCATGTGACAAAGCTTTTACACAGAAGTCACATCTTATAGCACACCAGGGGGTTCACACTGGAGAGAAGCAATATCAGTGTTCTGAATGTAACAAAGCTTTTATATGGAAGTCACGCCTTATCAGACATCAGAGGATCCACACTGGAGAGAAGCCACATCAGTGTTCTGAATGTAACAAAGCTTTTACACAGAAGTCAGATCTCATAGCACACCAGAGGATCCACACTGGAGAGATGCTATATCAATGTTCTAAATGTGATCAAACTTTTAAACGGAGGGATTACCTTGTCTTACATGAGAGGGTTCATACTGGAGAGAAGCCATATCAATGTTCAGAATGTGACAAAGCTTTCACACACAAGTCAAGTCTTAAAGCACACCAGAGGGCTCACACTGGAGAGAAGCCATATCAGTGTTCAGAATGTGACAATGCTTTTACACAGAAGTCACATCTTATCAGACACCAGAGGATTCACACTGGAGAGAAGTCATATCAGTGCTCTGAATGTCACAAAGGTTTTATGCAGAAGTCAAATGTTATCAGACACCAGAGGATTCACACTGGAGAGAAACCATACCAGTGTTCTGAATGTGACAAATGTTTTACAACCAAGGCAGAGCTTATCATACACAAGAGGGTCCACACTGGAGAGAAGCCATATCAATGTTCAGAATGTGAGACAGCTTTTACACGGATGTCACATCTTATCATACACCAGAGGATCCACACTGGAGAGAAGCCATATCAATGTTCAGAATGTGAGAAAGATTTTACATGGAAGTCACATCTTATCACACACCAAAGGATCCACACCGGAGAGAAGCCATATCAGTGTTCTGTATGTGACAAAGCTTTTACACGGATGGCGCATCTTATCACACACCAGAGGATCCACACTCGAGAGAAGCCATATCAATGTTCAGAATGTGACAAAGCTTTTACAGGTAATGCCGGGCTTATCTGTCACCAGAGGATTCACAAGCTTGAGCTGCATAAATGAAAATCCAGAAGATTGGACAATATTAAAGAAGTTGAAGCTGTCTCATTAGGTTCACAGCCCCAATGTCTTCCCACAAATGACGGAAGACATAAAAAGACAAAATGCTGCTTAGAAAAAAAAATCTGTGAACAATCAGGAATTTAATGTTCGGATGCATTGGGTTTAGTGCTTATGTCCATCAGGAACACTCCTAGAAGGCCTGTGAATATTTTACCTTTGGACATTTTTTTCAGATAAGCAGCAATGACTGAACTGTTTTCCTCATCTTTATCCTTTTTTATGGAGCATTGACTGAACATGTAATTCATTTTCATCATTCACTAACTGAGCTATGTTCCCATGCGTTTTCTTCATTGACAGAATCTGACCAACCAATACATGACCAACAATGCCTCAGTACCAGAGTCTAGGATGGGGTCCAATGGCTTCTTGCCAAGCCTCTGAAACCTCATTAGGAGAGTCCATTCCATGTTCTTTTGAGAATTGATACATCATAAGCTAGGCTTGAGGGTTCCAGCTAAGCCCACCTTGTCCACACCTCCCATTACATGTTCCACCTCCTCTCCCATGATCAATGCCTCCTTTCCATGTTCCATCTCCTCTCATGGATGACATCTTTCCAGGCAGGTCTGTAGCTGAGATACCAGCCAGATAGAGGTCTCTGTTTGGTTAGAGAGTAACTTCTTAAGCTGCTGTAGGCCATCCAACATGGAGTTAATGCTGTTTTAGGGGACATATTCAACAGTACCACCTAATCCCAGCTGGCCACTTGTGTTTCATCTGGTTTTCTCAAAAGGGATTCTATCAGGTGAAGATTGGATGTCTTTGTTATCTTTTTTTTTTTCTGTCCAGCTATTGCTCCTCTCCATAAACTATTCACACGGTACAACTGCAAGAGATCTGAACTTACAAAGTGCTAAGTGTGCGGTCATATTCCTACCACTTCTTCTGGGAGACTGACATTCCTCTTATTGGGGTTCACCTTAATGACTCTGAATGGACGAGTTAAGACATCGGCGCCACAGTGTAACAATGGGCAAAATCAATAATTACATAAATGGTGCAATCTGTCATTAGCATAAACGTTTTTGTTTTTCCGAGTCTCCCCTTGTAACTTTTTTATTACCTGTTGACCCTCCCAGTTTTTTTCTGCTTCCTGTAAAAGGCCAAGCTATTTGACAAAATGAAAGTTGGATGGTTGGGAAACACCATATAACACTGCTGGGGGTGCTTACAACTGTCATCTTCCATTCATATGGGGGGTTGAACCTTATAGAGAACCTGTTGCTGTAACTGCTGTAGAAGAGTTAGCTGAAGTTGGACTTTACTTGTTGTGTGTCTTACTTATAATCTATCTAAGACTTCCCTGTACAGGGTGACAACGCTGCTGTGTAATGTTCCTGCAGAATGATCAGGGTTGTCACCCTGTTACAGAAGGTGGGAAATAACAGATCTACAGACAGGACCAACAACTGATACAACTATGTTGCAGAGGGAACTCTGGGAATGCTAATGACAGATTGCATTACACATTCAGTTAGCAGACTTCCTGCTGTTGGTCTTCTGTTTGAATTGTGTTCTGATATTTACTGTCCTGCTGTAAAAGGTGTAAATGATTGCCCACGTGTTTCCTGTATAGCAGGGACTACAAACTCATATCAGGAATATTAGGATGGGTACTTACCCAAGGGGGTCACCTTTTTGGATTTGGAAGAAACATTTCACATGGTTTCTTTCCATTAATTACACCAACAAAGGGAGTCTCACTTCACTAACAATAGGAGAGCCAATCACAGGCCAGTAACATTTCATGGTTTCTCAATGTAATTGCAGAATGTTTAATCCCCATTGGTCCAATGGATTCCTAGTCCTTCCAGATAACATTTGCTTCTTTTGTGGAAGGAGTACCCTAAAAATGGCTTCCCTTCAATTCCACCCATAGCTGTACTTGAGGTTATGTTGCCCCCCCCCCCCCATATCTGTAAGGGAAAGCCTCAATCTCTCCCAATACTCCCCTGGCCTTCCAGTGAGAAGAAACATTTTCTCTGGATTGGAGATGCTTTATGCAGTGAGCCCTTCATAGACGGGATGGGGAATCTAAGATATGTAAGATGAACCGGTGTACTGGAGTCATGGATCAGATAACCAATGACACCATTGATGTTATAGCAGAGCTGACAGCAGAAGTGGCTCCACCACCTAAGGTGGTGCCACAGAACTGCATGGCAGCTGACTATCTCTTGGCAGACCAAGGTGGAGTCTACAAATGGTGTCAGATAGAGAGTGTTGTACATTTATATTAGATCATGAGGATCTCAGAAGGGGATATCTGCACAAGGTAAAGGAGTTCCAACAGGAACCTGGGTGGGAGGAGGTGGGATCCAATGTTTTGGGTGGGTTTAGTTGGAACCTGGTTGAGTAATATGGTGGGTTTGCTTCTTAATCCATTAGTTGCTACCATAGTTTTGATTTTGAAATGTTATATATTGCTGTATTTTCTTTCACTGCCAGAGTTTATTTTGCTTTTGTATTTAGTTAAATTCACATTTTAGGCCATATGATTAGTTAAACCCCAAACATTTCTTTTATTTTCTGAAAGCAGAGACTCTGGAGAATATAATGGTGGTAGTTGCCATTTTTCATGTCACAGAATATTAGTACAGCTGTTTATCAAATACATATTTTCTGTAAAAAAGATAACGTTAGTGCACAAAGAACACAATATATGACCCAATTTGTTTGGTGAAATATAAAATATGGGGTTGGCATCAAGTATATAGATACCAAACATGTCAAACTTTACAAACTGTGCGTACTTGTGAAATGGTGACAAACTTCAGTACCAAAAATTGTTCAAAGGTGACGCTTTAAGAGCCTTTATAGGTTATCAGTTCAGATAGTTACCCGTGAACGATGGCCTCAGAATGATTGTTCTCACTCTCACTTGTGCAATGATATGTAAAATGTGTCGTATAATTTTGTTTTGTGTTTTTTAAAAAATTTTTATAGGGTTTAATTTTTTTTCAACTCTTTTTTCACCTAACATGGCTTCTGTCATATATGGGGTTGATAGCTCCCCGTGATACATATTTCTGGTCACAGGTCCTTTTTAAAGAGACATCAGAACATTATTAGACCCCCAATGTCACCTCTGTACCCCGAGAAAGATGTTCAAGCACAGATCATGCCTAATCAGCTCCTTCCCAAACCATAGTGACTGGAGAATGACAGCGCTGAACCCAGAAATGACATAATCTCCCACCTCCCACATCCATTCACTGAAGGGGAGATCAGAGATCAGATGTTTGCTGATCTCCTTCTGCTCTCACCGCTGACACCCACCTTGTCTGTCTTGGGCTTGCAGGAGGGACAGCTGAGCCCGGTATACATGGTGGGGGGGGGACCTTCAGTGTGGCTGAATCACTTCCACCAGAAAGCCGACAGTCGGCCTAACAAATGTAGACAACCCCCGGGTGCTGTAGCTATAAGGCCGTGCTGCTGCTGATGGAAACCTTACATTGGCCGGAGTGAAAGGGTTCCACTAATGTACATCTGCCAAATCTGTATCTGAGGAGACCATAGAAGCAGCATTAGAAAGAAATGTGAGCATGGCTTCAGTCAGGCGATGGTCCTGGTGGTCCTGGTCTTGTTCTCCTTCAGGTCCTCTCACCTTGTAGATGGTGACATGGACTTGTGTGGGAATGAGCAGGAGGGGCTCCGGGTTCTCTTGTACCCAGTCAGCTTGTTATGGATAAAAGATGAAAGTGTCTTCTGGGAATTTACAGGGATTTGGATGTTTAGAGGGTCACATAAGTGGGCGGGGCTGGTATTAATGAGGGGTGTGTCATATGTTAATCAGTTTTTTAGAATAGATTATATAAATGGTATAAATAGATCAACAATTTATCTCTTTTCTTCTGTTGTTAAAGTGTCACATATATATGATTAATAAAGTTGAATTATAATTTCATCACACAATACCGTGGTCTGGGTTCTTCTACAACACATCCACCCAAACATGTCCTCTTCCAGTTATAGGGGTCTGGTGGAATGGGACACCAGCTGATGGTATCTCTTAGGCCCCTTGTACATGGGGGGTCCAGCCCCTGTGGGTGCAATGCTGGCATTATAATACACCTGGTAGGCACAGGTACAGCGTCCAGCCCCGCTGCCTGCAGCCTGTCAAAGTCTACACTACAGCTGGACGGGGCTCAATGCTGCACCACGTTTACCTCGTGTTTAGGGGGCTCCATGTTCAGGGAGAAATGACCGCCATCCTGATCAGACAAAGCATAAAGATGTAGGCAGGTGCAGTCTGCTTCTTCTACTGTAGGGGGCCCCCAACCAGGGGGACATCCCAGCCTGGAGAGGAAGTCGGGGGACACTTGGTTTCTCTGTGGTTTCCCGGTTCCTGGAGACTGTGTGGAATGAAGGGGTCCATGGAGACCTGGAGACATTTTTAATTCTTTTGTTTACATGTTTTAAAAATAATTTATACCTTAAAATTACTTAAATCCCCAAATATTATATATATTTCTTCACAACAGCAGACACACTAGAGGATACATTGTTAGTAGTTCTGATGTTTTATGAGTTTTATTATTTTACACAATATTAGTGCAATGATTTATGAAAGGTACAATTTCAGTTAAAAATACAGCAGATGAGAATTCAGAGAAAGCTCCACTCTCATTCATTCTCCACCAATCAAGGATCTCACTGCAGTTACCCAGTCACAGTGGGCATGGTTTCCTTGACATCCATCATTGGTGTCAGTGAGATAAATAAGCCCCATTGTTGGTGTCAATGATATAAAATAAGCCCCATTGTTGGTGTCAGTGAGATAAATAAGCCCCATTGTTGGTGTCAGTGATATAAAATAAGCCCCATTGTTGGTGTCAATGAGATAAATAAGCCCCATTGTTGGTGTCAATGAGATAAATAAGCCCCATTGTTGGTGTCAGTGAGATAAAATAAGTTCCATTGTTGGTGTCAGTGAGATAAAATAAGTCCCATTGTTGGTGTCAGTGAGATAAAATAAGTCCCATTGTTGGTGTCACTGAGATAAAATAAGCTTCATTGTTGGTGTCAGTTAGATAAAACAAATGCCATTGTTGGTGTCAGTGAGAATAAAGTGTACCCTCAGCCCAGCATTGGTGGTCAGTGGTGGTACTTACCTGATCCCACCCTCCCTCTGCCTCTCTGCTGATGTCACAATTATACTTTCACTGTAGGATAGGAGATGACGGTTCCCACCAGTCGGGTATAATTGCAGTGCCTGGTGATGGAACCCAGAGAGTGTTCCAGAGTCATCACCTCACTGCCACTCTGAAGAGTCCTGGAACCTGCCAGACATGGACATGAACATTCCAGAACACTTGGAAACAACAACAAGGTTCAAACTATGAGACATTTCTTAGAGCTGCAGTTCCTCTGAGCTCCACCACATGGTGAGCACCCTTCTACCCAGACAGGAAGTGATGTCAGGTACAGACAGGAAGTGATACCAGTTACAGACAGAAAGTGATGACAGGTACAGATGGGAAGTGATGTCAGGTACAGATGGGAAGTGATGTCAGGTACAGACGGGAAGTGATGTCAGGTATAGACGGTAAGTGATGTCAGGTACAGACAGAAAGTGATGCCAGGTACACATGAGAAGTGATGTCAGGTACACATGGGAAATGATGTTTGGTGCATACAGGAAGTGATGTCAGGTACAGACAGGAAGTGATGTCAGGTACAGACAGCAAGCTCTGGGTGAGAGGTGATTCAGGAGGAAGTAGAGAGGAGACATTGCTGTGTCTCCCAGCAGACAGAAGATGTCAGTAATGAGGCTCCACCTGATGCTGGCTGCTGGGAAGGTATATAATCCCCCTGTAGTTTTCATCAGTGCCTCAGTGTTCTGCCTGTGAGCCGCTTCCCTGCTGGATCCTGCGTCCTGTATTTTGTATACTTTCCCCTGATTCTGGTTTCCTGCATCCTGTTCCCCATCTCTGCTCCCGATTCCCAGTCCCGGGTCTGCCCGGTGTATGTCAGCTTCCCTCCATTTGTACACAGTGTATTATAGTCAGGTTGTTGGGTTGGTTATTTGCTGTCACATTTATTTGTCACTTTTGCTTTGTTTATGGTCTGTGGGTGTCGGAGGGTGTCGTGTCCATTAGTAAACTCCACTTAAAGCGATTGTAAAGGCAACATTTTTTTTCTTTTAAAACAAACATGTCATACTTACTGCTGTGTGTGATGGGTTTGCAGAGAGCAGCCTGGATCCTCCTCTTCTCGGGTCCCCCACAGGTGCTCCTGGCCCCTCCTTCCTGTTGAGTGCCCCCACAGCAAGCATCTTGTTATGGGAGTAATTTAGTCCGGACTAAGTGTCCGATGATTATCTGTTCCTGTCCTAATTAATCATGCTAGCTCTTTAGTGCACACATATGAAGAAAGCCACACTGACACACGTGTAGTCTGTGAAAACTTCTAGTTTATTGGAATGAAAAAGTGAGTTTATATATGCAAGATAATGCAAGGGTGGTGAGCAGTGTTACTGGGCTACGTATACGCTTCTAATTGGTCATGTCCATACAAGGCAAACTTCCTTCAGGGCTCGTGGTGATCTCCTCTTAGGTGTTATCTTGTAAAGAAAATATTTTTGTTCTTCAAGTTCACTCGATGGGAGGGATTGCCAAGCAGCCATTTTTTGAGCAAGGATTTCTTAAAGTACCACAAAGCCCAGCAGGGAAAAGATATACACACATATATATATATATATATATATATATTCATACAAAGCATTTAGAAAAATAAAAAGTATAAAAGTAGATATGTATAGAAAAATGTAAATATTCAACAGGAAACCAAATAGGCATTTTACCATATCCATCACAGGGGCATCCAAGCAGGCTCGAGAGCGAGCCACTGCTCTGTGTCCACAGAGTCCCCTCTCCCTCCTCCTTGGCTCACTAGATGTGATTGACAGCATCAGGAGCCAATGGCCCCTGCTCCTGCCTCAGCCAATGAGAAGGGAGAGTCCCCAGACTGCTGAGGATCTTGAGCACATTGCTGGATCAGGATGGGGCTCAGGTGAGTATTGGGGGGGCTGCTGCACAGAGAAGGGTATTTACCTTCATATATAGAATGCATGGAGGTAACAAACCTCCTGACTTTACACCCCCTGTAATCACACTCCTCCTACTCCGTATTATTCCACATTTCTTAGGCATAGCCCACCAATCTGGTCATCCCTGCTGTCGCTGGATACCTGCATTCCTTACAAGGGTTTATATTCCTCACCAGTGTACTCTGTATACCGGGCTGTATACCACAACATCCTGACCATTGTACTATGCATGCTGGGCAGTATATGACATACTCCTGACCACTGCACAATATACACAGGGCAGTATATGACATGTTCCTGACCACTGCGCTCTGTACACAGGCCTAAGATATACTCCTGACCACTGCACAATATATACAGGGCAGTATATGACATGTTCCTGACCACTGCGCTCTATACACAGGGCAGTTTATGAAATGTTCCTGACCACTGCGCTCTGTACACAGGCCTAAGATATAATCCTGACCACTGTACACAAGGCTGTATATGATATATTCATGGCCACTGTGCTCTATACACAGGGCTGTATCTGATATACTCCTGACCACTGCACTCTGTACACAGGGCTGTATATGATATACTCCTGACCACTGCACTCTATACACAGGGCTATAAATGATATACTCCTGACCACTGCACTCTGTACACAGGGCTGTATATGACATACTCCTGACCACTGCACTCTGTACACAGGCCTAAGTTATAACACTGACCACTGCACTCTGTAGACAGGGCTGTATATGATATAATCTTGACCACTGCACTCTGTACACAGGGCTGTATATGATATACTCCTGACCACTGCACTCTGTACACAGGGCTGTATATGATATACTCCTGACCACTGCACTCTGTACACAGGGCTGTATATGATATAATCTTGACCACTGCACTCTGTACACAGGGCTGTATATGATATACTCCTGACCATTGCACTCTGTACACAGGGCTGTATATGATATAGTCCTGACCACTGCACTCTGTACACAGGGCTGTATATGATATACTCCTGAACATTGCCTCTGTACACAGAACTAAGATATAAACCTGACCATTGCACTCTGTACAAAGGGCTGTACATGACAGGTTCCTGACCTCTACACTCTGTACACGGGCCTAAGATGTACTCCTGACCACTGCACTCTGTACACAGAGCTGTATATTATGTGCTCCTGAACACTGAACTCTGTATGATGGGCTGTACATGACATGTTCCTAACCACTACATTCTTTTTTCTGAGCCGTGTATGACATGTTCCTGACCGATGACCACTTCTAAATGCTGGGCTGTATAAGACATGATCTTACCCACTGTGACATACATGACATACTACTTCTGACTACTTCACTCTGTATAGGGACTGTATATCATATACTCCTGACCACTACACTCCTCAATGTAAATCACATACTCCTGACCACTGCACTCTGTACTCTGGGGTGTAAATCACATACTCCTGACCACTACACTCTGTACTCTGGGATGGAAATCACATACTCCTGACCACTACACTCTGTACTCTGGGATGTAACTCACATACTCCTGACCACTACACTCTATACTCTGGGATGTAAATCACATACTCCTGACCACTACACTCTGTACTCTGGGATGTAACTCACATACTCCTGACCACTACACTCTATACTCTGGGAGGGAAATCACATACTCCTGACCACTACACTCTGTACTCTGGGATGTAAATCACATACTCCTGACCACTACACTCTGTACTCTGGGAGGGAAATCACATACTCCTGACCACTACACTCTGTACTCTGGGATGTAAATCACATACTCCTGACCACTACATTCTGTACTCTGGGATGTATATCACATACTCCTGACCACTACACTCTGTACTCTGGGATGGAAATCACATACTCCTGACCACTGCACTCTGGGATGGAAATCACATACTCCTGACCACTACACTCTGTACTCTGGGATGTAAATCACATACTCCTGACCACTACATTCTGTACTCCGGGATGTAACTCCTGACCACTGCACGTTGTTTGCAGGGCTGTATGAAGTAGTCTCCTGACCCCTGCACTCTGGGCCATTATTCATGGTGAACCAGAAACTGGATGACCTGTAAAGTCTTGTAAAGTGTCTCCTGTGAGAAATGTTTGGCCCCCAAAGATCCCCATCATGGCCCCGACACACACAATTCTTTTCACTCAATAAATTCTTTATTATAGTTTTACTTCTAACAAGATTGTAATCATAGAATCAGGAAATAACAAAGGAAGGAATCCGATTGGTCAGGGAGATCCCTTGTCTGGAATGTGGGGGCGGAGTCATTATTATTGGTGTACAATACAATACACAACGTGTTCCATTATTATAACAAAGTATTGTAGAAAAGATCCCAACATGTGACATGGCTGAATGAATGCTGGTCATATTAGTCCATCTATTCTCTAAGTGGGGTGGTAACTATTGGGCCAATCCCTTTTACAAACCACACATAATATTGTCCTTCAAAGTGAAAACAGAAACGATTTGTACAAAATCAAAGAGTAGAAATATTTTCCGGTGGATCCCCTCTACCCAGACCCCATATGTAGACATAGAACAACAAGCTGTGTTCCCTCTCGTGCCGCACTCCTCCAACCACCCAAACCAACACAGAAGCCAAGGGAAATAATGAGAGGAAAGTTCCCCCCTAGTTTGGGGCGGAGTTCTCCTTCCCTCCTGTTGGGGGATGGGAGAAGGATGGACTGAAGACAGAGAGACGCTTCGGGGTCACCACTATTCTGTAGAGCCTTGAAATGAAGGACATCAACTTCAGAAGTTCTTGTTGTCTGTGTAAAGTTCCCCGATAACGAGATCTGGGCTCTCCCGGCTTCTAGCTCTGTAACCCGCTATATCATTATCAGGAAACGCAACTCCGACACCCAAGAAGGGCTGAAGTTGTGTCCTTCATTTCCAGGATCTACTGACCACTCTGCACCCCGACATTTACTGCACTTCATCCATGTCTTTGGGGGCCTCTCATCTCCTTATCAACTGTTCCTTCCATGATGAAGATCAGCCATGGAGTATATCTGAGGTGTATATCAGGGTGTGCTTCTTCCCCACATGAGAGCTGGGATGTCCAGCAACATTCATCTAGAAGACATTTCCCGCACTCAAGGCACTAATATACCTCCAGGGTTGTGTGGGACCCCTGATGTACAGGAAGACAGGACTTCAGTGAGGAACATTTCCCTCACTCAAGACAGGAAAGTGGCTTCTCTCTGTATGAGATCTCTGATGTCTGTAAAGATCAGACTTTTGTGAAAAACATTTCCCGCACTCAGAACAGGAATACGGCTTCTCACCTGTGTGAGATCTCTGATGTGTGTAAAGATTGAACTTCCGTGAAAAACATTTCCCGCACTCAGGACAAGAATAAGGTTTCTCCCCCGTGTGACATCTCTGATGTGTGTAAAGACTGGACTTCTGTGAAAAACATTTCCCGCACTCAGGACAGGAAAATGGCTTCTCCCCCGTGTGACATCTTTGATGTTTGCAAAGATATGACTTCTCTGAAAAACATTTCCCGCACTCAGGACAGGAATACGGCTTCTCCCCCATGTGCAATCTCTGATGTGTGCAAAGATGGGACTTCTGTGAAAAACATTTCCCGCACTCAGGACAGGAATACGGCTTCTCCCCCGTGTGAGACCTCTGATGTATGGAAAGATGGGACTTACATGAAAAACATTTCCCGCACTCAGGACAGGAAATCAGCTTCTCCCGTGTGAGATCTTTTATGCACATTAAGATGGAATTTAAAACGGAAACATTTCCCGCACTCAGGACAGGAATACGGCTTTTCCTCTGTGTGAGACATTTTATGCCTATTAACAAGGAATTTTGAATGGAAACATTTCCCACACTCAGTACAGGAGAAGCTTTTCCCTGTTGGAAGGCCGGCCCGGTCCCGCACAGTCTGAGGTTCCTCAGGATACGAGGAATCCGATGGTCCATCTACACTGGGTGGTGCCGGATGGACATTGGAGGGAGCCGGGTTTTCTCCTGGACTATACTGTGTGATGTCCTCATCTTCTACTTTCCAGTCTGGAGACAAAGTGAGACAATCCTCGGAGGTTTTCCTCATCTCCCGGCCATGGACTAAAATACAAAGACAGAGGATTACTAGACAGGAGCTGATTGGTTTCCCCAAACCAGGACTCCGCCCACATCAGGCAGCTTGGTCTCTGAGGAGCTTACAATTCCACCCTCAAGGGAACTAGGAAATGGCTCCTCTGATCTCCTACCAGGTCATTTCTTTATTCATGGACCTTAGTCAGAGAGTGAGGAAACAACCAGAACTGTCTTTTATAGGAGGGACAGTGATGAGGGGATTATAGGACGAGGGTCCCCACCCCCTCTATCAGGGGTCAGGCGTATGTAATGTATAACACAGAGTATATAGTGCAGGGGTCAGGAGTATATAATGTACAACATAGAGTACATAGTGCAGGAGTCAGGAGTATGGAATGTACAACATAGAGTACATAGTGCAGGGGTAAGGAGTATGTAATGTACAACATAGAGTATATAGTGCAGGGGTCAGGAGTATGTAATGTACAACATAGAGTATATAGTGCAGGGGTCAGGAGTATGTAATGTACAACATAGAGTATATAGTGCAGGGGTCAGGAGTATGTAATGTACAACATAGAGTATATAGTGCAGGGGTCAGGATTATGTAATGTACAACACAGAGTATATAGTGCAGGGGTCAGGAGTATATAATGTACAACATAGAGTACATAGTGCAGGAGTCAGGAGTATGGAATGTACAACATAGAGTACATAGTGCAGGGTCAGGAGTATATAATGTACAACATAGGGTATATAGTGCAGGGGTCAGGAGTATGTCATGTACAACATAGAGTACATAGTGCAGGGGTCAGGTGTATGTAATGTACAACATAGAGTATATAGTGCAGGGGTCAGGAGTATGTAATGTACAACATAGAGTACATAGTGCAGGGGTAAGGAGTATGTAATGTACAATATAGAGTATATAGTGCAGGGGTCAGGAGTATGTAATGTACAACATAGAGTACATAGTGCAGGGGTCAGGAGGATGTAATGTACATCAGAGTATATAGTGCAGTGGTCAGGAGGATGTAATGTACAAAAGTGTATATAGTGCAGTGGTCAGGAGGATGTAATGTACAACATAGAGTATATAGTGCAGGGGTCAGGAGTATGTAATGTACAACATAGAGTATATAGTGCAGGGTTCAGGAGGATGTAATGTACAACAGAGTATATAGTGCAGGGGTCAGGAGGATGTAATGTACAATATAGAGTATATAGTGCAGTGGTCAGGAGGATGTAATGTACAACAGAGTATATAGTGCAGGGGTCAGGTGTATGTAATGTACAACATACAGTATATAGTGCAGTGGTCAGGAGGATGTAATGTACAACATAGAGTATATAGTGCAGGGGTCAGGAGTATGTAATGTACAACATAGAGTATATAGTGCAGGGGTCAGGAGGATGTAATGTACAACATAGAGTATATAGTGCAGGGGTCAGGACTCTAACATACAACAAATATGTATAGTATAGAGGTCAGTACTATGTAATGTGCAATATGAATGTAGAACCCCTCTGACACCCCAAAGGCAGGATGGCACCTCCAGAGGTCAGGGGTGCTCACCCCAGGGCCAAGTCCATGGCTAAAATACGGGGACTGAGAAAGGATATTGGGCACCATTCACTTTTGTCTTTTTAAAGTTTTATTTAGAAGGGTTGGGGAGGTGAGGGTTAGGGGACCCAGATACCATGACAGATCACTGACAGACTCTGCAGATCAATGTCCAGCCTCACAGTGTCAGAACCTTTAAGCCGACCGAATGACTCTGTAAACACATTCCCAAATGTCAGTGCGTCCTCCAAGAGAGTCACCGGGTCCTTCTGAGAGACCAGCCTTCTTCATGGCTCTCTCCTCCCCTGGGCCTCCTCCTTGGCACAGCTTCCTCCAGACCAGACAGGACAGCTTCAGGACCACTTCACACATTAGGTCCCAAAACAGGGTATTGGGCCTAACAGCAGAGCGCCGTCCAGCAGCACCTCCCTAGACCTCAGCCCATGGAAAGAGCTCATGGCCTGTCCCTAATATTTATTTCCTGCCCCAGCATGCTCCAGGGGCATAAACCTCCTACTGGATTGGCTGAAGAAAATATAAACATTAACTTAATCCATATTAAACACAAAGAAAACATTTATTATATTCCAGCTTACCGATTCTGAGATGTGATGGCTGCATTAGTTTTCTTCTATATTCATCTGGTGATCTAACCAATAAATCTGTTTTATAAAAACTCTACAGCAGAATGTATCAGTTCCAGGGATGAGGCAGACCACTTACCACTGACAGGGGGCTTACAATGAGCAGCTTTTATTCATTCATGTGAAACTTTTATCCCAAAAGGAAAAAAAAACTGTTTGATGTAACTGAATATGAAGTGTGAGCTGGAGCTTGGCTTCAATTAGTTACTGTTTTTATATCTGCTAATACATCTAACACTCCCCTCCCCCCAGACTGACCATGCTGCTGTCTCCACGGTGGGGGCGCTCTAATACAGAAGGTGTGTTACTGGCCAGATCATCAGGTGAAAACAGAGGGAAAAAAGCCAAAGAAAAGGAATGCAGCCGCCACATCCAATGATTGGTAAGCTGCAATATGGGACATTTGTGGTTTAATATCCCTTTAGTTGGTTGGTGAAATCTCATCCTATGTCCAGCGATAGCAGTGACATCTACTGGCCACAGTGAGACATCACAGGACAACCTAAACTTAGGGAGAAACCAAGTGAAGAACTATACAATCAGCCTGAGCCAAGTACAGCCCAGCCACAAACTAAACCCACATAGTACCTCTATTCAGGACAAGGGGGGCGATACTAATAAATAGTGTAAGGATCACATCAAATTGGTGTTTAGTAATCAGAGATCACTTACAGTGGTTGTAACCCTCAGACATGGAATATGAACAAAGCATACACCTCTACAGTGTGTACTTGTCTCAGTCCAGAGCACGAAGTGTCATTTCTGTCTGCTGTCTCCTTCCTATACAATCAGCATGAATCACTTATGACAAGTCTTCCTGACACCAAGAGAAAAAGTATGATAAGGGAGGAACTCCAGCACACAGCCTGTGATTGACAGCCTCAGCTATGTTCCTGTGTGAAGGGGGTGTGTCCCTTCCCTCCAGTCATCTCTCAGAGCTCACTTTACTGAGCTCTGCAGAATGTGACCAGCTCTCTGCTCCTTTTTTTCTGACTTCTCAGACAAGCTGTATAAATTCTGGACTTTGAACAGATGTAGAGAAGAGAGGGCTGAAGATAAAAAGGTACAACGTATGTAGGAGGATTTGTTTCATCTCTGTGTATAACCTGAGGCCAGTCACTTCACTGGATATATGGAAAGTTTATAACCACACCGCTGCCTCCCATCTCCTGAGACTGCACTCAGTGACTTGGGTCTGAGACACTACAGACATATCCCTCCACCCGGCACAGCCAGCAGATAACAGAGAAGGTCCCCTGGGAGAAATGTTCTGTCAGAGATCTTGGACATGTCTATGTCCACAGACATCTATGGTGAAAATGAACATATTTCTGCCAGCTGAACCCCAGAACCTCCATAAATCCAGTCTAGAGACATAAATTGTGTCTGCAGCACAGAGAAGGAAGATTATCCGAGAGAAATCCAGGAATACAGGACGGGGAACACAGCTCAGGAAAGTGACCAGGGGATTACAGGCTGATATCACCCAGTCCCCGCCCTACTCTGGACCAATCAGTGAGCAGTATGGGTGGAGGAATGGATTTAGTGTTCATGACCCACCTGTGCTGATCTCTGTAGGAGTGTCCTCCTCTATAAATGTCCCCGTTATTCCATCCTCCTCCATAGACTGCTGATCATCCCTCACATACGCCTCTTCTTCTTCTGCTTTCACCTCAAATTTTATATACATCAGATCTTCACCCTAAACCAAGAGAATGAGAGAAAATGTCATCTGTAAAACATGAGCTTCAATATCGTGGCATCACATAAAAAATCCACACATTGTGTCCACAAGTCCATGTTCTAGAAGCTCCGTCCCTCTAAAGTGTCTTCTTATTGGTGATGGGAAGGGTGGGGGGTGATGTGTCCTTCTAAATACTCCCACTCCTCCATGGAGAAATAGACAGTGACACCCTGACACCTTATAGGAACCTGACACACACAATGATACGGTCACCATCCAGACACATCCCTTGTCTGTTACTGGAGAATGTCCCAGAATTCCCGGCACCGCTCACCTCTCCTGTCAGCAGCTCCATCATCATCTTGGTGACTTCTAGAATCTTCTCCATGTTGTGTCTCTCAGGGTTTAGGGAGTCACATGGAGGCACTGTGATGGTCATATGATCACCTGACTTCAAAAGAGGAAATCTCTGTATTGAGGAACCAATAGGAATATCATGTTAGACTCCCAGAATCCTCCTCACCTCTCCGGTCAGGTCTGTGTTTTATTAATAGAGATAAGAGTGATGTCATGTGACCTCCCAGAATCCTCCTCACCTCTCCGGTCAGGTCTGTGTTTTATTAATAGAGATAAGAGTGATGTCATGTGACCTCCCAGAATCCTCCTCACCTCTCTGGTCAGGTCTGTGTTTTATTAATAAAGATAAGAGTGATGTCATGTGACCTCCCAGAATCCTCCTCACCTCTCCGGTCAGCAGGTAGATGATCTCCAGGGTGAGGTTTAGTATCTTCTCAGTCATGTGACTCCGGTCCTCCTCCATCCTCATTGGTGCCATCATGTGATCTATACAGGTCTCCTTGTAGACGGATAACTTTGGGAAATGAAAGTAAGAATGATTTGGATGGTATTGGTCACACAATAATAGGATGTGGATGTGAGGGGGGAATAGGAGGGTTGATGGACATTTAAGAACTACTCCCCCCATGGGAAGATGCTTATTTGTTTAGTATTTGCTACATTTTGGAAGTCCCGGGACCCTCTTGACCCGCAGGATCAGAAATCCCCTTTAATCTGTTGGGTTTGTTTGGTCTCTGAACTGGTTTTGATGAGTTTTAGATCTGCAGACAAGGAATGATAAATACGATCCTTCCTATGACTTGTTTGCTCTGAGGCAGTGCTGTGAGGTCAATGTCGGCTCATCATGAGGTCCAGGAAGGGGAACTTGCTGACTATTGGCCGGAGTTGCTGGATAATCAGGACAATTGGCAGAACTCTGACTGCAAGGCTCCAATCTCTGGCAGCCTGCTGACTGACAGGAGTGATGTCACTGTCACTCTCTGCAGTAAGAGAAGGGATTGGATGGGATAGCAGGAAGATGGTGCTGGTGGAGTAGAGAGCTGTGAGGGAGGAGTCTGTTCTCTTCCCTCCAATGACAGCGCAGCGTAGGTAGGGGGGATGGCAGGGGGTAGGATCTTGTTTTTTTTTATTGCCAAGTATACTGTAGTACACAGAACATTGTACAGAGTGGTGGTGGGTTCCTGGGGCTCTGAATTCCAGCACCGGGCACTGCCAGAGCCTGTGTCATGGGAGGTATTGGAGTGTCTCCTGAAGGTGTTCAGCACTGATCCCTGACTATCTTTTAGTTGATAATGCACCAACAGACCTCCTCTAAGAACAAGTTCCCACCAAGGGGTGAAGGACTTCCCTTCTTCATTCCACTTGGTATCTTGGAAAATGTTATTTGACCAGTGAGATAAGAAGGTGAAGGTTTCTTTCCTTTCCTGGTAGGAGTTTTGTAAGGAGGTCTGGAAAGTAAGTGCAGGTGGGAGGACAATCAGAGACCAAGAGCCCCCCTCCCTACCTCAGAGTCCCCCTGAGCCCAACAACCTTCTCTTCCCTCAGGGACATGCTACATGCCAACTCCATCCACCCAAATTTCATCATCTACTCTACACCCTCAGGGGTCCCAAAGTCTCTCATCCTCAGTACCCCCTTGGAGGCCCCTCAACTCCCCTTCATCCCTCACACCCCTCATTTTTTTCCTCCAACACCAATGATGGAATATATTTTTCATGGCAGGCTGGGGAATGTTTTCTTCCTGGTAGAGAAGAAAAATCAGTCCGGCCGCACATCTGATAAAATCACCTTTATTTGGACATATTCAAACCAGACCCTCTACAATGTACAAAAGAGGGAACATAGCACTTCAGTGGTGATTACTCTTCATTCATTTGGAATGTATTCTTCCTCCTGAGCAGCAATGTAAGGGGCTCTATGCTCCATACTCCTGACCCCGGCACTCCATCATTGTGTTGGCTGCATAGTGTAATGATTGCCCATTGGCTGCCTGTGTAGTGTCATCATTGCCCTTTGTAGGCCATGTATGGTCAGGATGGTCCTTGTCTTGTCTATTTATTGTCAGTGCTGTTTGTTTAGAGGACCATATTACTAGAATTTATCTCCACAATGAGGAGAATGTTCCGGCCCCGGAAGTGGGAGAATGTTCTGCCCCTGAAGGGGTTCATCTGGGTTCCCACACTATATATGTGTGTATCATCATCTGCTGGAGATAAAAGACGTCACAGTGACTATGGAGGAAGAGGACGGACATGACTATGGAGGAAGAGGACGGACGTGACTATGGAGGAAGAGGAAGGATGTGACTACGGAGGAAGAGGACGGACAGGACTATGGAGGAAGAGGACGGATGTGACTATGGAGGAAGAGGACGGATGTGACTATGGAGGAAGAGGACGGACGTGACTATGGAGGAAGAAGATGGACGTGACTATGGAGGAAGAGGATGGATGTGACTATGGAGGAACAGGACGGACGTGACTATGGAGGAAGAGGACAGACATAATTGGAGGGGATTACTGGGTGTAAATATGAAATAACATCTTATTACCTCCTCTGCTGCCACTTCCACCAACGTCTCCTCTTATTTCTGCAACATGTAACTTCCTGTCTTTATTGCAGATCACTTCCTGTCTGTACCTGACATCACTTCCTCTCTGTATTCCATAGAGACTTCCTGTCTGGGTCTAAGTGAGATCACCACCTTGTGGAGTTCAGTAGAACTGCAGCCCCCCAAAATGTCTCATAATAACAATTCCTGTATAATATATACCTTACAGGTCTACCACAGAAGATCAGAAGAACAGAAGAAAAAATAAATCTAGATCATTTGCAGCCAACTGTTTAATAAAGATATTTTATTACATAAATAAAAGTCTTAAAGACACGGAATACAAGTTAGAAAAAAAGGTAAAGGTGAAACAGATCCCTCCGAAATGTATCTTTTTGTTGAAGAAAATGCAAAACTACATCCTAAAGTATAAAAATATATATCAATCCACTCATAATGAAGATGTCAGACATAAATGACAAGGATGTAATGGTCACAGAGGAATGGTGGTGGAGATCTCTCAAAGTAAGAACACTTCCTTGAATGGTTCTATAAATAAAGAATGAATCCTGGAGGGAATAAAGCTGTAAAGCAATAAATAATATATAAACTGGGCCATCCACTTCACCCATAAAGACATTGTGATTGAAGATCTTCTAGATCGCATAGAAGGAGGACTCATCCATGATTTCATACATTTGTTTGGAAGGATAGAACAATCCTCAGAAGGGAACATGTAGGATGACAGGAAAGGCTCCTGACTGGTGAGATCCTCCAAACATAATGATGACATCCATGAACTGGAGCGAGCTCGTTGGGGTGATAAAGCCAATCTGGAAACACTGTGTAGACATTCTCCAAGAATGCAGCATGCTCCAGGTGTGGATAAATACCTCAAGTGGGTTTGGCCTGTTATTTATCATAGTAGAAATGTCCACACATGGACTTCCACAGGGACCCCTGAGACTACATATAGAACCTGTGTCCCCAGGTCTCCAGGTGGATTTAGTCTGTAATTAATAATGCACAAATGTCCATATATATGGATTTCTACAGGGACCACTGATACCATCTATGCATGGCTTGGATATCACCCAGATTACTAGGAGCCCATAAAGCAGATGACCATAAAAATATATAAAAGTCCATTCACTGTCATGGAGCTTCAGATCAAAGGACCTTTGATCCAGGTAAGAACCAAAGTGTATCCATCATGGAGAGGTATAGAGAGCACCATCATAGGATCAGATGGGAAAAGACTGACATTTGACCGGTTTGGTTGGTATCCCAAAAGGACAAACAAACTGGGACATGGGAGCCAATAAACACCAGATGCTAGTGCCCAAAGAGTGTACTTTACATTAAATATACAAAACACCCCAAAGCCACCCAATATCAACACAAATACAGAGGTACCATTCTCCATATTCTGGATAGTCAAATCCAAAAGTGTAATGGTCTTAGCATGGTAGGTATACGTGGATTTCAGCTTGAACTCATTTTATCTCAATAAATCTACAAACCTCTCATCTTCCTGAGGTTCACCATGCCAGAGAATGAGGACATCATCGATGTACCTGAACCAACCGGCGATATTGCTCAGGTACCCTGACAAGACCTCATTCCCAAGCACTGACTTCTCCCATTCTTCAACATAAAGATTAGCGTAGGCCGGTACACATATTTTTCCCCATTGTAGTGCCTTGTGCTTGGCAATAACATTTATATCCAACAGGAATGGATTATTTTCCAACAAAAACTTGAGTAACCCGAGAACATAATGTCTATGTGCAAAATGATTCTAGGTCTGCTGTTGAGTGATTTTCTATAACATTTAAATCCTTCTTATGAGGGATAGAGGAATATGTCACGGTTCCCCCTCACTCTCCCTCATCTTCCTCCCCCTCCTGTCACGGCTTCCCCCTCGATCCCTTTCATCCTCCCCCCTCCCTTCCCCTTACAGGTTCCAAGGTCTGGCACAAGCCTACATCAAAGGCTGTGCAGGAAGTCAGGAACCGCCCCCTGTGGTGTGGTTAGCACCTCTCCCTGGTGATGCCACAGAGGAGTCTGACACCCCGCTGTGCCTGCATGTGGATTCTTCACGTGCAGGCCACTGGATTGTCTCTGCGCGCCCCCCTCCTTGTCCTGGTGGGCGCAGCGTGGCCCCAAGGCTTCCCATGCTCTGCGCCCACCAGAGACAAAGGCCGTGCTCCCTGGGCATGGCCGGAGTGAGGGTAGCTCACCTCATTGCCCCGGCAACCCGGCATAGGGCTGGCCTTTGCTGGGGCAACCAGGAAGCGTCCTGCTCCGGGATAAGAGAACAGGAGCAGGACCCAGGTGGTTGTTTGTCCCCTGCTCAGAGAGAGAACAGCTGTGTGAGGTCTGAGCCAAGGCCAGACCGCACAGCCCAAACCCCACTGCGTGCTCTGCTGATCGTTGTGTCCCTGGGGGGTACCCCTGCCTGCTGTCGCTGTGTGCCTAGAAGTTACCCCTGCCTGCTGTCGCTGTGTGCCTAGAAGTTACCCCTGCCTGCTGCTGCTGAGTGCCTGAGGAGTTACCCCTGTCTGCTGCTGCTGTGTGCCTGAGGAGTTACCCTGTCTGCTGCTGATGAGTGCTTGAGGAGTTACCCCTGTCTGCTGCCGCTGTGTGCCTGAGGAGTTACCCCTGCCTGCTGCCACTGTGTGCCTGAGGAGTTACCCCTGCCTGCTGCCACTGTGTGCCTGAGGAGTTACCCCTGCCTGCTGCCACTGTGTGCCTGAGGAGTTACCCCTGCCTGCTGCTGCTGTGTGCTTGAGGAGTTACCCCTGTCTGCTGCTGCTGAGTGCCTGAGGAGTTACCCCTGCCTGCTGCCACTGTGGCCTGAGGAGTTACCCCTGCCTGCTGACTGCTGTGTCTCTGGGGAGTTACTCCTGCCTGCTTTGCTGATCGCTGTGTGCCCAGGAAGTTACCCCTGCCTGCTGACCGCTGTGCCTGAGAAGTTACCCCTGCCTGCTGACCGCTATGCCTGAGAAGTTACCCCTGCCTGCTGACCGCTATGTCTGAGAAGTTACCCCTGCCTGCTGACCACTTTGTCTCTATGAAGGTACCCCTGCCTGCTGCCGCTGTGCGCCTGAGGAGTTACCCCTGCCTAAAACCGTGAGTGTTCATATTCCCCCGCCTGGACTGCCCCATTGAATCTCTATATTGCCCTGTCTGGACTGCCCCATTGAATGCTGATATTTTCCTTGCCTGGACTGCCCCATTGAATCTCCATATTGCTTTTGTCTGGACTGCCCCATTGAACGCCCATTTTTTCCCTGCCTGGACTGCCCCATTGAATGCCCTATTCTCCCTGCCTGGACTGCCTCATTGAATCTCCCTATTGCCCTTGTCTGGACTGCCCCATTGTACGCCCACATTCTACCTGCCTGGACTACCCCATTGAGCACTTGGATTATTACTTCCTCGGACTGTCCTATTGCATGCCTGGATTATCATAGCTACCTGGACTGCCCAACTGATTGCTCGGGCCCTCGCTACCCAAATCACCCTATCGTGGGCCGGATTATTGCTGTTCTGACTCCTCCCCTTCTTCTCCCCTTTTTTGGATACCCGGATGCTACCTTATTACCTTGAGTGTCTTTCAATAAAACTTTGTGTGTTTATCATCCTCCGTGTGTGTTCTGTCCTGCCTACGCTTCCATCACAGGATATAATGCCTCTACATCTAATGTAAGATGACATCATCAGGTACTGACACATCATTTACAACTTTAGGAGGTGCAAAGTGTCTCTCACATAGGAGGGTAAAGCCACCACAAAAGGTTGTAGCAATTCATCAATATACTCATTGACTTTCTTGTGAGGGACCCCCTCCCTGAGATAATAGTTCTTCCAGGAAGGGGTCAACCACTGATTTATGGACTTTTGGAAGTCTATTAAAATGGTATCTGGATGTAATACCTTAAAGAAGGTCGTGGTCCTTTTATCAATGTTACCCTTCTCAGAAGCTTCCTCAGTCACACCAGAGAGGACCTTCTGACCATTCTCCAGGTTGATGGTTGTTATCTTAGTGTACCTTTCCTTATGTTTTATGATCTGTTGACACATCAACACATATCTTTGTTGCTCCATGATGACCAGGTTTCCCCCTTGTCAGTAGGCATGATCACAATGTCATGACAGTTCATAAACTGTTCCAAAGCAACACGTTCTTCACCCATAGGATCATCATAGGCCATCTTCCCAAAATTCACCGTTTTTACTTCTCTGGTAACTGCAGCCACAAAACACTGAACTCCAGCTACTGCCGACAAGAAGGGAAAGAGAAGATTCAACACGTAAACCCTGATCATCGGATCTCATTTTATGATAACAGATCAATGATCTCTTATCAAAGTTGGGACCGTTTCTCCAACCGATTAAACACTCTGGGAATCCCCAGCTATATCTAACGTTCTGCTTTCTCATTTGTTCAAGTAATGGTTTCAATATTCTGCTTCTTATAAAAGTTTCCACTGCTAGGTCAGCAAAGATCTGCAAATGTATATCTCCATATTCTATTGCTGCCCTTCCTTTTATCTCCTTCCAAAGCTCCTCTTAATCCCGGTAATAATGTTATTGTACAATCACATCTCTCAAATGTTCTCTTCTACCTTCTTGCCATAATCTTCTGATTCTATATACTTTATCAGTTTTAAGTGGCTCTGTTGCAGGTCTGTCCATTACTATTACAAGCATTTTCCCTGTTGTTTCCATTACATTTTCTCCTTGGGAAGTCTCGGGGAAACCTGGAATCCTTAAATTGCATCTTCTATCCCTGTTCTCCTGATTTTGCAGTTTATATAGCAGCTTTCTCTGTTCTTTTCTCATTTCCGTCATCTGTCTCTATAAATTTATTATGGCTTGGGCATGTTTATCCAATTCTTCCTCCGTCTCTTCTACCCTCTTCAATACCTGCCCCAAATCTTTGTGCTGTTTCTCCATCTCCTGTTTTATTGACTTTTCTAACCCTTTAAACATTTCTGCAATTTCTGTTTTAGTGGGTAATTGAGAGTTCTTTTTTTATTTTCTATGTTCTCCAAATCCTCTGTTTTTCCTATATCTCCTTCCTCTATATCCTGACTAACGTTGGTCATGTCCAGGACAATCTAGAGCATTCTCCAGTGCTTCCATCTCTGTTCTTCCACTTATTCCTTGCTGTCTCTCGGGGGTCTGTTTCTCTTGTTGGGGTATATATTTTAATTGAGCTTGTCTGGGAGGCCTTTGGCCCTCCTCCTTTTATCCCTTTATTTTTCATACTGTTGACATTTTTTTCCCTTTTCTCCTTACTCTCCCCTCCTATAGACCTCTGTTAGTATCCAGTCCCCTTTTGGGTCCTATTGATTTTAGTTTATCCTCCTTCCCCTTCTTCTTTTTCAGGATCCCCGGGGTTCTGTCCCCTGGGTGCCTCCCCCCCTCAGATTTACTTCACAGTTCCAATCAATTATAATAAGTTATTTCATGTAAATTTTCCTTTTTCATTTCATCTCAGTCACCATCCTGATCTCTTCTTCCTCCACACCAGATGATTCAGTCTTCAGATGGGTCTTCTCCTGAATGAGTGAGATGTCTGCTTCCCTGGTTGTTGGTACAGCTTCCGGGGGGGGCTCCCTTGGTGCCCCTACAGGGGACCCAACAGCTCCAGCCTGATGGTATCCAGGAGGGGGGTGGTAAAGAGAGGGGAGAGAGGTCCACCACTTCCTGCACTCCTTCACACCGGCCAGCTTCTCCCAGCTCCCAGGACTCCTTTGCAGCGAGTAATGTGACCGCTCGGCATCCATGTTGGATCTCTGCTCTCCTCTTCCTTCAGCCTCAGCCGCGCTCTCACTCTCCATCGCTGGCCGGCCAGTTCAACCTGGAAGGGTCCGCACTCCTCGCTCTCCTCCACAGGGGACCACTCCTGCTCCCAGGAAGGTCACGGCAGCTGCTCCTAGGGGATTTCCTCCTGTGCTGTAATGGGACATTGGAGACGCCTGGTGCTGGGAGATCTCACATTGATCTGCCGCTTGGCGCCATGTTCAGGCTCCTCCTCTGCAAACTAGTTTCCTTCATTTATTGATAAACCCCATAAGACCAATGAAGTGGGTGTAAAGTGGAAGCAGTGGATGTGCAGAGAATAGGATTTGGAGCCCCGAGCTCTTTATCTCTGAATGTCTCCACATATTTGTAGTGTATTTGTGATGATTTCTGTGCACACACAATAGGACAGCGCTGTGACACATAATGCTCTTCTAGATGACAGGGAATCCTTCCCTTTGTTACAGCAGCAGTCCGCTAGAAGGTTTTTGTAGGTTTGGAGTTGTTACACATAGCGCGGGTTTTATCCATTTATAGTGATGACATCATTGCCCAAATCTGGGGGTCACCAGCCATTTCCACCCTTTACTCCCAGCTGGGGGGCTTTGTATCCATATACCAGATGTTCTACAGGACTAAATCTGCCATCAATGTTACTGCAAAATCAAAGGAGCCAAAACCCCTCCCCCGAGGAGTCATATATTTCTGTCCCCCTTGGTAGGAGTGGAGGTGACCCCTCTATAAGGATCTACAGTCCATACACACCCAGCACAAGGCCGGGGTCACACTACCAGACGCTTCTCGGGGCTGAAGTTCCTCTGAGCTCCACAAGGTGGGGATCTCACTTCTACCCAGACAGGAAGTCTCTATGGAAGACAGACAGGAAGTGATGTCAGGTACAGACAGGAAGTGATGTCAGGTACAGACAGGAAGTGATGTCAGGTACAGACAGGAAGTTCCAGGGGAAACATGAGTAAGTAGGAAGCAGAGAGGAGACATTGTTGGATCTGGCAGCAAAGTAGGTAATACGTAGATGAACCCCTTCAGGGGGAGGAGTTGATGATAATATATCTTGCTCCCAAAGCTGGCCTACATGGTTTAGAAGGACACAAGGATCTCTACAAGGACGTCATGATGGACAATCAGCCGCCCCTCACATCACCGGGTAAGAGGAGACTTTATTGTAAAGGAGAGAGCAGTACGGAGGATCCACCTAGATCCCCCATCATCTGATAAACACATAGAAACAATGGATTCAGTCAGTGTGTGTGTTTCCTACAGATGGATCCAGTTATGGGAACCCACCAGAGAGATGTCCCCGTCCTCTGTATTCCCGGGATTCCACACAGGAAGGTCACACCATCCCTCACCATCATCAGGTAGATGATGACAATTATTGGTAGTTGTGATTTATACACAGCATGTTTGTTACAATGAATGTTTTATTATATCTTTCAGAGTGGAATCCTCGGGGGTGATAATATTGATGTTAAAGAAGAGTATAAAGAGGAGGATGAGGAGTATGGAGTGATGGAGGAGTTTTCAGAAGGATACAAGGATATGATGGAGCCACCTAATACCAGGAACCCACCAGAGAGATGTCCCCGTCCTCTGTATTCCCAGGATTCCACACAGGAAGGTCACACCATCCCTCACCATTGCAAGGTTGGTGGGATGAAGCATCTAGAACATGGACTTGTGGAGATGAAGTGTGAATTTTGTGTGTGAACTTTTATTTTGCAGATGATATTTTCTCTACTTTTCTTGGTTTAGGGTGAAGATCTGATAGCTATAAAAGTTGAGGTTAAATCAGAAGAAGAAGAGGCGTATGTGAGGGATGATCAGCAGTCTATGGAGGAGGATGGAATAACGGGGACATTTATAGAGGAGGACACTCCTACAGAGATCAGCACAGGTGGGTCATGAACACTATCTAGATCACCTCTATGGGGGAGGCACATGCCAGGGTGGTGCATGTTGGGGTTCTCCCAATATAGTGGGTTTGTTAATTAGGTGGCACGTCTCCTCTTCCACTTCAGCAATGCATGAAGCGATAATCTACAGCAAGCTACTTTGTAAAACATCAGACTGCAGATGATCTCATTTCCCCATTCGGCTCTCCTTCCTCTCTGTAACATGCACCCTCTACCTCTCCTTTTCACAGTTGTGTCCTCTCCTCAAACTCTGTTTCCTTCACTCCTCCACCCCACAATCTGTATATATCACCCTCACTTCTGTCCTCTCCTTATCACTGCACTCATCATCTCCTCCTCATTCTATGCCCACATGCTAATAACCCCCCAGGATGCTGTGGCATGTCTCCTCATATAAGTCGTACTCTCAGATTACTTCCCTCACCCTTCTGCTTCTCCTCTGGAGACATATCCCCAAACCCTGGACCCCTGTTACCAATGCACTCATCCCCTGCACCCTCTGGCAGTATCCACAATCCACATAATCTGGTTTCCAATCCTCTTCTTCCCAGAACAAGTCTACCCTTCTCTTGTACCCTCTGGAATGCCCACTCTGTCTGCAACAAACTCACCTCTGTTCAGGACCTCTTTGTCACTAATTCCATTCATGTACTTACTGTCAATGAAAATTGAATGAACATGAATCCAACACTGCTTCTCCTGCTTCCCTCTCCCATGGTGGCCTTCTCTGGACTCCCCCAGACCCAGTGGCTGCAAGGGAGGTGGAGTGGGAATCCTCCTATCCTCACAGAGCACCTTTCAGGTTCTTCACTCTCTGCCCTCTCTGTCTCGGTTATCATTTGAAGCTCACTGTGTACGTCGATTTTCTCCAACTTTAAGAATTGCTGTCATCTGCTGGCCCTCTGGACCTGTACCAACTTTCCTTGATGATTTCTCTGCCTGGCTACCCCACTTCTTCTCTTCTGAAATCCCCACAATCATTCTTGGTGACTTCAACATCCCTGTTAATACTAACACTTCTGCTACTTCTTAGTCTAACCTCCTCATTTAACCTGAAGCAATGGGTGTATGGTCCTCACTCCGAGGGCAACACCCTTGACCTTGTATTCTCCTACCTATGCACTCCATTCATCCTCTCCAACAATCCTTTACTGAACTCTGATCACCACCTTATTAGTTTGCTCTCTCCCTGTCTTCCACCACCTCTCCCTCCAACTGCTTAACAATTACCCATACAGACCTTTGCTAATTTAACCCTTCTCTTCTCCACTCTGCTACCTCTATGACAATATCTCACCCCTGTCCTGCCCTAATCTAGCCACTTCTGTCTATAATAGATCCCTGTCCTCCACCCTGGATGAGCTCACTCCTCCCACTACACACAGAATCAGGCCCCGACCCCCACAACCCTGGCAAACAGACTACACCAGAAGTCTCAAAAAACGCAGCCTGATCTACAACCAACCAAGTGACCACCTTATTCAGAATATCCTTCTTGATCCCCTTCAGTCTGGAGTTTGCCCTCAACGCTCCACAGAAACTGCTCTCCTAAAACTCACAAATGATTTACTAACAGCAAAAACCAATGGACATTATTCTGTACTACTACTTCTGGACCTTTCAGCTGCCTTTGGTACAGTTGACCACCCCCTCCTCAAACAAAAACAACTTTATTCCCTTGGTATCCATGACTGTGGTCTTCGTTGGTTCTCATCCTATCTCATTGCACCTTCAGTGTCACTTACAACTTACAATTTTACTTCCTCCTCTTCTCTACCTTTGAACCTCCAGGTCCCACAAGGTTCTGTTCTTGGACCCCTCCTATTCTTGATCTACACCTCCTCCCTGGATCAGCTGACAATTTCCCATGGCTTCCAATATCATTTCTACGCTAACAACACCCAAATCTGTCTCTCTAGCCCTCAGCTCACATCAGTCTCCTCACAGATCACTAATTTACTAACAGACACATCATTATGGATGTCACACCACTTCCTCAAACTCAATCTATCCAATAACAGGTCCTACTATTTCCCCCCACATGCTCCTTCCCCTGACCTCTGTCAAGACCAATGGCACAAGTCTCCACATGCCAGGGTGCTAGGGGTAACCCTGAACTCTGAACTTTCCTTTCGGCCCCAAATTCAGTCTCTTTGAAAAGCTTGCCAACTCAACCTCCGCAGCATCTCCAAAAAACGCTCCATCATAACCAATGACACCACAAAGCTCCCAATTCACTCCCAGGTTATCTCTCGCTTCGACTACAGCAACTCCCTCCTCATTGGCTTACCTTTACATAGGCTATACCCCTCTAGTCCATCATGAATGCTGCTGCTAGACTCATCCACCTTACCAACTGCTCAGTGTCTGCCACTCCTCTCTGCCAATCCCAGCATTGGATGCCACTCGCCCAATGAATTAAATTCAAAATAATAACCACTTACAAAGCAATCCACAACTCAACCCCCAGAGACATCACCAACGTGGTCTCAAAATTCCAACCAAATTGCTCTCTTCATTTCTCCCAAGACCTTCTGTTCTCTAGCTCCCTTGTCACCTCCTCCCATGCTTGTCTGAAGAACTTCCCCTAAGCCTCTCCCATCCTATGGAATTCCCTCCCCCAATCTGTCTGACTATCTTCAACTTTTAAGTGATCCCTGAAAACTTTTCAGAGAAGCCTATCCTGCCTCCGCCAAACAACTGTACATGTATTTTCTCCATCAGTTCATCCCCCACACTTATTACCTTTTGTGTCACTTGACCCTCCTCTTTTAGATTGTAAGCTCTAACGAGCCGGGCCCTCTGATCCCTTCTGTATACAATTGTATTGTGACTGTATTGTTTGCCCTCACATGGTAAAGCACTGTGCAAACTGTTGGTGCAATATAAATCCTGTATAATAATTACATTCCTCCACCCATACTGCTCACTGATTGGTCCAGAGTAGGGCGGGGACTGGGTGATATCAGCCTGTAATCCCCTGGTCACTTTCCTGAGCTGTGTTCCCCGTCCTGTATTCCTGGATTTCTCTCGGATAATCTTCCTTCTCTGTGCTGCAGACACAATTTATGTATCTAGACTGGATTTATGGAGGTTCTGGGGTTCAGCTGGCAGCAAAATGTGGATCTCCTTCATAGGCATTCTATGACCTAGGTACCTGGGGACTGTACCTGAGGTCTTCTACCCCATATCCTGGATTTAAAAGGCTCTGTGATAGAGCAATTCTGCCAGGGTTACTTTGTTGTCTGCTGGCTGTGCCGGGTGGAGGGATATGTCTGTAGTGTCTCAGACCCAAGTCACTGAGTGCAGTCTCAGGAGATGGGAGGCAGCGGTGTGGGATCTCTGCAACTTGTCTACAGTAAACATGTAAACTGCCACTGATTACTGAATACCAATATTATGAGTCCTGACATACTATATCATTTATAATGCACATTACATACTCCTGACCCCTGCACTATATACTCTGTGTTGTACATTACATACTCCTGACCCCTGCACTATATACTCTATGTTGTACATTACATACTCCTGACCCCTGCACTATATACTCTGTTGTACATTACATACTCCTGACCCCTGCACTATATACTCTATGTTGTACATTACATACTCCTGACCCCTGCACTATATACTCTATGTTGTACATTCCATACTCCTGACCCCTGCACTATATACTCTATGTTGTACATTCCATACTCCTGACCCCTGCACTATATACTCTATGTTGTACATTACATACTCCTGACCCCTGCACTATATACTCTATGTTGTACATTACATACTCCTGACCCCTGCACTATATACTCTATGTTGTACATTACATACTCCTGACCCCTGCACTATATACTCTATGTTGTACATTACATACTCCTGACCCCTGCACTATATACTCTGTTGTACATTCCATATTCCTGACCCCTGCACTATATACTCTATGTTGTGCATTACATACTTCTGACCCCTGCACTATATACTCTATGTTGTACATTCCATACTCCTGACCCCTGCACTATATAGTTTGTAGTACATTACACACTCCTGACCCCTGCACTATATACTCTATGTTGTACATTACATACTCCTGACCCCTGCACTATATACTCTATGTTGTACATTACATACTCCTGACCCCTGCACTATATACTCTATGTTGTACATTACATACTCCTGACCCCTGCACTATATACTCTATGTTGTACATTACATACTCCTGACCCCTGCACTATATACTCTATGTTGTACATTACATACTCCTGACCCCTGCACTATATACTTATGTTGTACATTACATACTCCTGACCCCTGCACTATATACTCTGTTGTACATTACATACTCCTGACCCCTGCACTATATACTCTATGTTGTACATTACATACTCCTGACCCCTGCACTATATACTCTATGTTGTACATTACATACTCCTGACCCCTGCACTATATACTCTATGTTGTACATTACATACTCCTGACCCCTGCAATATATACCTTATGTTGTACATTATACAGGTGAAACTCAAAAAATTAGAATATGGTGCAAAAGTTCATTTATTTCAGTGCAGCAACTTAAAAGGTGAAACTAATATATGAGACTCATTACATGCAAAGCAAGATAGTTCCAGCCGTGATTTGTCATCATTGTGATGATTATGGCTTACAGCTCATGAAAACCCCAAATCCACAATCTCAGAAAATGAGAATATTGTGAAAAGGTGGAATAATCTCGGCTCAAAGTGTCCCACTCTAATCAGCTCATTCAGCCATAACACCTGCAAAGGGTTCCTGAGCCTTTAAATGGTCTCTCAGTCTGGTTCAGTAGGAATCCCAATCATGGGAAAGACTGCTGACCTGACACCATCACTGACACCCTCCATAAGGAGGGAAAGCCTGAAAAGGTAATTGCAGAAGAAGTTGGATGTTCCCAAAGTGTTGTATCAAAGCACATTAATAGAAAGGTATGTGGAAGGGAAAAGTTTGGAAGAAAAAGGTGCACAAGCAGCAGGGATGACCGCAGCCTGGAGAGGATTGTCAGGAAAAGGCCATTCAAAAGTGTTGGGGGCTTTCACAAGGAGTGGACTGAGGCTGGAGTCAGTGCATCAAGAGCCACCACACACAGACAGATCCTGGACATGGGCTTCAGATGTTATATTCCTCTTGTCAAGCTGCTCCTGAACAACAAACAACGTCAGAAGCGTCTTACCTGGGCTAAAGAAAAACGGACCTGGTCTGGTGCTCAGTGGTCCAAAGTCCTCTTTTCTGATGAGAGCAACGTTTGCATCTCATTTGGAAACCAAGGACCCCGAGTATGGAGGAAGAATGGAGAGGCCCAAGGACCCAGAGTATGGAGGAAGAATGGAGAGGCCCAAGGACCCCGAGTATGGAGGAAGAATGGAGAGGCACAAGGACCCCGAGTATGGAGGAAGAATGGAGAGGCCCAAGGACCCCGAGTATGGAGGAAGAATGGAGAGGCCCAAGGACCCCGAGTATGGAGGAAGAATGGAGAGGCCCAAGGACCCCGAGTATGGAGGAAGAATGGAGAGGCCCAAGGACCCCGAGTATGGAGGAAGAATGGAGAGGCCCAAGGAGCCCGAGTATGGAGGAAGAATGGAGAGGCCCAAGGACCCCGAGTCTGGAGGAAGAATGGGGAGGCCCAAGGACCCTGAGTATGGAGGAAGAATGGAGAGGCCCAAGGAACCCGAGTGTGGAGGAAGAATGGAGAGGCCCAAGGACCCCGAGTATGGAGGAAGAATGGAGAGGCCCAAGGACCCCGAGTATGGAGGAAGAATGGAGAGGCACACACTGCAAGATGCTTGAAGTCCAGTGTGAAGTTTCCACAGTCTGTGTTGATTTGGGGAGCCATGTCATCTGCTGGTGTTGGTCCACTGCGCTTCATTAAGTCCAGGGTCAACACAGATGTCTACTAGGAGAGTTTAGTTTCACCTGTATACTCCTGACCCCTGCACTATATACTCTATGCTGTACATTACATACTCCTGACCCCTGCACTATATACTCTATGTTGTACATTACATACTCCTGACCCCTGCACTATATACTCTATGTTGTACATTACATACTCCTGACCCCTGCACTATATACTCTATGCTGTACATTACATACTCCTGACCCCTGCACTATATACTCTGTTGTACATTACATACTCCTGACCCCTGCACTATATACTCTGTTGTACATTACATCCTCCTGACCTCTGCACTATATACTCTGTTGTACATTACATACTCCTGACCCCTGCACTGTATACTTTATGTTGTACATTACACACTCCTGACCCCTGCACTATATACTCTATGTTGTACATTACATACTCCTGACCCCTGCACTATATACTCTATGCTGTACATTACATACTCCTGACCCCTGCACTATATACTCTGTTGTACATTACATACTCCTGACCCCTGCACTATATACTCTGTTGTACATTACATCCTCCTGACCTCTGCACTATATACTCTGTTGTACATTACATACTCCTGACCCCTGCACTGTATACTCTATGTTGTACATTACACACTCCTGACCCCTGCACTATATACTCCATGTTGTACATTACATACTCCCGACACCTGCACTATATACTCTATGTTGTACATTACATACTCCCGACACCTGCACTATATACTCTATGTTGTACATTACATACTCCTGACCCCTGCACTATATACTCTGTGTTGTACATTACATACTCCTGACCCCTGCACTATATACTCTGTGTTGTACATGACATACTCCTGACCCCTGCACTATATACTCTATGTTGTACATTACATACTCCTGACCCCTGCACTATATTCTCTATGTTGTACATTATATACTCCTGACCCCTGCACTATATATTCTATATTGTACATTACATACTCCTGACCCCTGCACTATATACTCTATGTTGTACATTACATACTCCTGACCCCTGCACTATATTCTCTATGTTGTACATTATATACTCCTGACCCCTGCACTATATATTCTATATTGTACATTACATCATTCTGATACTATATAGTCATATCTGCTGTATCTTATACAATATATTGTACATTCCATAGTCCTGACTTCTTCTCTCCACCCTCTGCTACAGTATTTCCCAGAAGTGAGTCCCCTCCTCACATTTGTGTCAATATTTTATTCTCTCTTTTCATGTGACAACACTGAAGAAATGACACTTTGCTACAATGTGACGTAGTCAGTTTACAGCTTGTATAACATGGAAATTTGCTGTCCCCTCAAAATAACTCAACACACCGCCATTAATGTCTAAACTGCTGGCAAAAAAAGTGTGCCCACTCCTAGGTAAAAATGTCCAAATTGGGCCGAAAGTGTCAATATTTTGTGCCATTATTTTCCAGCACTGCCTTCACCCTCTTGGGCATGGAGGTCACCAGAGCTTCACAGGTTGCCATTGGAGTCCTCTTCCACTCCTCCATGACGACATCACGGAGCTGGTGGAGTTGCGCTCCTCCACCTTCCATTTGAGGATGCCCCACAGATGCTCAATAGGGTTCAGGTCTGGAGACATGCTTGTCCAGTCCATCACCTTTACCTTCAGCTTCTTTAGCGAGGCAGTGGTGGTCCTGGAGGTGTGTTTGGGGTCGTTATCATGTTGGAATACTGCCCTGCAGTCCAGACTCTGAAGGGAGGGGCTCATGCTCTGCTTCAGTATGTCACAGTACATGTTGGCATTCATGGTTGCCTCAATGACCTGTAGATCCCCAGTGCCGGCAGCACTCATGCAGCCCCAGACCATGACACTCCCACCACCATGCAGCCCCAGACCATGACACTCCCACCACCATGCTTAACTGTAGGCAAGACACGGTGGTCTTTGTACTCCTCACCTGGTTGCCACCACACACGCTTGGCACCATCTGAACCAAATCAGTTGATGTTGGTGTCATCAGACCACAGGACGTGGTTCCAGTAATCCATGTCCTTAGTCTGCTTGTCTTCAGCAAACTGTTTGCAGGCTTCCTTGTGCATCATCTTTAGAAGATTCTTCCTTCAGGGATGACAGCCATGCAGACCAATGTGATGCAGTGTGCGGCATATGATCTGAGCACTGACAGGCTGACCCCCCCACCCCTTCACCCTCTTCAGCAATGCTGGCAGCACTCATACGTCTATTTCCCAAAGACAACCTCTGGATATGATGCTGAACATGTGCACTCAAATTCTTTGGTCAACCATGGTGAGGCCTGTTCTGAGTGGAACCTGTCCTGTTAAACCGCTGTATGGTCTTGGTCACCGTGCTGCAGCTCAGTTTCAGGGTCTCGGCAATCTTCTTATAGCCTCGGCCATCTTTATGTAGAGCAATAATTCTTTTTTTTCAGATACTCAGAGAGTTCTTAGCCATGATGTGCCATGTTGAACTTCCAGTGACCAGTATGAGAGAGTGAGAGCGATAACACCAAATTTAACACACCTGCCCAAGAGGGTTAAGGCAGTGCTGGAAAATAATGGTGGCCATGCAAAATATTGACACTTTTGGCCCAATTTGGACATTTTTACTTAGGAGTGGGCACACTTTGTTTGCCAGTGGTTTAGACATTAATGGCTGCATTGAGTTATTTTGAGGGGACAGCAAATTTACATGTTATACAAGCTGTACACTGACTATGTCACATTGTAGCAAAGTGTTATTTCTTCAGTGTTGTCACATGAAAAGAGAAGATGGCAAAGAGTGATAGAGGGGGTGGGGACCCTCGTCCTATAATCCCCTCATCACTGTCCCTCCTATAAAAGACAGTTCTGGTTGTTTCCTCACTCTCTGACTAAGGTCCATGAATAAAGAAATGACCTGGTAGGAGATCAGAGGAGTCATTTCCTAGTTCCCTTGAGGGTGGAATTGTAAACTCCTCAGAGACCAAGCTGCCTGATGTGGGCGGAGTCCTGGTTTGGGGGAACCAATCAGCTCCTGTCTAGTAATCCTCTTTGTCTTTGTATTTTAGTCCATGGCCGGGAGATGAGGAAAACCTCCGAGGATTGTCTCACTTTGTCTCCAGACTGGAAAGTAGAAGATGAGGACATCACACAGTATAGTCCAGGAGAAAACCCGGCTCCCTCCAGTGTCCATCCAGCACCACACAGTGTAGATGGACCATCGGATTCCACGTATCCTGAGGAACCTCAGACTGTGCGGGACTGGGTCGGTCTTTCAACAGAGAAGAGGTTTTCCTGTACTGAGTGTGGGAAGGGTTTCTGTTTTAAATCACATCTTAACATGCACAAAAGATCTCACACAGGTGAGAAGCCATTTTCCTGTCCTGAGTGCGGGAAATGTTTTTCATTAAAGACCAATCTTCAAATACATCAGAGATCTCACACAGGAGAAAAGCCATATACCTGTCCTGAGTGCGGGAAATGTTTTTCTGGTAAGTCCAATTTTTACAGACATCAGAGATCTCACACAGGGGAGAAACCATTTTTCTGCCCTGAGTGCGGGAAATGTTTTTCATTAAAGACCAATCTTCAAATCCATCAGAGGTCTCACACAGGGGAGAAGCCATATTCCTGTCCTGAGTGCAAGAAATGCTTTTCACAGAAGTCTGATCTTTACACACATCAGAGATCTCACACGGGGGAGAAGCCTTACTCCTGTCTTGAATGTGAAAAATGTTTTTCAGAGAAGTCCAGTCTTTACAAACATCGGAGATCTCACACAGGAGAGAAGCCGTATTCTTGTTCTGAATGTGGGAATAGTTTTTCAAGAAAGTCCAATCTTTACACACATCAGAGATCTCACACAGGAGAGAAGCCGTATTCCTGTCCTGAGTGCGGGAAATGTTTTTCAAGGAAATCACATCTTCACAGACATCAGAGATTGCACACAGGGGAGAAGCCACTTTCCTGTCCTGAGTGCGGGAAATGTTTTTCTAGGAAATCGCATCTTTACAATCATCAGAGGTCTCACACGGGAGAGAAGCCACTTTCCTGTCTTGGATGAGGGAAATGTTCCTCACTGAAGTCCTGCCTTCCTGTACATCAGGGATCCCACACAACCCTGGAGGTGTATTAGTGCCTTGAGTGTGGGAAATGTCTTCTAGATGAATGTTGCTGGACATCCCAGCTCTCATGTAGGGAAGAAGCACACCCTGATATACACCTCAGATATACTTCATGGCTGATCTTCATCATGGAAGAAATAGTCCATAAGGAGATAAGTGTGGGACGGGCTTGGCCATTTTTCAGTGTAATCTTTCACAAATTCTTAGAGGTCTATATTTATAAAATGAGTGGAATAAATATGAAATGTGTTTGCTCAGCTCAGCACATATTGTCCGTATTTTATTTCATATAGTGGTTTCCTATGACCATCTAGTGCAGGGCTGTCAGACTCTGTCACTGTGGGCACACCAAAATTGTTGGTCATTGATAAGAGTAGAAAAATAAAAATGGAGTCATTGCCTTTTATTGGCTGAGTACATTTTGTGGTGGGAGATTTCATAACTATTTAGAGATCTATTTAAAAAATCTTAGTTGAATGAATGTGACGATCCTTCCCCCAGCTGTGATGCGTTTTGGCCATTGTTAGGATAGATCGGTTTCATGCCGGCACCCTCCATACAATCACGCCGGATACAAAGTACTCTGGGAATAATGCAATTCAGACACTGAGGTGTGAAACGCAGAATTCAAAGTCTTCATTGTTTGAGGTGAAATCCAGAGATAACAATGGAAACCCACGAGTAAAGAACTCACTGGAAGAGAAGTCCTCAAGAGAACAGAGCTGCGGCTTGAAACACAATTTGTATTGAAATTGACATGACAACAATAGAAAGCTGACAATGCCCTCCACCCAGCACAATAAAATCATGACAACGTTGCCATATAGAGAGGCACCCACCTGGGCACCCGGGTCCACGCTACACGCACACGTACAGCACTAAGATTGGCCAATATAATGAGGGACTGTGAAACCCAAAGAGGGTCATTCCACATCAAACATAGAAATCAAGGGAGATCAAGAATAATTTTAAAAAAAATTGGAAGTAGAGTAATCACGGAAGTCAGTGGAGCCAAATGTAGATCGTGGCAGGATCAAAAAACTTCAACACAATAAAACAGACTCAGACAGTCCTTGTGTAGGTGTATATGAATCCCAGTATATCCATAGAAGGCAGTCCAGAACACGCCACATGTGTGAAAGATAATTGTAAGGATAGGAATACAGCCCGTTGCTCCTATAAACCAAATAGATGGACCCCCAATAGAGGGAAATGATAAAACAACCAGAAGCAGTATATAGAAATGGGGAGACAAACGGTTATCATTTATTAGACCATATGGATCAATCCCTTGATGGTTGTTGAGGCCATAGATGCATGACAGACCCATATACTTCCCATAGAGGACAGTCCACTAAATCATCCTTGATTGGAGATGTAAATGGCCATAATCTCAGTATGTATGATTGGCAGTATACAGGATACAATAGATGGGGGGTGAGCTGTTGTACAGATCTGTAATGAATCGCTTTCCCACCATAAGGATAAACACATCCAATAAGTAACTCAACCGAGCAATTTGCGGGGAATTTTCCCAATATATTGATGCCTTACTGTGAAAACAATGTCTGCTCACCCAACCATATACCGACATCTATGGTGATCCTGACTTGCTGCAACATGAGAGCTGCGGGAGCATGCCATGTGGTTGTCCAGGGATGGAGAGTCTGTCAGATGGTCTGGTGTGGTCAGACTGTAGGGCCGCCAGGGAGGACCCGGATGGCAAGGAAGCGGGCGTTACAACGCTGTGATGTCAATGCATTTCGCCGATTGAGTCACGTGAGCTTCTTCAGGATGTAGCGGCCATATTGTTGAAGACATTTATAGGGGACACAGTCGTCACACAGGAAAAATGGCCACTACAGAAAAGTCATTCCAGCAATGCAAAAATGCTACAAATCATATAATTAAAACAAAAAGAGGGGATTCAAATATACATAACGGGGCAAACATTCCCATACACAGGCAACTAGAACCCCATATAAAGTACAGTATGTGCCATAGTGAGCCAGAGGAACCAAATGGCCAAACAGGAAAGAGATAGGATTAGTAAGTATATATAACCGATTGTTAACAAATGGGAGTTATAGCAGTGAGTAGGGGGCAAAAAGGACAGTTATGGGTCAAGAACGACCTGTAAACTGAATTCAGTATTTAAGCCACTAGGTGCTGGGATCCAATTTTAAAGAGCCATTCCTTCTCCTTACGTAAAGGAATTGTATCAAAGTCACCCCTACAATTGGGCAAATTGAGTGCATAAATGGCCTTCACACGCAAACCGGCAGGAGATGAATTGTGGAATTTAGCAAAATGTTCAGCTGCAGGAGTTCGATCGTGTTTATTACAAATGCGTCCTAAATGTTCACCTACAGGAGTTCGATCGTGTTTATTACAAATGCATCCTAAATGTTCGCCTACAGGAGTTCGATCATGTTTATTACAAATGCATCCTAAATGTTCACCTACAGGAGTTCGATCGTGTTTATTACAAATGCATCCTAAATGTTCACCTACAGGAGTTCAATCGTGTTTATTACAAATGCATCCTAAATGTTCACCTACAGGAGTTCAATCATGTTTATTACAAATGCATCCTAAATGTTCACCTACAGGAGTTCGATCGTGTTTATTACAAATGCGTCCTACATGTTCACCTACAGGAGTTCGATCATGTTTATTACAAATGCGTCCTAAATGTTCACCTACAGGAGTTCGATTGTGTTTATTACAAATGCATCCTAAATGTTCACCTACAGGAGTTCGATTGTGTTTATTACAAATGCATCCTAAATGTTCACCTACAGGAGTTCGATCGTGTTTATTACAAATGCGTCCTAAATGTTCACCTACAGGAGTTCGATCATGTTTATTACAAATGCGTCCTAAATGTTCAGCTACAGGAGTTCGATCGTGTTTATTACAAATGCTTCCTAAATGTTCACCCATACGTACACGTGATTGCCGTTTTGTTTTTCCAATATATATTTTGTCACAAGGACACTGGAGCATGTATTTCACACGTGTGGTGGCACAGTTCATGAATTGTTTGATATGATAAACCTTCTGTCTGTTGACAGCAGTAAATCTGTCTGTCCGTTCAACATACCTGCATATACTACATCATCCACACAGATACATTCCGATGAGCGGAGCTAAATCTGTTAGCCAATTGTTTGTTGGTGTGAATTCAGATTTAACTAGATTGTCCCTCAGGTTCATTGCTCGCTTAGTGACCATAAGGGGTCTAGGGCCTACAATCTGAGATAATTCAGGGGACTGAGTAAGGATGTGCCAATGCTTAGTAAGAACTTCCCGTACCGCCTCCCACTGGATCCCAAACCGGGTAATAATACGCACAGAAGACAGATCATGAGAGACAGAATTGTCAGTACATGTATGTAATAACTTCCCACTTACATTTAGAGGCATTCACTTTGGATTGTCTAAGAGTACTATGTTGATACCCCCTTTCCTGAAATCTGTTATAGAGGCCATCTGCTTCTTGTTCATAGTCGTCACCACAGGTACAATTTCTGCAAATACACAGACATTGTCCAGTGGGGATCCCCCGGATCAGAGAATGTGGATGGGGGCTAGAGGCGAGGAGCAAGGAGTTGACAGCTGTAGATTTCCTATACATTTTAATATGGAGGGCATCACCCTCAATCCATACTGAGAGATCAAGGAACGAGGTTCCCTATAGTTAAAGGTATAGGTGAGTGTGATATTATGATTGTTATTATTGAGTTCAGACAAAAACGCATGAAGCGTCGACTCAGTTCCTTCCCATAGCATGAGGACATCATCAATGTACAGGGGGGTGAATAAACAATTTGTTCCTCCCACCAGCCAAGGTGCAAGCACGCATACGCAGGTGCCCAGGGGGCTCCCATTGAGGTCCCACGAATTTGATGGTATGATGTACCTAGAAATTGTAAAATGTTTTGATTTAAGGCAAACTCTAACAATTCAATAAGGAATTCATTCTGAGCTCCCATCATTGGGTAGCTTTTATCTAGGAAATTGGCTACAGCTCCAATCCCCCAATCATGGGGGATAGAGGTATAGAGAGACTCTACATCAATACCCACCAAAAGTGTACCTGGCTGTACCTGAATCTGAGCAATCTTTGACAGTACATCTCGTGTGTCCTGAACATATGAAGGAAGTGCCATCACCAGATCCTTAATAAGGACATCAATGTATTTTCCAATTCACTCAGAAAGGTCTACCTGAGGTCACTATAGGAAGGAAGACAGGAAGGAACTGGTTCCAACCTGTATATTACCCCTATATTACAGGATAGGGATCAGGAGGCTATGGACAATCTCATTTCATTGATGGAGGATGTAACCTCCGAGTCCTATACTGAGGAGGATCCTTGCAATTTGGGGTTAAGACAGGCTTCTCTACCTATAAAATCTACTAAAATGCCCCAGATCCGGAAAAATCGATGGCTGGGAGTATTCCTTGATCTGGTTCATCATGACTTGGCACAGCTTGATTGGAGACCAAGTGGTGTTGATAACCTTTCACAGCATGAGAGACAGGTACTCAGGGAACTTAAGGAAGCACCCAACCTTGTGACAAAGGTGGTAATGTGGTGTTCATGTCTACGGATGATTATGAACGTGAGATCAAAAGGCAGCTTCAAGATACTTCTACATACAGTAAACTAGAGAGGAATCCTTTTCCCAGGGTGGTCTCGCTCCTTAATCATGAACTATCCCTGGCATGTGAGGTGGGCCTTATCACCAAGAAGGAACACAGTTATCTACATGTGGAGGATTATAACATCCCCACTATCTACATTATCCCCAAGGTACATAAGAGGTTGGTTATTCCATCAGGGAGGCCCATCATCTCAGCCATTAAAGGACCCTTGGAGTGAATTGGAAAATACATTGATGCCCCTATTAAGGATTATTAATAATAAAGTAATTATTTCTAAGGTCTCTGGGTTTCCTAAAGATCAAGCTCGGCTTCTGTGGAAGTGAGTGACCCAGGGCAGGATCAGTTTTGAAAATGTTCCAACTTTTGGAAAGAATCTGTTTGATGGCCCAGGATCTATTATTAAATCTCGTACAGAACCGTTCTGAATCTCGTACCTTAGATGTATCCTAGCTCCCAGTAGGCTACTCAAGACTACGAGCCTCCCTAAATCTGTTCCAGGCCCATGGTCTGGTCTCTTTGACCAAAAAGGGAATTATAGATGTGGTGTCCCCAACTGTGGCACCTGCGAGATCACTTGGGATCATTAAATGTAGTACTTCTTTTGTTGTGTATGGACTTTTGTGCCCATGCGGCTTACTCTATACAGGCTGTACTTCCTGTCCTTTGAGAATTCACATCAGTGAAATAAAAGCAGTATCAAAAAATGGTAAAAACAAATCCTCTGTCCCCCATCATTTTAAAGACGTCCCCCAAGGTAGTTACTGTGGTATCAGAGTCTTTGGGGTGGAGGCCATACCGAAAGATCTGGACAATGGCAGGAGACACCAAAGACTCTGCAGGAGAGAGAGCTCTTGGATTTTTACACTAGATACTTTATCCCCAAAAGGTTTGAATGATGATCTTGAAACACATGCCTTGATCTAGTCCCTATGAAAAGTCTCCATCTGTTTTAAACAGGAGTTACATCACATGAAATCTACTCATTCTTTTCATGAACAATTTATCTCCAGCCCAATGTCTTTTATTATTTCTTTATTCATTTATCCCCAAAATTCATAGAGGCCTGGAAGGTTCTCGGTTTTTGGTCTTTTATTCATTTTTATTATTCATCATTTATTATGATTCATCATAAATTAATTAATTAATTATTTAATTCATTTATTATTATTATGGTCTTCCTGTTTTATTTTTGTCTTTATTTTTCATATTTACTGTATATATTAGTTTCTGTTTCATTCCCTTTTATTCATTCATTTTTATTTATTCAGTCGTTAACTATCATTTATTCAATTTATATATATATATATATATATATATATATATATATAAAAATATATTTTTATCATTATTTTAAATATTTTCCAATATTTTTCATTATCGTTATTCATCAATTCAATTTACCAGTGTTGTGGTCCATCAATTGTTAGTTAATCATTTATTTTATTTTTTAAGTTATTTGCATAATTTCCCCCTTTTTTTCCTTCCTCCTTTGGATCATAATCCATAAACTCTTCCATCTAGTGCAAGGTGGACGCTGTGCCCCTCCATCCCTCCTTGTGTTGTGAGATGGAGGTGTTGGTTCCTGGGCTCTCCGTCCCGCAAGTGACGACGCAGTGAGCAGTAGACTGTGGCTTTGTGCAGCCACCCTCCGTCTGTTCGGATTTACATATGGGCGGTTTCAGCGGCTTCTCGGTTGCACCTCCTGTGATATGCCCTCCAGTGACAAGTAAAGATGGCGGCTGGAACGCATTGAGCAGGCACCTACTAGTGGTTACATTCCGGCGTGCATTCCACCGCCATCTGAGCAGCCTCTGCTGTTGATTGATTGTTTGAAGTTCCCCTCTCCACTGCCGTTGTTACAATTCTGACACATCGAACACAATACTTCCTCATAATATTCCTGTAAACCTGTCTGATCACTTGGAAAGAGTTCTAAAGAGTTGCTGAAGCATTTTACGATCTCTAATAACATGGATTTAATGCAAATCACTCAGCAAAAGATCGATATGCTCTAATCACAATGTACAGGTAAAGCTGAATCATGGATTTATTACTACACCGTGTTCCAAATTATTCTGCAAATTCAATTTAAGTGTCACAAAGATGAAATATTTTGTTTTTCAGTGTAACTCATGGATGGCATTGTGTGTCAGGGCTCTTTTGATCACTGAAAACAATCTGGGACACCTGTGATAATTAGATTGGCCGGTGAGCCCAATTTAAGGAAAAACTACTAAAGGACGGCGTTCCACATTATTAAGCAGAGCGCCATTTTCAAGCAATATGGGGAAGAAAAAGGATCTCTCTGCTGCCGAAAAGAGTGAAATAGTTTGATGCCTTGGACGAGGGATGAAAACATTAGATATTTCATGAAAATCTAAGCGTGATCATCGCACTATGAAGAGATTTGTGGCTGATTCAGAGCACAGACGGGTTGGTGCAGATAAAGGCACATTGAGGAAGATTTCTGCCAGATCCATGCATCGGATCAAGAGAGCAGCTGCTAAAATACCATTACATGGCAGCAAACAGATATTTGAAGCTGCTGGTTCCTCTGGAGTCCCACGGACATCAAGGTGTAGAGTCCTCCAGAGTCTTGCAACTGTGCAGAAACCTTCTATTCGGCCACCACTAACCAATGCTCACAAGCAGAAACGGCTGCATTGGGCAGAAAAATACATGAAGACTCATTTTCAAACAGTCCTGTTCACTGATGAGTGCCGTGCAACCCTGGATGGTCCATATGGATGGAGTAGTGGATGGTTGGTGGATGGCCACCCTGTTCCAACAAGGCTGCGACGTCAGCAAGGCGGTGGTGGAGTCATGTTTTGGGCCGGAATCATGGGAACAGAGCTGGTCGGCCCCTTTAGGGTCCCCGAAGGTGTAAAGATGACCTCTGCAAAGTATGTGGAGTTTATGACTGACCACTTTCTTCCCTGGTACAGAAGGAAGAACTCTGCTTTCCGTAATAAAATCATCTTCATGCATGACAATGCACCATCTCATGCTGCAAAGAATACCTCTGCATCAATGGCTGCTATGGGGATAAAAGGAGAGAAAGTCATGGTGTGGCCTCCATCATCCCCTGACCTCAATCCTATTGAGAACCTTTGGAGCATCCTCAAGCAAAAGATCTATGAGGGTGGGAGGCAGTTTACATCCAAAGAGCAGCTCTGGGAGGCTATTCTGACATCTTGCAAACAAATTCAAGCAGAAACTGTCCAAAAACTCACAAGTTCAATGGATGCGAGACTTGTGATCTGCTATCAGATAAGGGCTCCTATGTTACAATGTAACGTGACCGCTTCAAATGTTTACAAAGTTACAATGTTGTTAAAAGTTGGATTGAAATAGCTATTGATTTCAGTAAATATGCTGCAAACACAAAAATGACAATTTTCAGTTCTTTACAACCTATAAAGTGTTCTGAAACTTCCTGTGCGGAATAATCCGGAACACAAATCCTGTTATCATTAGGAGGTTTGTTCAATAAAATGTGAATTGTACTCTTATAGTTAGTATATATATACACACTATATACACATATACATAAACACACATATATATATATATATACACACACATACATATAGACATATATATACACAGTTGTGCTCAAAAGTTTGCATACTCTGGCAGAAATTGTGACATTTTGGTATTGATATTGAAAATATGACTGATCTGCCAAAAAACTGTCTTTTATTGGGATAGTGATCATATGAAGCCATTTATAATCACATAGTTGTTTGGCTCCTTTTTAAATCATAATGATAACAGAAATCCCCCATATGGCCCGGATCAGAAGTCTCCACCCCCGGATCAGAAGTCTCCACCCCCTGGAATGTTTGGCCTGGGTACAGACACACAAGGTGACACACACGGGTTACAATGCCAAATCGGCTTTGATGTGACCGCGGTGTAAGGCCTTTTTATGTTTGATTTCCTGAGTGTTTTTCCGATTTATGGGAAATGCCGCATACTAGCAAAAGTGAATTGACATTTTCAGTATTGCATGCGAGATGTGGTCATGTGACTGCCTTAACTCATGCGATAATCTGCAGTGAATTGTGCCCATAGGGCCAAGAAATATTGCCAATAGGGTTCCCTTTCACATCCCTGTTCAATGTTCTGTTGTATGCTGCACAAGTACACTTCACTGTGGCTTTCTTTCTGACTCTAATTTGTGGGGCCTGTATACCAAGGGTTACCGCAGGTGGGAAGAGGATTCATCAGGTGCAAACACTTTCTCTGACCCAATGAATGACAGTGGTGGGTGTGGCCTACCTTATATATAGAGATGCAGTTGGAGCTGATTTTTTGCCTTGTACAGGCACATTATTTTCTTGTCTGTGGTGTTTTTGGGAGGAAGAGATATTGTGGTGAATTGCCCCAGGCCACACTCACGCTGTGTTTTGGGGGGAAGAGATATTGTGGTGAATTGCCCCAGGCCACACTCACGCTGTGTTTTGGGGGGAAGAGATATTGTGGTGAATTGCCCCAGGCCACACTCACGCTGTGTTTGGGGGAGGAAGAGATATTGTGGTGAATTGCCCCAGGCCACACTCACGCTGTGTTTGGGGGAAGAAGAGATATTGTGGTGAATTGCCCCAGGCCACACTCAGGCTGTGTTTGGGGGGGGGAAGAGATATTGTGGTGAATTGCCCCAGGCCACACTCACGCTGTGTTTGGGGGAAGAAGAGATATTGTGGTGAATTGCCCCAGGCCACACTCACGCTGTGTTTGGGGGAGGAAGAGATATTGTGGTGAATTGCCCCAGGCCACACTCACGCTGTGTTTGGGGAGGAAGAGATATTGTGGTGAATTGCCCCAGGTCACACTCACGCTGTGTTTGGGGGAAGAAGAGATATTGTGGTGAATTGCCCCAGGCCACACTCACGCTGTGTTTTGATGTGGGCTGTAAATGTTTTGCATGTTCTTCCTTCTAAGGTGTGTTTGTGTGTTATTGTACAATGATTGTGTTTATTATCTTTGCATTGTAATCCTAACACATGTCCATTGCTCTGCTCTTCCAAGTTTGCTTTATTTAGAATGAAATGCAGTTTTCAGACAAACATGGTGAGAAATGTATGTGTGGGGGATTTGGGGAGGTGGGAGGTGTTTTAATTTGGCACGTATGTATTTTTATATTGATATTTTGATCTTCAGCTTGTTTTGTGGCTAGATAAGCCTACTATGTAATTTATATTAACTGCCTGTTTCCTGCTGTATCCTGTGAAAGCACAGTTCATTAGAAGTATAGTCTTTTAGATTGTAAGCTCTTATGAGCAGGACCGTTCTATTTTAGCAACATCAAGCCTGTGTTTTTTTTTTTTTCACCAAGAAATTGAATGTAGCTACTTGTTGTTGTTGCTGTCCAAATAATTGTGGAATGTGTATTTGATGAATAAACATTTGGACTATGTATTTTTGGGGGATTATTTAATGTTCTAGTTGAATGTACTCGCACCCCTAACACTTATTTTTGCTAGCTATATAATATGCCCAAATCTTCCTTGTTAGAGCGCACATGTGCAAGTATGTCCAAACTAACAAACCTAAAGCCACCTATTGCACCACAAGACCATGTTATGTACCAATGAATAGGTCGTGTTCAATGTGCAACTAGCTATTCTTTTTCGATAATCCTTTTAACAGTAATACATTAGGCCCCCAATTTATGTTGACTTTGGGCCTTTACCGCCAAATATACACTCGCCAATGTCATATACACAGTAGAGCTGCAAACCTACATTTACCAATGCTAAATCCACAAAAGAACTGCAGACATTTGAGAATGTCACATACACAATGGAGCCGCATGTAAAATTGCTATGGTGCACAAATAAATTCCAAGACGGCTGTTGGAGGCGCTAGAGCAGCTGTCATACCGGAAATACGTCATGACGTTGGCGGCAGGACATTTGCACACACCCGGAAGTGGAAGTGGGGAGTGTGAGCGGATGGGAGTGTAGTTAGGAGAGTTTAGTGGTCATTTACAAGTCTATGTTTTAGTTTTGTGAATTGTTCTTTTGTGGAATTCCAGACCACATCTGGACATGGCGAGATCGCTGTTCTCCACCGAGGAGCTGATCCTCATTTGCCACGGAAACATTACTAATAATTGTTGTATTTTCAGTTGAAAACATGTCCAATTCCTAGACACATTGAGGTACATAGCAGAAGTTCAAGGTTCTTCCTAACTATACAGATGGCACAGACACAAGCATACACCCAGGGCCACTGTTAGATATCACGGGGCCCCGTACAGCATACCTGACAGCCCCCCACCGCCAGAGAAAATATCCAAATTATATTTATGGTAAAAATACACTAAAAACATTATTAATGGACATAATCCCAACCATATTCCTGTGAAATCTAAATTATAAAACTGTACTGAGTTCATAAATAAAGCTGTGTGTGTAATGGAGGTCTTGGGGCTCATTCACATGGGTGCTGTGGCCTGTAGCGTGGGAATCAGTGGTTGGTTTTTGTGGCTATCACCGTTTTCAGGCAACCTATGTTACACTATGGAATTGCTGCAGGTCATAATTTGACAAGCATATGGGTGCAGGTGTACAGACAGTGAGCATTCAGGGCCACTTCCCCACGCCTTCACACCTGTCAGATTAAAACCTGTGTTTATACAGCTGCTGTGTCCCCATAGTGTAACAGGTGGCTCTAGCCACATAAACAACCCACTCATTCATGCTGTACAGGCCAGAGGACCCGTGTGAATGCGGCATTTTTTACTTTTTTTTTCCTCAGCTCGTTAATTTTAATGGCCTGCCTAATGTGTGGGAACATGCAAAAATACTGCAGGCATGTTATTGTGAAAGTGTGTTGCACCTAACCGTGCACATCTACAGAGGGCATTGCATTTCTTTGCTGAGCTGGAAAATGTGTGTTCTTGCATGCGTTTCTGCACCACCAATGGTGTGAACAAGTCTTAAGGGCCAGTTCACACTATAGAAACAGTCTAGATGTGTTCCTGATGGGGTTTTTTCGTGCCCTTTTGGCATGCATGTTTATTGTGTTCCAGTACATTTTGGATGCGTTTTGGACACGGTGCATTGCATTTTTGTATCCCTTCCAGTTAGTTTTTTCTACTTTCTTTTTTTTCAATTTAATTAGGGACGTGTGCATTTTAGTACATGTTCCAGTACAGTTCTGTGCAGAAACAATGCAGCGTGGTCAACTTTGTTTACAGCACCTGCAATGCACTGAAAATGCAAGCGCTGATGTGAACTATGACATTGACAACCATATAACCTTCTTTCTGTGCGTTTGTGATGCCGAAAAAGCAACTGAAACACATATAGTGTGAACTGGCCCTAAAGATTATTAGAGGTAAGGGAACGGGACTGACCAGGGATTGTGAATTCAATCAGACTAGTGGTGAGATACAATCAGCAATCGTATAATAATGTAAGATCTGAGCTGGAGGTGATTATAATTATTATTATACAGTATTTATAAAGCGCCAATAGTTCGCTCAGCGCTGTACATTACAAAGGGGGACAGAGCATGTGACAGAACAATACCAATACAATGCAAAACATGAGGAGCTTACAATCTAGGAGGGAGGGGATGGTGGCACAGGAGGAGATAGCTGTGGGGGATGGAGTGGTAGGAAGAGTGGAGGAGTTCGGCAAGTTAGCAGGGGGCGGGGTAGGCTTCCCTGAAGAGATGGGTTTTCAGGGTGCGCCTAAAGGAGAGGAGAGTAGGTGATAATCTGATGGGTTGGAGCAGGGAGTTCCAGAGGATGGGTGACACCCTGGAGAAGTCCTGGAGGCGGGCATGGGAGGAGGAGACCAGGGAACTAGAGAGAAGGAGGTCTTGTGAGGAGCGGAGTGTGCGTGCTGGGCGGTACTTGGATATTAGGTCAGTGATGTAGTTCGGGGCAGTATGGTGGACAGCTTTGTACATCAGCGTCAGGACTTTGAATTTGATCCGTTGCTCAATCGGAAGCCAGTGGAGGGATTGGCAGAGGGGGGTGGCGGAGACAGAGCGGTTGGAAAGGTGAATGAGTCTGGCAGCCGTATTCAGGATGGACTGAAGCAGGGATAGCCAGCGGCGAAGCAGGCCAGTGAGGAGGGAGTTGCAGTAGTCGAGTCGTGATATGATGAGGGAGTGGATGAGCTGTTTAGTGGTTTCTGGGGTTAGAAACGTGCGGATTTTGGCGATGTTGCGGAGGTGGAGTCTGCATGAGTTTGTTAAAGATTGGACTTGGGGCTGGAGGGATAGGTTGGAGTCCAGAATGACACCCAGTACTCTGGCCTGCAGGGCGGGTTTGATGGTAGCGTTGTTGGATGTGACGGAGAAATCAATGGGGGGTGGGGTCCGGGCTGGGGGGAAGACAAGAAACTCAGTTTTGGAGAGGTTCAATTTAAGGAAGTGGAGCGACATCCAGTCTGATATGTCGCTCAGTAGGTGTGTGATTCGGGCTGAGACCAAGGGGGTGAGGTGGGGGGTTGACAGATAGATTTGTGTGTCGTCGGCATAGAGGTGGTAGTTGAAGCCGTGAGAGTGTATGAGTTGGCCAAGGGAGGAGGTATAGATGCAGAAGAGAAGGGGCCTGAGGACAGAGCCTTGAGGGACCCCAACAGAGAGGGGGAGTGAGGGGGAGGTGGTAGCATTATAGGTAACGCTGAAGGAGCGTTGTGACAGGTAGGATGAGAGCCAGGAGAGAGCAGAATCTCTGAGGCCGAGGGAGTGTAGTTTTTTGAGGAGGAGGGGGTGATAGAAAATGAGACACATTCACTTGATCAGTAAATAGTTAAAAAGAGTGGGGCGGTGATCCATAGATTTGCATATGGGACAGGTGATGATGGGGTGGGGGAGGGGGTCAAGTTGTATAAGGAGACAGATTTAAAAGAAGAGAAAAAAGTTACAATGAAATATACACAGCATGAAACGTGCACATTTCCTAATTGGCAGAAGAACAGGACTCAGGTAACATTCATCCACTTTCTAGTCATTAGGCAAAATCATAATTGATTGATCAATATTCCTGGCACTGACACAACCCAGAAAATTGATCTCCATATTTTTAACGTTCATAAATGTCAAGGAGCTTATAATCTAAGGGCAGAAACTCAGCCATGTACTAGGCCCAATGAACCTAACAGCATGTCTTTTAAGTGTTGGCAGAAACACATCCATACAGGGAAAGCATGCAAACTGGGATGTAGCCATCACTGGGATTAGAACCCATGACCCAAGTGCTGTAAGTTCTGAGCTCTAACCACTAAACCACTGTGGGAGACACAGTTTGCGATACAATGTAGAATAGTTACATTGTTTAAAAATGATAGAGCGAGCGCTGGTCAAATGATATAGACTACTAAAATGGTATTACACAAGATAAATATAACCACGAACAGTAGTGCATGAACTTGTGAAAGGTCATCCACCCCTGTGACAGTGTACTACACTATTAAGCACCTTTATGGCTCCTGTGGCTGAGCTAATTCCTCCCCAGGACCATTTGGGCACCCACCCTGATGGATGGATGGATGGATGGATGGATGGAGCTGGATGACTAACCCATAACTGCCAGCATACCGCTGCACCCCCAGATGTGTGATGTGTATAACCCATGCACATTAATACTTTTGTTCTGGTGAGTGTAGACCAGTCCCAAGGGTGGTTTACCTTTCACGAGTTCATTCACTACTGTCCGTCACGGAGAGACCACACGTGCCATTCATAGGCACTCTCTGAGTTGGTACTCTCACACCAAGGACATTCCATTATTCAGGAATGATTATAGGAACTTATTTTAGCACCATTTACCATTTTACGTCATTGTTGCAATTCTTTGCACTTTTTGGTTTTTCCATGCGTTCATTATTGATCACATGCATTTATAGCGCTGCACTTGTCTTTAACATAGAATAGTTACATGATTACAGAGAATGAAGATATATAATTATATTGGGAAATTAGAACTAGACATTCCAAATTATTTGAGATACAAGTGTGAAAATGTTTAACATTTGAAAATAGAATGTATGAAATTCATTAGTAAATGCATTAGTTGTCTGATCATTTTGGAGAAACAGCAAAAAAAAAAAAATAATAATAATATAGGAGTACTAATTATGTTACATTCTAAGTATTCTCTTTTGCTAACAGAAAAATGCCAATGGTATCATGCCCGCGCTTGTGCGCCATCTAGGGAACATATCCGGTATTGCACCTAAAAATGTGCCAAGCGCGATTTCACATTTTCTAATAGTAAAGTAGACGTTCATCAATGAGATTGCTAGACGCCGCTCAGGAGACTGACAGGTCTTGACTGATTTAATTGAGTCTGCTTGAATGTTCAGAGTCTGCTGGTAGACTCACGTCTTAGTAAATCAGGGCCTAAATGTCTACCATTTTTGAAACTTATTGTTTTATTTTCCCTTTTTATATACGGCACTTGAGTACTAAGTTTATTTTCTTGTCTATCCATAAGTACATACTCTGTATTATTCATCAGAAAACTTGTATGTTTTATTTCTGTTGGTCAGTGCATCTGTTTCTGACTGATTCTCTGATGTTATCAATATTGCAATAAAATTCATTGTAAAAGAAAAATGACAGACTAAACCCACCTGGAGACTTTCTCCACACCTGGAGTGTGCTGAGTTCTTGGAGAACGTCTACACAGTGTTTCCAGATTGGCTTTATCACCCCAACGAGCTCGCTCCAGTTCATGGATGTCATCATTATGTTTGGAGGATCTCACCAGTCAGGAGCCTTTCCTGTCATCCTACATGTTCCCTTCTGAGGATTGTTCTATCCTTCCAAACAAATGTATGAAATCATGGATGAGTCCTCCTTCTATGTGATCTAGAAGATCTTCAATCACAATGTCTTTATGGATGAAGTGGATGGCCCAGTTTATATATTATTTATTGCTTTACAGCTTTATTCCCTCCAGGATTCATTCTTTATTTATAGAACCATTCAAGGAAGTGTTCTTACTTTGAGAGATCTCCACCACCATTCCTCTGTGACCATTACATCCTTGTCATTTATGTCTAACATCTTCATTATCAGTGGATTGAGATATATTTTTATGCTTTTGGATTTATTTTTGCATTTTCTTCAACAAAAAGATACATTTTGGAGGTATCTGTTTCACTGGGTTTACCTTTGCTTCTAACTTGTATTCTGTGTCTTTCGACTTTTATTTATGTAATAAAATATATTTGTTAAACAGTTGGTTGCAAAAGATCTAGGTTTATTTTGTCTTACTTTTTAAAATAATTTGTGATCTTCTTTGGTAGCCCTGTAAGGTATATATTATACAGGAATTGGTATTATGAGACATTTTTGGGGGTTGCAGTTCCACTGAACTCCACAAGGTGGTGATCTCACTTAAATCCAGCCAGGAAGTCTCTATGAAATCCAGGCAGGAAGTGATGTCAGGTACTGACAAGAAGTGATGTCAGATACAGACAGGAAGTGATGTCAGATACAGACAGGAAGTGATCTGGATTAAAAACAAGAAGTTCCATGTGGCACCAAAAAGAGAAGACATTGGTGGAAGTGGCAGCAGATGAGGTAACTATCATAATACATGTGTAAATAATAAATGAGGAGAATGGGATTCTGTCCTATCTCCTGCACCCGGAGCAAATGAACAACATGTACCAGCCTTCCCAGCCCCATCAATGTACACTGTGGAGGCATCTTGTATGTAGACTCTGGATTCAACAAACCAGCAGCCTGGCCATTCAGGAACGTACCATTGTTCAGCTCGGGGGGGGGAAACAAACATCTCTCATGGGAAGGAGCTCTGGGGAGTCAACAGACCAATCTTTCATCTATACATATGTTTCCATCTATCCACATCACTCCATTCTTTTTCTGGACAAAACCATTATAAATATCAGCGACAGATTTACAAATCTAGGATTTTACAATGAGAACACAATGTCACAAGCAGGGGTGTACTGACCATTTAGGGGGTCCCATGAGATGCCCCTGGTACCTTTTTCATAGGCTTTTCTGAGTTTGGGCAAGGACACAGGGGCCCCATGATCCCCTATTGCCTGGGGGCCCCATGAGTTGTCAGTCTGCCCCTGGTTACAAAGGATCTATAAAAGATTTTATCCGTACACAAGATCCCATTGTAAGAAAGGAATTCTGAATATAAACACCGACTGTTATGTGGGATCTCATTATATTCAGTGTGGGGAAATGTATCTTATTGTAGAAATAGTGTGCATGTGATGTCATATCTCCCACCAATCAGAAGTGATAGAAATAGTGTGTGTGTGATGTCATATCTCCCACCAATCAGGAGGAATAGAAATAGTGTGTGTGTGATGTCATATCTCCCACCAATCAGGAGGAATAGAAATAGTGTGTGCAGCTGTCAATCACCGGATCCTGGCCAGTAATTACCCGCCGGCACCCAGTGATTACCGAGTATCTCCAATGGGGAGGAGGACTGTTTTATTTACTAACAATCTTCCTCCCTATCAGCTCGGGCACACTGCACAGCACAGCCATCCAGAACAGTGCACTTACAGTGATGCACACCCCCCGCCCCCTAGTAAAACACTCCTAGCACATAGTTAACCCTTTGATCACCCCTCATGTTAACCCCTTCCTGCCTAGTGCCATTAGTACAGGGTCAGTGCTTTTAACTGTATTGGTGTCAGTTGGGATGTCAGTGACACCAAGTCAGTTCCCCAGTGTCAAAATATCTGCCACAGTCTCGCAGTCCTGCTATAAGTTGCTGATCGCTGCCAATACTAGTAGAAAAAAACATTATCTATACCGCTATTTGTAAATACTATAATTTTCATGTAAGCCAGTTAATTTACACATCTTGGGATTTTTTTAGCAAAGACATGTCACAGAATACTTTTTTCGTTCATTTATGATGAAATGTAATTTCCAAATTTACTTTTTTACTGCACACTGTTTAATAGCAAAAAGTCAAAAATATCGTTTTTTTTTTTTTTTTCAAAATTGTCGGTCTTTTTTTATAGTGAAAAAAAATGCTCAGGCAATCAAATACCACAGAAAGAAAGCTATATTTGTGAGGAAAAAAGGAGGTAAATTTCCTTTTGGGTGCAATGTTGCATGACCACGCAATTGTCAGTTAAAGTAACACAGCACTGTAACACAAAAAATAGCCTGATTAGGAAGGAGGGAATCCTCTGGAGGGCAAGGGGTTAATTAATTGATTTTGTGCATCCTATATATATCTATACATAAAAACTATTGCTATGGAAACATTTTGCAACTTTATGTAAATTATCTTGGTGTCTATGTGCATCACAATCAAGCTATTATGTGTTTGTGTGTGACTTATTGTAAATAAATAATCATTTATTTTTAAACCCGTAGTCCATATTTCCACTGATCTATTCTGTGTTTTTAAAGGATTTGGTTGGCTCTAAATTACTCAGAATTATCAATTAAGTCAGATAAATTATTTTATAAATTAATATATTTTCAAGCACCTTTAGCTGACTGAATTATTTGCCCTGGCATTACTGACAGAACATACTATTTTTGGAGTCACTGCTAGATGAATTATTAGTAATTCTTCAAAAGCACAACACCCCCCATGGTTCCTCTCTCCTCCTCTCTTAGTGACACCACATTGCCCTCAAGGTTCCTCGCTCCTCCCTTGTTAGTGACACCACATTGCCCCCCATGGTTCTCAATAGCTACTGTCACCCCAGTAGTATCCCTCTATGGCTCCTCACATCCTGACCTCCCCAGACATTTCTACTTCAGCTTCTTGTTTGTCTCTGGCTGCAGCTCCATGCAAGAGGGGGAGGGGTACCTCAGTTCAGGAAAGTAGGGGGAGGGGGTGGTCTCAGTGGAAAGATTGTCTTGAGTGGGGGAGGGGTGTCAACACTAGGGGAGAGGAGTGTCCTCAGAAGGGGAGGGGGAGAGATGTCCTCAGTGCTGGAAAGGAGGGGATGGGGTATTTTAGAGGGGGAAAAGAGGGGGATGGGTGTCTTTGGTGGGGGAGGGGCATACTCTGTGGAGGGGTGAAATTTCTTAGTGGAGGAGGGGAAGGGTTTTTTTGGGGAAATAACACCAGATCTAAATCTTCCTGAGAAGTTCCTAAAAAGACAGCTGTCTTGTCTATATAAAAAGATAACTTTAGCTGAATCTTACAAAGCACAGCGTATTCCAAGGGGGCTAGGAGGTAAACTGACCCCAGCTTTCTGTACAAGGAGGAGTCCAATGGTCTGTTTGTGGACAGGGAGGAGTCCAGTGGTCTGTTTGTGGACAGGGAGGAGTCCAGTGGTCTGTTTGTGGACAGGGAGGAGTCCAGTGGTCTGTTTACACAAGCCCTAAACAAAAGCTCCATTGTTCTCTGAGTTTCATTTCTCCAGAAGGAAGAAGCTGGTCTGGCTGTACAGATCACACAGGTGGAGTCTACACTGCAGTCTGCATTGTCAGCCGAGCAGCTGAAGGAGTCCAACATCTAACCGTCTACTAATCAGGCGTACTCTTGGAGCACCACCTACACAAGACTCACCTCGTCCATCTAGACTGCTCACTAGAGCTTCTTCTACAGCCTCTGACCCATCACTTCCCTCCTCTGCTGGAGGCACTTTATTAGGATCTATAGAGGGACAACACCGGCCTCGTATTGTCCATCAGAATCAAGGAAACGGCAGAGATCCGGCCACAGGGGAGGTAGGAAACATCAACGCTGCAACAAGGGATCTCCCACTCATCCAACCATCCCAACAGAAGCCAGCTGATAAGGGGGGATGGGTAGTCATTATGGACACAGCCTATGATTACAATGAGACACTGGAGAGAGCAAAGTCTGGTGCAGCTCTGCATAGGAACCAATCAGCTTCCAGGTTTATGGTCAAAGCTTAATTGAACAAGCTGAAGTCAGAACCTGATTGGCCCCCATGCACAGCTGCCCCAGATTTTGCACACTCCAGTTTTAGTAAATCAACCCCATTGTGTCCATCTGAGATGGTTTGTGCCAGATCCCGGGTTGTGAGTTCCATTCAGTACAATGTCTTTGGGTTCTCTTGCTAGTTGACTGCCCCCTTGTTAGTTGAGGTGTTTGTAGTCATAGAGGTGTTGGGTCATGATGGAATGATGTTGTGTCAGGTGAATGGTAGGCTCTGACCTGGTTTTATCTGCCAGCTCTGTGTTGATTCGCTGACTTTTCTATTGTTTGTTATGTCCATCCTTGGAATTAGGGAGGACAGTATGATGTTGGAGTGAGGACATTTTTGTTGTGCGGTCTCTGTTAGTTGTAATAGTTTATTCTCAGAGGTTTCCTTTTGTCCCTGGAGGATGTTTGGGTCGGTGTGTATGATGATATGTTTGGGTCGGTGTGTATGATGATATGTTGGGGTCGGTGTGTATGATGATATGTTTGGGTCGGTGTGTATGATGATATGTTTGGGTCTGTGTGTATGATGATATGTTGGGGTCGGTGTGTATGATGATACGTTTGGGTCGGTGTGTATGATGATATGTTGGGGTCGGTGTGTATGATGATACGTTTGGGTCGGTGTGTATGATGATACGTTTGGGTCGGTGTGTATGATGATACGTTTGGGTCGGTGTGTATGATGATATGTTTGGGTCGGTGTGTATGATGATATGTTTGGGTCGGTGTGTATGATGATATGTTTGGGTCGGTGTGTATGATGATATGTTTGGGTCGGTGTGTATGATGATATGTTTGGGTCGGTGTGTATGATGATATGTTTGGGTCGGTGTGTATGATGATATGTTTGGGGTTGGTGAAATACGGATCATTGATGACTCCTATCGCTTGTTCAGTTGTTGAACTTGAATTTTGTTGTCTCTTGTTCCTGGGAAGAGCCGTTTGGTGTTTAGATATTTCCCATTGGAGTCTATTAATAACAAAAACAATCCAGAGTTTGTTGCCTGTTCTTGTGGTTTGATGATTGTTTGTTTGTAGGGATGGGCTTCATGTTCCAGTCAAACCTAAGTTTGGCTTGAACATGGGCCGTTCATGTGTTCAGTGAACACACGAATGGTACAGGTGTTCAGTGGGCTGTTAGTCAGCTGTGTCCCACAATGCACTGCGCCCGAACACTGCATTGTTATTGGTCAAATCAATGCACCTGACCACAGGTTAGGTGCAATGCTTTGACCATTCACAGCATTTGATGATGTTACAAGGGGGCGGAGTGAACCCCCACTCCCTTGTGACATCAGGACAGTATATAAGAACTGTCATCATGGACGCAGCTGTCAGACAGCCGGGAGCCAGCTTCACAGGTGGAGAATTTTTTCCCCCTTTTTTGGGTAGCGGTGGTGGAGGGCACCTTGGATTGACCTTGGATCTACTTCAGGGGACATTTTTGAAAATTTTTATTTTTAATAAAGGACTTGTCAAAGACTGTCTTCTGTCATTTATTAACTACACCTTTTTTTGTGACTGGGTAGCAGTACCATATACCGCCTATTCATTCACATAGGCAGGGGGGCCGGGATCTGGGGGCCCCTTGTTAAAGGGGGCCTCTAGATTCTGATAAGCCCCCCAGGCTTCAGATCCCCACAACCACAGAACAGGTTGTGGGGAAGAGGTCCATGTCCCCATCAATATCAGCTCCCAGCCCAAAGCACCCCCCCATGTTGAGGGCATATGGCATGGTATGGTTCAGGAGGGGGGCGCTTGTTCGTCCCCCCCTTATTGACTTGCCGGGTTGCATGCTCTAATAAGGGTCTCATATGGATTTTGGGGGGACCCCCATGCCATTTAAAAAAAAATTGACATGGAGGGTCCCCCTCAAAATCCATACCAGACCCAAAGGGCTTTGTATAGATGGGAGGGTGGACACCAAGCTGTTTTTTTTTTTTTTTTAATTGTTGGGCAATGCTGACAATTCTTTTCACATTCTTCTGTCGGCAGGGAACTCCACTGACACCAGGAACATGAATGAATGTCTCACTACTAATACCGCGTGACTTCATCATATAACTCATGCCGGATATTAGTAACTGAGCGGTATCTTCATACTCAGATGCGGTAAGAGACACCTCTCAGTTATTCATGTTCGACGTTCATGGTAGAACATTCTGTAGGTTCGGATGTTTGACCGCGACCTGAACAGGGGGGTGTTCGGCCATCACTATTTGTGGTCTCAGGATTAGTAGAGTTGTCTTGGCTATTGCTGGTCTTTGTCTCGTTACATTTCGGAAGTTGATTGGTCTCACCGGTCTGTTGTTCCTTGATGGGTACTTTGTATAAATCATCCTCTTTGATTCTCTTTCCTGATTTTTTGAGCTCCATTTGTATCATTTGGTGTCACCGCCCTACTTAAAATCACTAACGACCTGCTAACCGCCAAAGCTAATGGTCACTACTCAGTCCCTCTGCTCCTCGACCTCTCCGCAGCCTTTGGCACAGTCGACCACCCCCTCCTCCTTGCTAAACTGCACTCCTTTGGCATCAGGGACTCTGCACTCTCCTGGTTCTCCTCCTACCTTTCCCAACGTTCTTTCAGCTTTACCTATAATGCTGCCACCTCCCCCTCTCTGTTGGAGTCCCCCAAGGCTTTGTCCTCGGACCCCTCCTCTTCTCCATCTACACCTCCTCCCTTGGCAAGCTGATACACTCCCATGGCTTCAACTATAACCTCTATGCCGACGACACACAAATTTACCTCTCCACCCCCTCACTCTCCGCCCGCATCGCCCACCTCCTGAACGACATATCAGACTGGATGTTGCTCCATTTCCTCAAGTTAAACCTGTCCAAAACCGAGCTCCTAGTTTTCCCCCCAGCCCGTGCCCCCCCTCCATCCTCTCCATCGCGACTAGCAACGCCACCATCAATCTCACCTGTGACGGAGGAAAGGCAAGACAGAACACACAGAGTGGATGACAGACGCACAAAGCTTTATTGAGACAAACAGACGGCAGTCCTTCAATACAGGAGGGTGGCAGAGAGGGTGGATTTGCCACTAAATGGTAACGAGGGGGCCCCACCCACTTATAGTCCGCTAGGAGAGCCAAGGAGGTGTCCCTGTAACAGGGGTAGTCCGACACAGGAGAGGGGTGCGAGGAGTCACCACCGCAACAGTTCAGGTAACACAGTGGGGAAGCAGGTACTCATGGATCCAACAGGGTGCCTGGTCTCCCAGGGGAGAAGCAGAATGCAGGTACCTGTGGAGTCCGGATCAGGCGGGTGGCCTCTGGCTTTGGCAGACGGGCTGTGGTAGTCTCTCCCCCTTCTGTGGGGTCTCTGGCAAAAAGCAGGCAGGCTGGGATAGTCTCTCCCACTTCTGTGGGGTCTCTCGCAATCGCAGGCAAGCTTTCTCTGGTTGTCTCTTTCCTCCTGTGGGGTCTCCGTGAGGCTGGGGAGTAGACTTGCAGAGTCTAGTCCCAAAGGTCTCGCCGAAGCTTGAGATCCTTTGCAGACTACACACTGGAACACTAGACCCCAGGGAGAATCAGGCTGGTGACAGGGACATCCTGGGGGGCAGGGATGATGCCTGCATAGATGAAAAGCAAGTTGGGAGGTGTGCAGAGAGCTCCCAGCCAGCTGGCCGGGAGGGAGGGGGACCAGAGTAATTTGATTGGCAAGTTCCAATACCGTGACACCACCCCACACGCCAAAGTCCTGGGTATCACCCTGGACTCAAACCTTTCCTTCCAACTTCATGTCCAATCACTATCAAAGTCATGCAGGCTCCCCCTCCGCAACATCTCCAAGATACGCACGTTTCTCACCCCAGACACTACTAAACAACTCATGCACTCCCTCATCTCACGCCTGGACTACTGCAACTCTCTTCTCACTGGTCTACCCAAACAAATGCTATCCCCACTCCAGTCTATCCTGAACTCAGCGGCTAGATTCATCTACCTCACCAACTGCTCCACATCTGCCTCCCCCCTCTGCCAATCCCTTCACTGGCTCCCAATTGCCCAACGCATTAAATTCAAACTACTAACTCTGACATACAAAGCCATTCACAATGCTGCCCAAAACGACATAACTGACCTGATACCCAAATACCACCCAACCCGTGCCCTTCGCTCCTCACAGGACCTCCTACTCTCTAGCTCCCTTGTCTCCTCCTACCACGCCCGACTGCAGGACTTCTCCAGGACTTCCCCATCCTCTGGAACTCCCTACCCCAATCCATCAGACTGTCACCTACTCTCCTCACCTTCAGGCGCACCCTGAAAACCCATCTCTTCAGGGAAGCCTACCCCAACCTCACCTAACAACCGATCTCCTCCACTCCTCCTACCGCTCCATCCCCCACAGCCACTTCCTCCTGTACCACTATCCCCTCCCTCCTAGATTGTAAGCTTGAAAGAGCCGGGCCCTCGAACCCCTCGTGTATTGTACTGTATTGTTTCATGTTCTGTCCCCCTTGCTACTGTACAGTGCTGAGCAAACCCTTTGGCGCTATATAAACACTGTATAATAATAATAATAATTATCTCTTCCCTCAGTTGAGTGTTTTCATGTAATTGTTACATTTTAGACTGAATTTCTAGGATAGATCTGTAGGGGGTTTTTAGTGTTTTTAGCTCTTCTCTCAGCTTCTCAGTTACATTTTTGTCACCTGTCTTTGAAGTTTTTCTTTTAATTGAACAAAGTCTCTCTCTAGCTGAGATTAAGATTGCAATTTTTGGATCCTTAGATGCACTTTCTGAACGAACCTGCAAATCGAATCCAAGCATTCTGGTTATCAACTCATACTCCCACCAGGCATGGATTGAGCAGGTGAACCCCATAATAATACATGAAAACCTAACTTCTCCTAGGAGACTTATGGCTCTCTGGCAGAACTGTCTGGATACTCCGGTACTCACTCCCCATACTTCATTTGTCATAGGTTTTTATAGGTTTACCTTTTTTAGGCCCCTAAAAATGGATCCAGCCAATTGTACCCTACTAAATGGTGACTACATTGGAGGCCGATACTTGGTGTATGATCCTGTAGACACAGGCCTACTTGAACGGAGTCAGCTCTCTATGTATGTACTGGAGAGAGTTACTTGCCATGTACAGGTGAATTGTTCTACGTTGCTTCTTTTTTCTCTTTTCATTTGTTTATAGAAGGTAACAGTGACACCAGAGACAAAGCAAGTTATTGTTCTGTATGATCTGTAACATTGCCACAACTGCTTGTACATGAGAATGTATGACTGCATTGTCTGGGCTGAATGTTGGATATACTGTGTGCACTTAAAAACTTAAATAATACAATTTAGTTATATATATATATATATATTGTGAGAACTAGCATCAAGCACAGCCACTCGCTTTCTCGCTTTCTTATTTTTAAGGGCTGTTATTGCCCAATTTTTTTTAAAAAGAAAGTTCCATACAATATAGGTTTCCCACACAGGTGTATCCACCATCAGTGCAGCAGAAACAAAGATGTAGCCTCCTGGCTCTCTTTAACAGCAAAATTGCTCAGGCTTTATGCCTCGGTCCTCCTGACCATTCACATACAAAATGCTGTACTTTGGTTAGTGCCCCTTCACAGCATTCCTGCTTCTCCAGCCCACAGGCTTGGGCCCTGCCTGCTCTGTCAGACTATACAGTGCCACCATGCACACTTTTGGCTGCTTCTTTGCACCCACATGGACTCCTTGGAAGGGTGGAGCCCAGAACCCTGGTCCTGACTCTAGAAGAGACCCACACACACCTGACCAGTCAGTCTCCTGGCCTTTTCCAAAACCTGGTCCCAGGATTGGATATTTCCTCCCACCCAGATCACTGTGAAATCTCCAGGCTCCAGGTCCCAAACAGAGTTTTGCAAAGAACCGAGGAAATTGAAAACACAGTTCCCTCCAACTTAAACAAGTACCCTGGAGCCCCTCAACCTGCCTTGCTGAGAATCCTGGGAGAAATATCCTTTTTACATAGTGACAAATCACCACACTGTCACTATCTATCTATCTATCTATCTATCTATCTATCTATCTATCTATCTATCTATCTATCTATCATCTATCTATCTATCTATCTATCATGATGTACATATGCTTTCTATGTCAAACACCTGTATCCAGATCTAGGCCTCCAGGTCATTTCATGTGGCCCTTGTCTCTTCCCCCACCTTGTCTCAGCAGTCGGCAGCAGAGAAGAGAAGTCCTCTGCCAAATCCTGCACCACTACAGGACACCCTCATCTCTGCCTCCCACGGTCTTAGCAATCGTCAGACTCCGGTAATTGACTCCACTCCTCCTCTGGTCCTCCTCCAGACCCTACACTTTCTGCTTTCCAGCTCTGCCCCCAAAGGAGGTGCACGGTGATGTTAGAGAGGGTGTGGGGTTCTTGACATCAGATGTAATGGGAGGTTGAGGTGCTCTGGACATCTAGTATTACAGTTACAACTGGAGCTTTGAATATATATATATATTTAATAATGGTCATTAAAAATAAAAACCAACTTTAGCCCTTTATATAGAATTCTGATTTTTATTTTTTTTGTACAGGTGGATTGATGAGCCACATTTTCGGTCATGCTGGTCTTCGTGAATACAACTCGGTCACATGGGAAACCAAACATCTGGGTGTCTTAATTGACTGAAAGTTTTTATTGCAGTTCACTGGAGGATTCACACAGGACACAAGTCATATCAGTGTTCTAAATGTCATAAGTGCTTTGTGTCCTCTTCAACACTGATCCAACCTCAGAGGACAACATGAGAAAAGTAATTTCAGTGTTCTGGATGTGACAATTGCTTTACAGTAAAGTCCAACCCATGTATACATAAGAGGAGTCATTTCAAGTGATTTCTTGTTTGGAACGTGACAAAGATTTTACAATGGAGGCAAAACATATCACACACCAGAAGGTCCACACTGGAGGGAAGCCATATCAGTGTTCTGAATGTGACAAAGCTTTTACATGGAAGCCACAGCTTATCAGACACCAGAGGATTCACACTGGAGAGATGCCATATCAGTGTTCTGAATGTGACAAAGCTTTTACATGGAAGTCACATCTTATCATACACAAGAGGATTCACACTGGAGAGAAGTCATATCAGTGTTCTGAGTGTGACAAAGTGTTTACACAGACGTCACATCTTATCAGACACAAGAGGATTCACACTGGAGAGAAGCCATATCAGTGTTCTGAGTGTGACAAAGCTTTTACAAGGAGGTCACATCTTATCACACACCAGAGGATTCACACTGGAGAGAAGCCATATCAATGTTCTGAATGTGACAAAACTTTTACAAGGAAGTCACATCTTATCATACACCAGAAGGTTCACACTGGAGAGAAGCCATATCAGTGTTCTGAATGTGACAAAGTGTTTACACAGAAGTCAAATCTTATCAGACACCAGAAGGTTCACACTGGAGAGAAGTCATATCAATGTTCTGAATGTGACAAAGCTTTTACACAGAAGTCAGATCTTATTAGACACCAGAGGATTCACACTGGAGAGAAGTCATATCAGTGTTCTGAATGTGACAAAGCTTTTACACATAAGTCAGATCTTATCAGACACCAGAGGGTTCACACTGGACAGAAGCCATATCAATGTTCAGAATGTGACAAAGCTTTTACACAGAAGTCAGATCTTATAACACACCAGAGGGTTCACACTGGAGAGAAACCATACCAAAGCTAAGAATATGACAAAGCTTTTACAGGTAATTCCAGGCTAATCTGTCACCAGAGGATTCACAAGCTTGAGCTGCATAAAGGAAACTCCAGAAGAAGGGGCAATATTAAAGAATTTGCAGCTGTCCCTTTAGGTTCACAGGCCCAATGTCTTCCCACAAACTAGGGAAGACATGAAAAGACAAAATGCTACTTAAAAATAAATCTGTGAACAAACAGGAATGTAGTGATCGGATGCATTGGGTTTAGTGCTTATGTTCATCAGAAACACTCCTAGAAGGCCTGTGAATATTTTACCTTTGGACATTTGTTCCCATGTGTTTTCTTCATTGCCAGAATCTGACCAACCAATACATGACCAACAATGCCTCAGTACCAGAGTCTAGGATGGGTCCAATGGCTTCTTGCCAAGCCTCTGAAACCTCATTAGGAGAGTCCATTCCAGGTTCTTTTGAGAACTGATACACCATAAGCTAGGCTGAGGGCTCCAGCTAAGCCCACCTTGTCCACACCTCCCATTACATGTACCACCTCCTCTCCCATGATCAATGCCTCCTTTCCATGTTCCATCTCCTCTCATGGATGACAGCTTTGCAGGCAGGTCTGTAGCTGAGATACCAGCCAGATAGAGGTCTCTGTTTGGTTAGAGAGTAACTTCTTAAGCTGGTGTAGGCCTTCCAACATGGAGTTAATGCTGTTTTAGGGGACATATTCAACAGTACCACCTAATCCCAGCTGACCACTTGTGTTTCATCTGGTTTTCTCAAAAGGGATTCTATCAGGTGAAGATTGGATGTCCTTGTTATCTTTTTTTTTTTCTGTCCAGCTATTGCTCATCTCCATAAACTATTCACACGGTACAACTGCAAGAGATCTGAACTTACAAAGTGCTAAGTGTGCGGTCATATTCCTACCACTTCTTCTGGGAGACTGAAATTCCTCTTATTGGGGTTCACCTTAATGACTCTGAATGAACGGGTTAAGACATTGGCACTAAAGTGTAACAATGGGCAAAATCAATAATTACATAAATGGTGCAATCTGTAATTAGCATAAACATTTTTGTTTTTCCGAGTCTCCCCTTGTAACTTTTTTATTACCTGTTGACCCTCCCAGTAGATCTGTTTTTTTCTGCTTCTTGTAGAAGGCCAAGCTATTTGGCAAAAATGAAAGTTGGATGGTTGGGAAACTCCATATAACACTGCTGGGGGTGCTTACAACTGTCAACTTCCATTCATATGGGGGGTTGAACCTTATAGAAATCCTGTTGCTGTAACTGCTGTAGAAGCGTTAGCTGGAGTTGGACTTTACTTGTTGTGTGTCTTCCTTATAATCTATCTAAGACTTCCCTGTATAGGGTGACAACGCTGCTGTGTAATGTTCCTGCAGAATGATCAGGGTTGTCACCCTGTTACAGAAGGTGGGAAATAACAGATCTACAGACAGGACCAACAGCTGATACAACTATGTTGCAGAAGGAACTCTGGGAATGCTAATGACAGATTGCATTACACATTCAGTTAGCAGACTTCCTGCTGTTGGTCTTCTGTTTGAATTGTGTTCTGATATTTACTGTCCTGCTGTAAAAGGTGTAAATGATTGCCCACATGTTTCCTGTAGTAGCAGGGACTACAACCTCGTATCAGGAATAATAGTATGGGTACTTACCCAAGGGGGGGTCAACTTTTTGGATTTGGAAGAAACATTTCACATTTCTTTCCATTAATGACACCGACAAGGGGAGTCTCACTTCACTAACAATAGGAGAGCCAATCACAGGACAGTAACATTTCATGGTTTCTCAAAGTAATTGCAGAATGTTTAATCCCCATTGGTCCAATGGATTCCTAGTCCTTCCAGATAACATTTACTTCTTGTGTGGAAGGAGCACCCTAAAATGTCTTCCCTTCAATTCCACCTATAGCTGTACTTGAGGTTATGTTGCCCCTCCCCCCATATCTGTAAGGGAAAGCCTCAATTTCTCCCAATACTCCCCTGGCCTTCCAGTGAGAAGAACCATTTTCTATGGATTGGAGCTGCTTTATGCAGTGAGCCCTTCATAGACGGGATGGGGAATCTAAGATAAGCAAGATGAACCAGTGTACTGGAGTCATGGATCAGATAACCAATGACACCATTGATGTTATAGCAGAGCTGACAGCAGAAGTGGCTCCACCACCTAAGGTGGTGTCACAGAACTGCATGGCAGCTGACTATCTCTTGGAAGACCAAGGTGGAGTCTACAAACTGGTGTCAGAGAGTTGTACATTTATATTAGATCATGAGGATCTCAGAAGGGGATATCTACACAAGGTAAAGGAGTTCCAACAGGAACCTGGGTGGGAGGAGGTGGGATCCAATGTTTTGGGTGGGTTTAGTTGGAACCTGGTTGAGTAATATGGTGGGTTTGCTTCTTAAGCCATTAGTCGCTATCATAGTTTTGGTTTTGAAATGTTATATATTGCTGTATTTTCCTTTACTGCCAGAGTTTATTTTGCTTTTTTTTTTAAGTTAAATTCACATTTTAGGCCATATGATTAGTTAAAACTCCAAACATTTATTTTATTTTCTGAAATCAGAGACTGGAGAATATAATGGTGGTAGTTGCCATTTTTCATGTCACAGAATATTAGTACAGCTGTTTATCAAATACATATTTTCTGTAAAAAACACTAAAGATAATGTTAGTTCACAAAGAACACAATATATGACCCAATTTGTTTGGTGAAATATAAAATATGGGGTTGGCATCAAGTATATAGATACCAAACATGTCAAACTTTACAAATTGTGCGTACTTGTGAAATGGTGACAAACTTCAGAACCAAAAATTTTTCAAAGGTGACGCTTTAAGAGCCTTTATAGGTTATCAGTTCAGATAGTTATCCGTGAATGTTGGCCTCAGAATGATTGTTCTCACTCTCACTTGTGCAATGATATGTAAAATGTGTCGTGTGATTTGTTTTGTGGGTTTTTATTTTTATAGTGTTACTTTAATTTTTGTTCAGCTCTTTTTTCAGTCTCTTTAAAGAGACATCAGAACATTACTAGAACCCTAATGTCACCTCTGTACCCCAAGAAAGATGGTCAAGCACAGATCATGCCTAATCAGCTCCTTCCCAAACCATAGTGACTGGAGAATGACAGCGCTGAACCCAGAAATGACATAATCTCCCACCTCCCACATTCATTCACTGAAGGGGAGATCAGAGATCAGATGTTTGCTGATCTCCTTCTGCCCTCACCACTGACACCCACCATGCCTGTCTTGGGCTTGCAGGAGGGACAGCTGAGCCCGGTATACATGGTGGGGGGAGGACCTTAAGTGCGGCTGAATCACTTCCACCAGAAAGCTGACAGATGGCCTAACAAATGTAGACAACCCCCGGGTGCTGTAGCTATAAGGCCGTGCTGCTGCTGATGTAAACCTTACATTGGCCGGAGTGAAAGGGTTCCACTAATGTCCATCTGCTAAATCTGTATCTGAGTAGACCATAGAAGCAGCATTAGAAAGAAATGTGAGCATGGCTTCAGTCAGGCGATGGTCCTGGTGGTCCTGGTCTTGTTCTCCTTCAGGTCCTCTCACCTTGTAGATGGTGACATGGACTTGTGTGGGAATGAGTAGGAGGGGCTCGGGGTTCTCTTGTACTCAATCAGCTTGTTATGGATAAAAGATGAAAGTGTCTTCTGGGAATTTACAGGGATTTGGATGTTTACAGGGTCACATAAGTGGGCGGGGCTGGTATTAATGAGGGGTGTGGCTTGTGTTAATGAGTTTCTTAGCATAGATGATATAAATGGTATAAATAGATCCTTGAAATGTAAACAATCTATCTCTTTCCTTCTGTTGTTAAAGTGTCACATATATATGATGAATAAAGTTGAATTATAATTTCATCACACAATACCGTGGTCTGGGTTCTTCTACAAGACATCCACCCAAATATGTCCTCTTCCAGTTATAGGGGTCTGGTGGAATGGGACACCAGCTGATGGTATCTCTTAGGCCCCTTGTACATGGGGGGTCCAGCCCCTGTGGGTGCAATGCTGGCATTATAATACACCTGGTAGGCACAGATACAGCGTCCAGCCCCGCTGCCTGCAGCCTGTCAAAGTCTACACTACAGCTGGACGGGGCTCAATGCTGCACCACGTTTACCTCGTGTTTAGGGCGCTCCGTGTTCAGGGAGAAATGACCGCCATCCTGATCAGACAAAGCATAAAGAAGATGTATGCGGTGCAGTCTGCTTCTTCTACTGTAGGGGGCACCCAACCAGGGGGACATCCCAGCCTAGAGAGGAAGTCGGGGGACACTTGGTTTCTCTGTGGTTTCCCGGTTCCTGGAGACTGTGTGGAATGAAGGGGTCCATGGAGTCCTGGAGACATTTTTAATTTTTTTGTTTACATGTTTTAAAAACCATTTATACCTTAAAATTACTTAAAACCCCCAAATATTATATATATTTCTTCACAACAGCAGACACACTAGAGGATAAATTGTTAGTAGTTCTGATGTTTTATGAGTTTTATTATTTTACACAATATTAGTGCAATGATTTATGAAAGGTACAATTTCAGTTAAAAATACAGTAAAGTTAATTTCTGGGACATAAATGTAATTTATTATCTAAGGTTTCAGTAAAATATAAAAGATACATTTCCCCGCCCTGAATATAATGGGATCCCACATAACAGTCGCTGTTCATATTCAGAATTCCTTTCTTACAATGGGATCTTGTGTCCGGATAAAGTCTTTTATAGATCCCTTGTGACATTGTGTTCTCATTGTAAAATCCTAGATTTGTAAATCTGTCGCTGATATTTATAATGGTTTTGTCCAGAAAAAGAATGGAGTGATGTGGAGAGATGGAAACATATGTATAGATGAAAGATTGGTCTGTTGACTCCCCAGAGCTCCTTTCCATGAGAGATGTTTGTTTCCCCCCCAGAGCTGAACAATGGTACGTTCCTGAATGGCCAGGCTGCTGGTTTGTTGAATCCAGAGTCTACATACAAGATGCCTCCACAGTGTACATTGATGGGGCTGGGAAGGCTGGTACATGTTGTTCATTTGCTCCGGGTGCAGGAGATAGGACAGAATCCCATTGTTGCCGGGTGTCCTCGCTTTCCTCAATTCTGTACTCACTTCATTTACAAAAGCAAACTATGTGAGTGGAGAAGGTGATTGTATCCGGCTGGAGCTCAGACCTGACAGGGACTCGGGATTTTGGGCCTCTTACGTCTAAGACAAATATAGTCTGAGTTGGAGAGAAGATAAAATATCATTTCTTCTCAGAGACATTCTGAGGGGTTTTCCACACTTTGTAATTGCTGACAATTCTTTTGTGGACATTCAGCTGTCAGTGGGGAAACCTGCCGACAGCTGAGGAGTCATCGGTTAGGGGTGTGAGTGCCTGATTTCCAGCCAATCATTAACAACCAGATATATTTCACACAGAATTCAGATCAGTCTATCAATTGTCAACAGATGAGAATTCTAGAGAATTCAGAGAAAGCTCCACCCTCTTTCCTTCTCCACCAATCATGAATCGCCAGTTACCCAGTCACCGTGGGCATGATTTCCTTGACATCCATCATTGGTGTCAGTGAGATAAAAAAAAGCCCCATCGTTGGTGTCAATGAGATAAAAAAAGCCCCATTGTTGGTGTGAGATAAAATAAGCCCCATCATTGGTGTCAGTGAGATAAAATAAGCTCCATTGTTGGTGTCAATGAGATAAAAAAAAGCCCCATTGTTGGTGTCAGTGAGATAAAATATGCCCCATTGTTGGTGTCAGTGAGATAAAATAAGCCCCATCATTGGTGTCAGTGAGATAAAATAAGCTCCATTGTTGGTGTCAATGAGATAAAATAAGCCCCATCATTGGTGTCAGTGAGATAAAATAAGCCCCATCATTGGTGTCAGTGAGATAAAATAAGCTCCATCATTGGTGTCAGTGAGATAAAATAAGCTCCATTGTTGGTGTCAATGAGATAAAAAAAAGCCCCATTGTTGGTGTCGGTGAGATAAAATATGCCCCATTGTTGGTGTCAGTGAGATAAAATAAGCCCCATCATTGGTGTCAGTGAGATAAAATAAGCCCCATCATTGGTGTCAGTGAGATAAAATAAGCTCCATTGTTGGTGTCAATGAGATAAAATAAGCTTCATTGTCGGTGTCAATGAGATAAAAAATGCCCCATTGTTGGTGTCAGTGAGTTAAAATAAGCCCCATCATTGGTGTCAGTGAGATAAAATAAGCCCCATTGTTGGTGTCAGTGAGATAAAATAAGCCCCATTGTTGGTTTCAGTGAGTTAAAATAAGCCCCATCATTGATGTCAGTGAGATAAAATAAGTTCCATTGTTGGTGTCAGTGAGATAAAATATGCCCCATTGTTGGTGTCAGTGAGATAAAATAAGCTCCATTGTTGGTGTCAATGAGATAAAATAAGCCCCATTGTTGGTGTCAGTGGGAATAAAGTGTACCCCCAGCCAGCATTGGTGGTCAGTGGTGGTACTTACCTGATCCCACCCTCCCACTACCTCTCTGCTGATGTCACAATTATACTTTCACTACAGGAAATGAGATGCCGGCTCCCAGCAGTCGGGTATAATTGCAGTGCCTGGTGATGGAACCCAGAGAGTGTTCCGGAGTCATCACCTCACTGCCACTCTGATGTGTCCTGGAACCTGCCAGACAAGATCATTGGAGAACACTTGGAAACAACAACAAGGTTCAAACTATGAGACATTTCTTGGAGCTGCAGTTCCTCTGAGCTCCACCACATGGTGAGCACCCTTCTACCCAGACAGGAAGTGATGTCAGGTACAGATGGAAAGTGATGTCAGGTACAGACAGGAAGTGATGTCAGGTACAGATGGAAAGTGATGTCAGGTACAGACAGGAAATAATGTCAAGTACAGATGGGAAGTGTTGTCGGGTACAGACAGGAAATTATGTCTGGTAGAGGCAGGAAGTGGTGTCAGGTACAGATGGGAAGTGATGTCAGGTACAAATGGGAAGTGATGTCAGGTACAGACAGAAAGTGATGCCAGGTACAGATGGGAAGTGATGTTAGGTACAGACAGGAAGTGATGTCAGGTACATACAGTAAGTCAGGTACAGATGGGAAGTGATGTCAAGTACAAGTGGGAAGTGATGCCAGGTACAGATGGGAAGTGATGTCAGGTACAGACAGGAAGTGATGTCAGGTACAGATGGGAAGTGATATCAGGTATAGACAGGAAGTGATGTCAGGTACAAATGGGAAGTGATGTCAGGTACATACAGGAAGTCAGGTACAGATGGGAAGTGATGTCAGGTACAGACAGAAAGTAATGCCAGGTACAGATGGGAAGTGATGTCAGGTACAGACAGGAAGTGATGTCAGGTACAGACGGGAAGTGATGTCAGGTACAGACGGGAAGTGATGCCAGGTACAGATGGGAAGTGGTGTCAGGTACAGATGGGAAGTGATGTCAGGTACAGACGGGAAGTGATGTCAGGTATAGACAGGAAGTGATGTCAGGTATAGACAGGAAGTGATGTCAGGTACAGACAGGATGCTCTGGGTGAGAGGTGAGTTGGAAGGAAGTGAAGAGGAGACATTGCTGTATCTCCCAGCAGACAGGAGATGTCAGTAATGAGGCTCCACCTGATGCTGGCTGCTGGGAAGGTATATAATCCCTCCGTAGTTTTCATCAGTGCCTCAGTGTTCTGCCTGTGAGCCGCTTCCCTGCTGGATCCTGCGTCCTGTATCTTGTATACTTTCCCCTGATTCTGGTTTCCTGCACCCTGTTCCCCCATCTCTGCTCCCCTGATTCCCAGTCCCGGGTCTGCCCGGTGTATGTCAGCTTCCCTCCATTTGTACACAGTGTATTATAGTCAGGTTGTTGGGTTGGTTATTTGCTGTCACATTTATGTGTCACTTTTGCTTTGTTTATGGTCTGTGGGTGTCGGAGGGTGTCGTGTTCATTAGTAAACTCCACTTAAAGTGATTGTAAAGGCAACATTTTTTTTCTTTTAAAACAAACATGTCATACTTACTGCTGTGTGTGATGGGTTTGTACAGAGCAGCCTGGATCCTCCTCTTCTCGGGTCCCCCACAGGTGCTCCTGGCCCCTCCCTCCTGTTGAGTGCCCCCACAACAAGCAGCTTGTTATGGGAGTGATTTAGTCCGGACTAAGTGTCTGATGATTATCTGTTCCTGTCCTAATTAATCATGCTAGCTCTTTAGTGCACATATGAAGAAAGCCACACTGACACACGTGTAGTCTGTGAAAACTTCTAGTTTATTGGAATGAAAAGGTGAGTTTATATATGCAAGATAATGCAAGGGTGGTGAGCAGTGTTACTGGGCTACGTATACGCTTCTAATTGGTCATGTCCATACAAGGAAAACTTCCTTCAGGGCTTGTGGTGATCTCCTCTTAGGGGTTATCTTGGAAAGAAAATATTTTTGTTCTTCCACAAAATCCTGACCATTGTACTATGCATGCTGGGCAGTATATGACATACTCCTGACCACTGCACAATATATACAGGGCAGTATATGACATGTTCCTGACCACTGCGCTCTTTACACAGGGCTGTATATGATATACTCCTGACCACTGCACTCTATACACAGGGCAGTTTATGACATGTTCCTGACCACTGCGCTCTGTACACAGGCCTAAGATATAATCCTGACCACTGCACACAGGGCTGTATATGATATATTCATGGCCACTGTGCTCTGTACACAGGGCTGTATATGATATACTCCTGACCACTGCACTCTGTACACAGGGCTGTATGTGATATACTCCTGACCACTGCACTCTGTACACAGGGCTGTATATGACATACTCCTGACCACTGCACTCTGTACACAGGCCTAAGATACAACACTGACCACTGCACTCTGTACACAGGGCTGTATATGATATACTCTTGACCACTGCACTCTGTACACAGGGCTGTATATGATATACTCCTGAACATTGCACTCTGTACACAGACCTAAGATATACTCCTGACCATTGCACTCTGTACAAAGGGCTGTACATGACAGGTTCCTGACCTCTACACTCTGTACACGGGCCTAAGATGTACTCCTGACCACTGCACTCTGTACACAGAGCTGTATATTATGTGCTCCTGACTACTGAACTCTGTATGATGGGCTGTACATGACATGTTCCTAACCACTGCACTTTTTTTTCTGAGCCATGTATGACATGTTCCTGACCGATGACCACTTCTAATGCTGGGCTGTATAAGACATGATCTTACCCACTGTGACATACATGACATACTACTTCTGACTACTTCACTCTGTATAGGGACTGCATATCATATACTCCTGACCACTACACTCCTCGATGTAAATCACATACTCCTGACCACTACACTCTGTACTCTGGGATGGAAATCACATACTCCTGACCACTACACTCTGTACTCTGGGATGTAAATCACATACTCCTGACCCCTACACTCTGTACTCTGGGATGGAAATCACATACTCCTGAGCACTGCACTCTGTACTCTGGGATGGAAATCACATACTCCTGAGCACTGCACTCTGTACTCTGGGATGTAAATCATATACTCCTGACCACTACACTCTGTACTCTGGGATGGAAATCACATACTCCTGACCACTACACTCTGTACTCTAGGATGCAAATCACATACTCCTGACCACTACACTCTGTACTATGGGAGGTAAATCACATACTCCTGACCACTGCACTCTTGGATATAAATCACATACTCCTGACCACTGCACTCTGTACTCTGGGATGGAAATCACATACTCCTGACCACTGCACGTTGCTTGCAGGGCTGTATGAAGTAGTCTCCTGACCCCTGCACTCTGGGCCATTATTCATGGTGAACCAGAAACTTTATGACCTGTAAAGGCTTGTGAAGTGTCCCCTGTGAGAAATGTTTGGGCCCCAAAGATCCCCATCGTGGCCCCGACACACACAATTCTTTTCACTGAATAAATTATTTATTATAGTTTTACTTCTAACAAGATTGTAATCATAGAATCAGGAAATAACAAAGGGAGGAATCGGATTGGTCAGGAAGATCCCTTGTCTGGAATGTGGGGGCGGAGTCATTATTATTGGTGTACAATACAATACACAACGTGTTCCATTATTATAACAAAGTATTGTAGAAAAGATCCCAACATGTGACATGGCTGATTGATTGCTGGTCATATTAGTTCATCTATTCTCTAAGTGGGGCGGTATCTATTGGGCCAATCCCTTTTACAAACCACACATAATATCGCCCTTCCAAAAGAAAAACTAGTGAAGAACAGTCAGAAAAGATGAGTAGGGAAAAAAATGTCAGTGGCCTCCACCTGTAAATTCCTGTTTTGAGGGTTGTCTAACTGTTACCCATCTAGTGTACCTGTTGATAATTTCATTAACACCAAAGCAGCTGAAACTGATGAACAGCCCCCTCTGCGACTTCACTGACCAGATCAATATCTCAGGATTCTCATTGACTTGATGCTAGACTCTGATTAATAAGTCTTTCTTTCATTTTTTGAGCCGTGTATTATGAATGCTAACTCTACAAAGCTGCAGATCTGTGAGAGTTCTTTTCAAGATTCTTCTGTTTATAGATTACTGAGACCTTTACAGTAAGATGTGCATTTCCTCATGTAATGTTCTATTTGTGTGTTTTGTTTTTTCTGTTGGTTGGACTGGATGGATTGGTGTCTTTTTTCAATCCAGATGAACTCTGTAACTATGTAACAAGGTGACTCCAGTAACACTGCTGAGACTCATTTCGTTTTGGTGAAAAGGTACAAAAAGAAACCTCCATTTCCATATATTTCAGATTATACAAAAAGACGTGATGGGGATAAAATACCAGATTGTCTCCTAAGAATGTAGGAAGTATATTATGGTATGTTTGCTGATTTGTAATCCCATGATATATATTTAGTGTGTTGGAGTTTATCGGTATTGTCAGGAATATTGTATGCATGCTACCAAAGCCGTAATCAATCAGTAGATCAGTATACAAATTATTATTTTATTATCTCTCCTCTGTGTGTACAACTATTATTCTAATTGCTTTATGTAATCCAACCTCCTGATAGTTACAATTCTCCATTTAATCGCTGTTACACCAAAACGTAATGATTGTAAATGAGGAATAATATCTACTCTCCAAGGCATTCTATAGATTTCACAAGGGCCAATCTGTTATAGTGAAATATTCATTTTTCCTGATCACAGATTAGTTACTTCCATCCCCAAATAAACTCAGACCAGACAATTCTTATCCAAGGATGACACCCAGTGGCCATGGGAGGTAATGCTTGAGTAAACATGGGTTAGAGAATCAGATTCCCCAATCACAGAGAAGGTTCCTCCTTCTGGGCCAGGTTTATTCACATTTGATGAGTGTATAAGTCATAACTAGATAAAACCGGCAGGAACACTGACAAAGGGAGGAAAATCTACACAGCCATCTGGAAGGTAGACATCATCTCAGACTCAGATCATCTAAAGACACTCATCAATTGAAGAAGAGACGCCATTTTGTGGAAGCTCAACCCCAACCATTAATCAGCAGCTATCTTTGAGTCTGATCATCAGTTCTGTAAAAGATTACCTGATACTTGGAGTCTAATTACATATTTTCTGTTGATTTTGCTTGCTTAGACTAGTAAGTTAATTGCCACATTCCTTTGTGTAACCTAATAACTCTCCCCATGATAACATCACTTCAAGTTAAGTCATTTATAAAAATGTTCCTGTTCTTAGGCCATACTGGTGGATTAATCTGCATAGTTTATTCCTTCTGCAGGAGACAGATTATTGTCCGTTTTCATTGGTTATGTTGTTTACAGGGAGAAACTGATTATTGAATTTAATTCACTCTATTTTAGAGCTTTTACAGAAACATCTTAGTGTCAGTGTAAATCACAATCTGACTATTATTTATGGTGTTTGTAAGTGACTTATGTAAATAAATATTGATTTTCATACTCTGCAGTCTATACCTACACAGATCTTGTTTGAGTTCTTAAAGAATTTTTCAGAATAATTAAGTCAGTTAAATTATTTTTATAAATCATTTTTTTGTATTGGAGATACTGTGATTTGATTGATTTGGCTGACTAAATCAATTGTTCGGGTGTTCCCTGACAATTTGGACACTAGATGTGCTAATTGCTAGGATACTTATCGTCATCTAAAGGCCAATTGAGGTATTTTTGGTTTAAAATCAATGGATAGTTTAATTCTGTGGTTTTATGTAATTTATGTGTTCAATGTCTACTGTACTTGAAAATGTATGAGTGTGATCTCAGGTATTTGTATGAAACCACCCCTGACACAGTAAACTAAGGGGTCTATGCAAAAAATATGTTGGGGAGTGTGACAAGCATGTGTCCAGCCTTGACAAATTCTGGCCATATTTTAATAAACTCAGCTATTTCCTATAATCGTCAGCTCCCTCTAGTGGCCATAATGATGTATTACTTCCAAAATACCTCAGTCAGGAAAGACAGTTCAATACCGCATTATGGCCACTAGATGGAGCCAATGATCATAGGAAATCACTGTATGAAAAGACCAACATGTGACATGGCTGAATGAATGCTGGTCATATTAGTTCATCTATTCTCTAAGTGGGGTGGTATCTATTGGGCCAATCCCTTTTACAAACCACACATAATATCACCCTTCAAAGTGAAAACAGAAACGATTTGCACAAAATCAAAGAGTAGAAATATTTTCCGGTGGATCCCCTCTACCCAGACCCCATATGTAGACATAGAACAACAAGCTGTGTTCCCTCTCGTGCCGCACTCCTCCAACCACCCAAACCCACACAGAAGCCAAGGGAAATAATGAGAGGAAAGTTCCCCCCTAGTTTGGGGCGGAGTTCTCCTTCCCTCCTGTTGGGGGATGGGAGAAGGATGGACTGAAGACAGAGAGACGCTTCGGGGTCACCACTGTTCTGTAGAGCCTTGAAATGAAGGACATCAACTTCAGAAGTTCTTGTTGTCTGTGTAAAGTTCCCCGATAACGAGATCTGGGCTCTCCCGGCTTCTAGCTCTGTAACCCGCTATATCATTATCAGGAAACGCAACTCCGACACCCAAGAAGGGCTGAAGTTGTGTCCTTCATTTCCAGGATCTACTGACCACTCTGCACCCTGACATTTACTGCACTTCATCCATGTCTTTGGGGGCCTCTCATCTCCTTATGAACTGTTTCTTCCATGATGAAGATCAGCCATGGAGTATATCTGAGGTGTATATCAGGGTGTGCTTCTTCCCCACATGAGAACTGGGATGTCCAGCAACATTCATCTAGAAGACATTTCCAGCACTCAAGGCACTAATACACCTCCAGGGTTGTGTGGGACCCCTGATGTACAGGAAGACAGGACTTCAGCGAGGAACATTTCCCTCACTCAGGACAAGAAAGTGGTTTCTCTCCTGTGTGAGATCTCTGATGTCTGTAAAGATTGAATTTCACTGAAAAACATTTTCCACACTCAGAACAGGAATACGGCTTCTCCCCCGTGTGGCATCTCTGATGTGCAATAAGATGGGATTTCTGTGAAAAACATTTCCCGCACTCAGGACAGGAATATGGCTTCTCCCGTGTGTGAGATGTCTGATGTGTGTAAAGAACGGACTTCTGTGAAAAACATTTCCCGCACTCAGGACAGGAATACGGCTTCTCCCCCGTGTGAGATCTCTGATGTGTGTAAAGATTGCACTTCCGTGAAAAACATTTCCCGCACTCAGGACAGGAATACGGCTTTTCCCCCGTGTGAGATCTCTGATGTATGTAAAGATCGGACTTCCGTGAAAAACATTTCCCACACTCAGGACAAGAATAGAGCTTCTCCCCAGTGTGACATCTCTGATGTCTGTAAAGATTGGACTCCTTTGAATAACATTTCCCGCACTCAGGACAGGAATATGGCTTTTCCCCTGTGTGAGACCTCTGATGTATGGAAAGATGGGACTTGCATGAAAAACATTTCCCGCACTCAGGACAGGAAAACAGCTTCTCCCCTTTGTGAGATCTTTTATGCACATTAAGATGGTATTTATAATGGAAACCTTTCCCGCACTCATTACAGGAGAAGCTCTTCCCTGTTGGAAGGCCGGCCCGGTCCCGCACAGTCTGAGGTTCCTCAGGATACGAGGAATCCGATGGTCCATCTACACTGGGTGGTGCCGGATGGACATTGGAGGGAGCCGGGTTTTCTCCTGGACTATACTGTGTGATGTCCTCATCTTCTACTTTCCAGTCTGGAGACAAAGTGAGACAATCCTCGGAGGTTTTCCTCATCTCCCGGCCATGGACTAAAATACAAAGACAAAGAGGATTACTAGACAGGAGATGATTGGTTCCCCCAAACCAGGACTCCGCCCACAACAGGCAGGATGGGAAACACAGCTCAGGAAAGTGACCAGGGTATTACAGGCTGATATCACCCAGTCCCCGCCCTACTCTGGACCAATCAGTGAGCAGTATGGGTGGAGGAATGGATTTAGTGTTCATGACCCACCTGTGCTGATCTCTGTAGGAGTGTCCTCCTCTATAAATGTCCCCGTTATTCCATCCTCCTCCATAGACTGCTGATCATCCCTCACATACGCCTCTTCTTCTTCTGCTTTCACCTCAAATTCTATATCGATTGGATTTCCACTCTAAATCAAGGAAATGAGAGAAAATATCATGTCACATAAAAAAAACTCCACACATTGTCTCCATGAGTCCATGTTCTAGATGCTCCATCCCACCCACCTTGTAACAGTGAGGGATGGTGTGACCTTCCTGTGTGGAATCCCGGGAATACAGAGGACGGGGACATCTCTCTGGTGGGTTCCCATGACTGGATCCATCTGTAGGAAACACACACACTGACTGAATCCATTGTTTCTATGTGTTTATCAGATGATGGGGGATCTAGGTGGATCCTCCGTACTGCTCTCTCCTTTACAATAAAGTCTCCTCTTACCCGGTGATGTGAGGGGCGGCTGATTGTCCATCATGACGTCCTTGTAGAGATCCTTGTGTCCTTCTAAATACTCCCACTCCTCCATGGAGAAATAGACAGTGACACCCTGACACCTTATAGGAACCTGACACACACAATGATACAGTCACCATCCAGACACATCCCTTGTCTGTTACTGGAGAATGTCCCAGAATTCCCGGCACCGCTCACCTCTCCTGTCAGCAGCTCCATCATCTTCTTGGTGACTTCTAGAATCTTCTGCATGTTGTGTCTCTCAGGGTTTAGGGAGTCACATGGAGGCACTGTGATGGTCATATGATCACCTGACTTCAGAAGAGGAAATCTCTATATTGTGGAACCAATAGGAATATCATGTTAGAATCCCAGAATCCTCCTCACCTCTCCGGTCAGGTCTGTGTTTTATTAATAGAGATAAGAGTGATGTCATGTGACCTCCCAGAATCCTCCTCACCTCTCTGGTCAGGTCTGTGTTTTATTAATAGAGATAGAAGTAATGTCATGTGACCTCCCAGAATCCTCCTCACCTCTTTGGTCAGGTCTGCGTTTTATTAATAGAGATAAGAGTGATGTCATGTGACCTCCCAGAATCCTCCTCACCTCTCCGGTCAGGTCTGTGTTTTATTAATAGAGATAAGAGTGATGTCATGTGACCTCCCAGAATCCTCCTCACCTCTCCGGTCAGCAGGTAGATGATCTCCAGGGTGAGGTTTAGTATCTTCTCAGTCATGTGACTCCGGTCCTCCTCCATCCTCATTGGTGCCATCATGTGATCTATACAGGTCTCCTTGTAGACGGATAACTTTGCGAAATGAAAGTAAGAATGATTTGGATGGTATTGGTCACACAATAATAGGATGTGGATGTGAGGGGGGAATAGGAGGGTTGCTGGACATTGAAGAACTACTCCCCCCATGGGAAGATATTTAGTTTGGACTGTTTAGTGTTTGATGCATATTTGAGGTCTCGGGACCCTCTTGTCCTGCCAGATCAGAAATCCCCTTTTCTCTGTTGGGTTTGTTTGGTCTCTGAACTGGTTTTGATGAGTATTAGATCTGCAGACAAGGAATGATAAATATGATCCTTCCTATGACCTGTTTGCTCTGAGGCAGTGCTGTGAGGTCAATGTCGGGTCATCATGAGGTCCAGGAAGGGGAACTTACTGACTTTTGGCCTAAGTTTCTGGAAAATCAGGATAATTGGCAGAACTCCGGCTGCAAGGCTCCAATCTGTGGCAGCCTGCTGACTGACAGGAGTGATGTCACTGTCACTCTCTGCAGTAAAAGAAGAGCTTGGATGGGATAGCAAGAGGATGGTGCTGGTGGAGTAGAGAGCTGTGGGGGAGGAGCCTGTTCTCTTCCCTCCAATGACAGCCTAGTATGGGTAGAAGGAGGACAGGTTTGGTTACCAAGTATACTGTAGCATCCAGGACATTGTACAGAGTGGTGGTGGGTTCCTGGGGCTCTGAATTCCAGCACCGGGCACTGCCAGAGCCTGTGTCATGGGAAGGAATTGGAATGTCTCCAGAAGATGTTCAGCACTGACCCCTGACTACCTTTTAGTCAATAATGCACCAACAATCCTCCTCTAAGTATAAGTGCCCACCAAGGGGTGAAGGATTGTCCTTCATTCCACTTGGTATCGTGGAATATATTATTTGACCAGTGAGATGGTAAGAAGGTGAAGGTTGTCTTCCTTTCCTGGTAGGAGTTCTGTAAGAAGGTCTGGAAAGTAAGTGCAGGTAAGAGGACAATCAGAGACCAAGAGCCCCCCTCCCTACCTCAGTGTCCCCCTGTGCCTGACAACCTTCTCTTCCCTCAGAGCCCTGCTCCCCGCCAACCCTATCCTACCAGATTCCTTCAGCTACTCTACCCCCTCAAAGCCCTTGAGCTCCACTACCCCTTAGGGGACCTAAAGTCCCTCATCCTCAGTAACCCCTGAGAGACCCCTCAGCTCCTCTACTTCCCTCAGACCCCTCAGTATTTTCCTCCCTCTGACACCAATGATGGAACATATTCTTCATGGCCGGCTGGGGAATGTTTCCTTCCTCCTGAGCAGCAATGTAAGGGGCTCTATGCTCCATACTCCTGACCCCGGCACTCCATCATTGTGTTGGCTGCATAGTGTAATGATTGCCCATTGGCTGCCTGTGTAGTGTCATCATTGCCCTTTGTAGGCCATGTATGGTCAGGATGGTCCTTGTCTTGTCTATTTATTGTCAGTGCTGTTTGTTTAGAGGACCATATTACTAGAATTTATCTCCACAATGAGGAGAATGTTCCGGCCCCGGAAGTGGGGGAATGTTCTGCCCCTGAAGGGGGTAATCTGGGTTCCTACACTATAAATGTGTGTATCATCATCTGCTGGAGATAAAAGATGTCACAGTGACTATGGAGGAAGAGGACGGACATGACTATGGAGGAAGAGGACGGACGTGACTATGGAGGAAGAGGACGGACGTGACTATGGAGGAAGAGGACGGACGTGACTATGGAGGAAGAGGACGGACAAGACTATGGAGGAAGAGGACGGACGTGACTATGGAGGAAGAGGACAGACATGACTATGGAGGAAGAGGAGGGACGTGACTATGGAGGAAGAGGACGGACGTGACTATGGAGGAAGAGGACGGACGTGACTATGGAGGAAGAGGACGGACGTGACTATGGAGGAAGAGGACGGACGTGACTATGGAGGAAGAGGACGGACATGACGAGGGTTACTGGGTGTAAATATAAAATAACATCTTATTACCTCCTCTGCTGCCACTTCGACCACTGTCTCCGCGCTGCTTCCTATGGTATGGAACTTCCTGTCTTTATTGCAGATGACTTCCTGTCTGTACCTGACATCACTTCCTGTCTGTGTTCTATAATAACGTCCTTTCTGGATAGAAGTGAGATCACCACCTTGTGGCGTTCAGAGGAACTGCAGCCCCGAGAAACATTAAAATAACCGTTCCTGTGGTTTCCATGAAAGATCAAAAATAACTAAACAAAACTTAGAAAAAATAAATCTAGCTCTTATGCAACCAATATTTTTATTGAAATGTTTGAAGTTACAGAAAATGTAATAGACAAGTGTCATGTTATAAAATAAGGTATGAAATCTCCCCAACAAACAGGCGGATGAATAAACAACAGACATCCCGCAGGGAAGCAGGAAATGTGTGCAATAATGACTGGAGACGTCACATAGAACATTCCCAGCATTAAGTCCACCTTGTACAGGGGAAGCAATAATAGGAGACATATGGATCACACAGAGCATTCATCATACACACCACACATAGTGCACAACACATACAACATGGAACTCAACTAGCACCAGAACATGGGAAAATAAAAGAGACAGCAGAAAGGAAGAAAAGAGGGCAACAGTAATGAGAGGAGAGAGGAGAGAAGAGAAGAAAAAAAGAGAAGAGAAGAGGGGAGGGGAGAGGGGAGGAGGAGGAGGAGAAAGGGAAGTGAGGAGGATGAGAGGAGAGGAGGAGAGAAGAGGAGGAGGAGAGGACAGGAGGAGAGGGGAGGAGGAGGAGAAAGGGAAGGGAGGAGGAGGAGAGGGGAGGAGAGGAGGAGAGGAGAGGGGAGGGGAGAAGAGAAAAGAGGAGAAGGGAGAGGAGAAGGGAGAGGGGAGGGCAGGGCAGGGCAGGTGAGAGGAGAGAGAGAGGGAGAGGAGAAGAGAGGAGGAGGAGAGGAGAGAAGAGAAGGGGGAGGGGAGTGGAGGGGAGGGGAAAGGGGAGGAGAGTAGAGGGGAGGAGGAGGAGAGGAGAAGAAAGGAGAGGGGAGGAGAGGGGAGGGCAGGGGAGAGGGTAGAGGAGGAGAGAGGAGAGCGCAGGGGAGTGGAGAGGGTAGAGGAGAGGGGAGGGGAAAGGAGAGGGGAGGGGAGTGCAGGGGAGAGGAGAGGGGAGGGGAGGGCAGGGGAGAGGGTAGAGGAGGAGAGAGGAGAGTGCAGGGGAGTGGAGAGGGTAGAGGAGAGGGGAGGGGAAAGGGGAGGGGGGAGGGAAGAGGAGATGGCAGAGGAAAGGAGAGGAGAGGGGAGTGCAGGGGAGAGGAGAGGGGAGGGGAGAGGGGAGGGAAGAGGAGAGAAGAGGGAAGGAGAGGAGAGGAGGGAAGGAGAAGAGAGGAGAGCCAAATCAGGAAGTACTAGGGCACGGGGATGTATGGAGTCCACAGATCCCACGTTTTATCACACATGTTGGTATTATGATGTAAAACACAGGTGAGTCTGTCGTTAATCAGGATCCAATCTCATTTGTTGTGAACATATTGAAGCGGAATAATTGATCTCTTCTAATATTCAGCAATAGTGATTCTCGCTGCTAACAGCATAGAAGTAAGACACTTAACCCCTCGCCTACCGGGCAGTTCTATCCCTTTCCTGACCAGGACAATTTTCAGCTTTCAGCGTTGTCGCACTTTGAATGACAATTGCGCGGTCATGCAACACTGTACCCATGTGAAACTTATACCATTTGTTTTTCACACAAATAGAGTTTTCTTTTAATGGTATTTACTCACCGCTGGGGGTTTTATTTTTTGAGCTATAAACAAAAAAAAGCAAAAATTTTGAAAAAAAGGGTTTTTTTTGTTTCTATTATAAAATTTTGCAAACGGTTAATTTTTCTCCTTCACTGATGTGCGCTGATGAGACTGCACTGATAGGCAGCACTGATGGACAGCACTGATGGGCACTGATGAGGTGGCACAGATAGGCAGAACTTATAGGCGGCACTGATGATGATGCACTGATATGCAACAATGTTGGGCACTGATAGGAAGCACTCATAGGCACTGAGAGGTGGCACTGATGGATGGCACTGACTGACGGCACTGCTGAGCACTGCTGGGTGGCACTGCTGGGCCACCTACCAACATTAACCCCCATCACCCTGTACATAAGGTTAAACATGTGGATCCAAAATCTAGTAACTATCAGACATTATACAAAAATCTTATTTGTGCCAGTCAATGTTTAAAATCCAAAATTATAGTCCAAATAAATTAAAGTCCAAATAAATGAATCCTCCGTGTCCAACTTCAACCTCCCCATAAATCCAGATAAGATGTGTACCTCAAAAAAAATGGAAAAACTAAAAATAGTGTATTACCTTCAATATCATCTGGTATATACTTTACCAACAATAATATATACTTAACAAAATATGCACAAAATAAAATAAAAACAAGATTCAAATCGTGAGCAACACATGAATCATGAAATCACTCCGTGTACACTATAAATATATAAATGTGAACAATCAGTGTACACTCATAAAACAAAAAAATAAATAAAATTAAAATAAATAAATAAAATAAAGGAAATAAATAAATAAAATGATATAAATTGTGAACACTTCTAAATAGCTGAAATGCATACAATTACCCTCATTAGAGTAATAGCAAGCCTTTAAAGAGTACACCCTGGACTGTCACTCCAGTGTTGTAGTCGCTCCCCGGACTGTCACTCCAGTGTTGTAGTCGCTCCCCGGACTGTCACTCCAGTGTTGTAGTCGCTCCCCGGACTCTCACTCCAGTGTTGTAGTCGCTCCCCGGACTGTCACTCCAGTGTTGTAGTCGCTCCCCGGACTGTCACTCCAGTGTTGTAGTCGCTCCCCGGACTGTCACTCCAGTGTTGTAATCGCTCCCCGGACTGTCACTCCAGTGTTGTAGTCGCTCCCCGGACTGTCACTCCAGTGTTGTAGTCGCTCCCCGGACTGTCACTCCAGCGTTGTAGTCGCTCCCCGGACTGTCACTCCAGTGTTGTAGTCGCTCTCCGGACTGTCACTCCAGCGTTGTAGTCGCTCCCCGGACTGTCACTCCAGCGTTGTAGTCGCTCCCCGGACTGTCACTCCAGCGTTGTAGTCGCTCCCCGGACTGTCACTCCAGCGTTGTAGTCGCTCCCTGGACTGTCACTCCAGCGTTGTAGTCGCTCCCTGGACTGTCACTCCAGCGTTGTAGTCGCTCCCTGGACTGTCACTCCAGCGTTGTAGTCGCTCCCTGGACTGTCACTCCAGCGTTGTAGTCGCTCCCTGGACTGTCACTCCAGCGTTGTAGTCACTCCCTGGACTGTCACTCCAGTGTTGTAGTCACTCCCTGGACTGTCGCTCCAGTGTTGTAGTCACTCCCTGGACTGTCCCTCCAGTGTTGTCACTCCCTGGACTTTCACTCCAGTATGTTACAGATGGGGTTCCAATCCTTAGGCAAACATCTCATGACTCCATCATCCCCAAGTTTAGCCCAGTTCATCTCTGGCTACTTGGCAGCTCCCAGCACATGGGCAGCCCTCCAACAAGTCTCTCTCAACACTCTGGTTTGTCTCGCCATGTGAAGAATTTATGATTCCTCCATCGTAGCTGTTTTTCCGTTTTTGTGGCGAGACAAAGATTAAGCTCCAAACGAGCCTGTTGTACCTTAAGTAACAAGTCGGGGGTTGGAGTCATTTTACGTTGGGCCAGTAAAGCCTCGTATTCCTTAGTTTGGGCAGAGATCAACTCTTCACGAGATTGCTTTAGTCTAGAGGCTCTTTGGATACAAAAACCTCTGATAGAAGCTTTATGGTTGTGAGCTCTAGAGAAATGAGAGTAGTCTCTAGAAGTAGGATTGGCCTCTCTCCATGTATCCACCAAATTATAGCGATATAAAGGTTGAGCAAATTTGCGACTTTGTTTCGGGGGACACAAGTTTGGTCGCATGCGATTTATCAAGCGTTTGATCTAAAGCCAAATTTGAATCCCCCCACTAAAATGACATCGCCTTCCAGTTCCGGAGCTAAAGATTGAAACAGGGATCGAAAAAAGTCTAATTGATTCACATTAGGGGCGTAGTAAATCAGGAAAGTCACTAAGGTTCCCCCCAAGTGGCCTTTAACCAATAGATATCGCCTTTCCTTGTCTCGTATCACTTTAGATTCAGTAAAGGATAACCGCCGGGCCAAACAGAGCACTACCCCTCATTCTTTCTCAGATGCATTAGCAAAAAGCACACAGGGAAATCTCTATGAATATAACGTGGTGAGAAAGAGGAGACAAAATGGGTTTCCTGCAGAGCAACTATATCAGCTCCCAGGGACTTATAATTATTATTATTATTATACAGTATTTATAAAGCGCCAATAGTTTGCTCAGCGCTGTACATTACAAAGGGGGACAGAACATGTGACAGAACAATACCAATACAATGCAAAACATGAGGGGATCGAGGGCCCTGCTCTTTCGAGCTTACAATCTAGGAGGGAGGGGATGGAGTGGTGGGAAGAGTGGAGGAGGTCGGCAGGGGATGGGGTAGGCTTCCCTGAAGAGATGGGTTTTCAGGGTGCGCCTAAAGGTGAGGAGAGTAGGTGATAATCTGATGGGTTGGGGCAGGGAGTTCCAGAGGATGGGTGACACCCTGGAGAAGTCCTGGAGGCGGGCATGGGAGGAGGAGACCAGGGAACTAGAGAGAAGGAGGTCTTGTGAGGAGCGGAGTGTGCGTGCTGGGTGGTACTTGGATATTAGGTCAGTGATGTAGTTCGGGGCAGTATGGTGGACAGCTTTGTACGTCAGTGTTAGGATTTTGAATTTGATCCATTGCACAATCGGATGCCAGTGGAGGGATTGGCAGAGGGGGGTGGCAGAAATGGAGCGGTTGGAAAGGTGAATGAGTCTGGCAGCCGTATTCAGGATGGACTGAAGCGGGGATAGCCTGTGGTGAGGGAGGCCAGTGAGGAGGGAGTTGCAGTAGTCGAGTCATCATATGATGAGGGAGTGGATGAGCTGTTTAGTGGTTTCTGGGGTTAGGAACGTGCATATTTTGGTGATGTTGCGGAGGTGGAGTCTGCACGAGTTTGTTAAAGATTGGACTTGGGGCTGGAAGGATAGGTTGGAGTCCAGAATGACACCAAGTACTCTGGCCTGCGGGGCGGGTTTGATGGTGGCGTTGTTGGATGTGATGGAGAAGTCAATGGGGGGTGGTGTCTGGGCTGGGGGGAAGACAAGAAACTTGGTTTTGGAGAGGTTCAGTTTAAGGAAGTGGAGCGACATCCAGTCTGATATGTCGCTCAGTAGGTGTGTGATTCGTGTGGAGACCGAGGTGGTGAGGTGGGGGGTTGAGATATAGATTTGTGTGTCGTCAGCATATAGGTGGTAGTTGAAGCCATGAGAGTGTATGAGTTGGCCAAGGGAGGAGGTGTAGATGGAGAAGAGAAGGGGCCCGAGGATGGAGCCTTGAGGGACCCCAACAGAGAGGGGGAGTGAGGGGGAGGTGGTAGCATTATAGGTAACGCTGAAGGAGCGTTGTGACAGGTAGGATGAGAGCCAAGAGAGAGCGGAATCTCTGAGGCTGAGGGAGTGTAGTTTTTTGAGGAGGAGGGGGTGGTCGACTGTGTCGAAGGCCGCAGAGAGGTCAAGGAGTAGGAGCACTGAATAGTGGCCATTAGCTTTGGCGGTTAGCAGGTCGTTGGAGAGTTTGAGTAAGGCGGTTTCGGTGGAGTGTAGGGGACGGAAGCCGGACTGTAGGGGATCAAGGAGGTTGTTGTCATTGAGGTGAGATCATAGGCGGGTGTAGACTAGGCGCTCGAGGAGTTTAGATGTAAATGGGAGCAGGGAGATGGGTCTGAGGTTGTTCGGGTCATTGGGGTCCAGGGAGGGCTTTTTAAGTATGGGGGTGATATGTGCATGTTTCAGAGGGGAGGGGAAAGTGCCGGAGGAGAGGGAGAGATTAAAGATGTGGATGAGGGAGCGTAGGATGGAGGGGGAGGGAGGTCATAGGAGTTGTGAGGGGATAGGGTCGAGAGGGCATGTGGTGAGGCGGGCATCAGAGAGGATCTTGGAGACTTCCTCGATGGTAGTAAGGTCAAAGGTGTGAAGTGTTGGGGGGGCTTCAGTATGAGGAATGCAGGGTGGGGTGGAAGTGGAGGTCAGAGCAGTGGTGGGGCCGTGGGAGAGGGGTGATGAGGGGGTAGCTGAGTGAGGGGGAACGGGGTTGGAGGGAGTTTAAGCAGCGATGAAGTCCCTGCGGGTTATGTCGAGGGAGAGGGGGGATGAGGGGGTAGCTGTGTGAGAGGGGGACGGGTTGAGAGGGTGTGTGAGTTGCGGCGATGTCCTTGCGAATTGTGTCAATCTTGTTTTTGAAGTGATTGGCAATCTCAAGGGCAGTGAGTGAGGTGCTGGGTGGAGGTGGGGGTGGCGAGAGTAGAGAGTTGAAGGTGGAGAAGAGTGCGCGAGGATAATGAGAAAAAACCTTGAGATGCTTAGAGGGGGATCCCAAACCTGCACACTATGGGAGAGTAAGGGAACAACGCCACTATTAGGTCTTAAGGTGGACATAGAAAAATGCAAGACAGCGATGGGGAGACCCACACATCCCCGTAGGGGAGATCGAGAATCCAGGACCAAATGAAAATTCCCGAGATGACCCTCAAAGAAAAACAATTAAAAAAGTGAGGGAAAAAAAGGAAGAAATAGGGGAGAGACAAAAGACACCGAGCCCAGAAAATGGCTAGCGTCAGTTCAAGTGGTAAAACAACGATATGCAGCATAAAACAGTAAAACACCAAATAACCCAGACACAAGGTCAAGGACTGGAAGAGTCTCCACCAAAGCATAGCAGTGGGGAGAGTCTTCCAATTAGGAAGAGCACATAGATGCTTCCCGGCACCATGGGGTCTGTAACAGACATGTATAAGAAAGGTTCCTAACCCCAGAGAAATAGAATACCTGACATATATCCAATCTAGTCAGTAAACAGGTAAAAAGCAATAAAGTTAAAAAACATAATATTTGCAATAACAATTCAAAGAAGAACAAGGGCGGAGGCCAATGTCCCATAACAAGACCGTGTAGAGGTCCCCGCCCAATAGAAATCAACTAGTAGCCAGCAGGGTCCTCAAGGGACCTAACGTGGAGTAGCAGGTTTCTTTTTCTTTGAAGAGGGGGGGACCACAGAGGTGAAAGCGGGGGAGGAGGGCCATCAACCCTGGGCTGGTTCTGTGGGGAGGGGCTAAGGGAAGTAAAGCCCAGATTCAGCAAGTTTCTCTCCTTCAATGAGAGATGAGTTAGTAAAGGCAGCACGCTGTACACACGTTACACATAATTACACACATGGATCCTCTTCATGGTCCTACATGTTAACCCCTTCCCAGCCAGTGTCATTAGTCCAGTGACAGTGTATGGGATTATCACTGATCACTCCACTAGGGGACGGCCCACAGTACATATACTGCCACAAAGTGGCCTCTGTGTGCAGGATCGTGTTTATAACCGTCGTCCTATTTACTTGCTAGGGGGCGCGCGCGGCATGCAACCGTCCTACCTGCGGCACCGATCATGGCCACGGATGTCAATCAGCGGGTCCTGACCAGTGATTACTCTCCAGAGCCCGGCAAACACTCACAGGCAGGAAGGCTGCATTGTTTTCAATGCAGCTCTCATCCCTGTCAGTTTCCAGCACACTGTTCCGGAGAGCAGCTTTCAGTTTTCCGGATCAGTGTGTTCCTGTGAAGCACACCTCTCCCCGCCCACTAGTAAAACACTCCCCTCACACAGTTAACCCTTTGATTGCCTAAAAATGTTAACCCCCTCCTCCCCAGTGCCATTAGTACAGTGTCAGTGCTTTTTTTTTTTGCACTGATCACTGTATTGGTGTCACTCAGGATGTCAGTGATCCCAAGTAATTTCCCCCCGTGTCAGAATGTCCGCCGCAGTCCCGCCATAAGTCGCTGATCGCAGCTATTAGTATAAAAATAAAAAACAATCCAGTATCTATACCGCCATTTCTAAACGCTATAACTTTCACGTAAACCAATTAATTTACACGTATTGGGATTTTTTTTTCAGCAAAGACACAGAGCAGAATACATTTTGGCCCAAATTTGACAAAATTAAATTTTTACATTTTTTTACTGGACATGTTTTATAGCAAACAGTCCAAAATATAGTTTTTTTTCCTCAAAATTGTCAATCTTTCTTTTTTATAGCGCAAAAAATAAAAACTTCACAGGTGATCAAATACCACCAAAACAAAAACCCAATTCATGTGGAAAAAAATGAAGTAAATTTCATTTTGGTGCAGCATTGCATGACCGTGCAATTGTCAGTTAAATTAAGGAAGCGCCGTAACACAAACCGCTTCTGTAACGGCTTCCTGACCGCCCTATAGCAGAAATACTGCTACAGGGCAGCACAAGTGCGCAAAATCATATATATATATATATACATGATTCGTGCTCCCGTGGTTTTCATGCCCCTCCCAGATGGCATCAGATTGCCCGTTAGTACACCAGTCATCACATTTAACCCCTCGATTGCCAGGAAGACGCTCATACACAATAAACCTCTATTGCTAGTATAGTGTCTGAACGGATCAATATTTTTGATCAGATCAGCACTATACCAGCGTTCACATTAGTATAGTGTCCCCAAAAATGCAGCATTAGCGGGATCAGCCCTGGCACCTGCATTTAGCCCTCTCCCCCAGTAAGTGCAGTGTCAGTAGGTAACTGTCACTTGATACATTGCACACAAAACCGCAGTGTTGGCAGAATCAGGCCTGATCTCTGCTATCACTTGCCCTTAAATTTTGATGACTCTCATGTGCAGCAGAGTGCCAGTACTAGTGCCACGCTACCTTTTGGAGAACTGGCGAGCACCAGCGGCCTAGTACATCCTGGTCTTTCACATACCAGCACTGCAGTATCACTTGATGATGTGGCAAGTCCCATAAGTACAGTACAAGCTGGTGCAGTGGCGAGCACAACCAAAGTTACACACAGGCCTGTAGAACCCATGGTGTCCTTCCAGATGTGCTTGCAAATCCCGATTAGCAGTCCACAAATTCTGCAGCACCCGTACTTCCCCCATTCACTGCCCAACTCGAAATTCAGGTGGAAACAGCAAATTTAACTACTCCTATCACATACCTGGTGATGGAGGACAATGGAGAGAGGGCTTTCCTTGCAGCTAACTTCTGGACTCCCCTGAGAGTGGGACAGCGGGAGTCAGGCCCAAAGTGGCACAGGTCACCTGTAGGAGTGCTGGTTGGTGGTCCACTCAGAAGCACAGCTGGTGCACAGAGATAGGTCTGCAGACAGGAGGCGCCTGTGTGTGGTATGCAAGCCCTTCCGGGATTTGGATGTTTACGGAATAGTCGGTTCAAGCCAAGGTCAGGTACGAGCTGGGAATCAGAGTGGACGTAGGCAGATGGGAAAGCCAAGGTCATTCACAGAGGAGTGAGAAAGAGAGTATTCGTAAGCCAAGCCGAAGTCAGGGGTAAATCAGAGTAGACAGGTCCAGGAACAAACCAAGTCGGTAACAGGAGATCACAAGTCAGAAATACAGGAACAGGGCACGGGGAGCTAGAGATCATCCAGCAACCAGAGGAAGTGATGAGCCTCCTTATAAAGGCCATCTGGCACCAGACTGAGGCTGATGTATCCTTCTGCGGCCATGTAGAGTATTGGCAGAAATGCCAGATCTTCCAGAACTCCTTCCGTGGACAGGACCCTGACAACTCCCCTTGATTTTTGGAGCTGTTTTTCACAGAAGATCTGTATGCGTTGATTGTGGATCAAAGCAATTTATATGCAGAACAATTTATCGCCACCAACCCAAATTCAAACCTTGCCAGACCATTCCCATGGAAGCTCAATACAGTTTCCGAATTAAAACATTTTTGGGCCTAACCCTCAACATGGGCATTACTAAAGAAAAACGATTTGCAGTTGTATTGGTCTACAGACCCGATTCATCATATGCCGTGTTCTCTGCTGCCATGGCCAGGCATAGATATGAGAGTATAATGTGTTTTATACATTTCAGCGACAATACACTCTGTCATCCTCGGGGTGACCCTGAATTTGACCGGCTCCACAAAATTCACCCCCTCGCAAATCACCTTAACCTAAAATTTGCAGATGTCTATACTCCCCAGCAAAACATCTGCATTGATGAGTCCCTCATTCATTTTTCTGGCCGCCTTGCATTCAAACAATTTCTCCCCAGCAAGCGTGCCAGATATGGGGTCAAGATGTAGAAGACCTGTGAGAGGACAACAGGC